>NC_057734.1:13365782-13428677 GCF_004010195.1 Chiloscyllium plagiosum
TAGGGAATGAGCCGGGGAGGGGGGGGTGGGAGGGTGATGGGGAGGGTGGGGTGGTGCAGTCAGATGGGGAGTGTGGGGCGGTGCAGTCTGATGGGGAGTGTGGGGCGGTGCAGTCTGATGGGGAGTGCGGGGCGGTGCAGTCTGATGGGGAGGGTAGGGTGGTGTAGTCAGATGGGGAGTGTGGGGCATTAAAGTCTGATGGGAAATGCTGAGAATTCCCGTTCTAATGAGGAGGTGATGTTGTTCAATGAGAATGGTCTGACTCCGAGCAGAATAATGGAAATCTTCTTCTGAATTGGACAGCTTGTGGGAACAGGTGTTGCTGGTGGAGTCAGTGCAGCTGGGTATTAATGGCTGATGTTAATCTGAAGATACAAGGTCTAGTTGTACACTGATTCGGTTTTTACACTGGGCCCTTTGGTGGGGGGACAGAAAATCTAAGTATAGCTGTCAAAAATGATATTCTTCAAAACTGCAGCAGCTGGTGCTGTTTGTGTGGAACTCAGTTGCTGGAGATTTAATTTACAGTTTGGAGATGAGGGAAAGAGTCATCGAACAAAGAACAAATGTCGTAATCATAGACCAATCAAAATTGTCAAGTTTAATCTATCGAGTGTTTGCCGAGAAAGTATTGGAAATTAACAGCAGATTGGTCAGAATCTAACTTTTGGGGGCAATTCTTACAGTCGCTCATGTGACACTTATCCTCATCCAATCAGCTTTCATCAGCTTGCACTCATTTGGATCCTGGCGGGTTTTAGCATATTTCCAGTACTTAATATTTGTATTTATATTTAATTTTAAAATGTTGAAATAGTAGAATGTTTCTGCTTTAATTTGCGTCACTGGTCATTTAGTTTGAAAATTCATAAAAGTTTTTTTTATTTTTGTGTATATCTCCCTGGGGCCCCATTTCAGTTCCCAGATAAGAGGCTTGTATTGATCCAGTTACAAGGAAAAGGCATGTGTGAGTAGCTTGGAAACAATTACTCTCTTATTTATTTCATTTCTTTTCTTCGCTTGGCCTGAATTTAATGTCTCTCCTGTCAGGAGACAGCAGCCAGGAACCTAATAACCAGAAAATTGTGAGAGTAATCCCACATCCAAGATGTCCCTGCTGCATTTTACAGGAGTGTCAGTGAGTTGCATTGTCATGCTGCTCACTCGAAATCATTAACTTTGCTTTACTCACTGCTTGAAAATAAGAAATAACAAGCCCTCAGGATTGGTTTGCCGTGCCTTCACTCCCCCTGAGACCTGGGGTTAAATAAAGACATACAGTAGGTAAACAGACCCTTCAGTCCAACCAGTCCATGCTGAACATAATCCCAAACAAAACTAGTCCCACCTGCCTGCTCCTGGCCCACGTAGCTCCAATCCTGCTCTAATTCACCAGACAGAGTCTCTTACATTATGAGCTTCTGCACTTTAGTAGGAAGAATGGAGATGTAGTTTACTTTGGAAATCAGAAGTATAAAGGGACTTGGGAATCCTAGTTCAGAATTCTCTTCAGGATAACATGCAGGTTCAGTTGGCAGTTAGAAAGGCAATTGTAATGTTAGCATTCGTATCAAGAGGTCTAGAATGCAAGTGCAGGGATGTACTGCTGAGGCTGTATAAGGCAGTGGTCAGACCACATTTGGAATATTGTGAGCAGTTTTGAGCGCCATATTTAAGGAAGGATGTGCTGGTATTGGAGTGGGTCCAGAGAAGATTTATAAGAATGATCCTGGGGATGAAGGGCTTTTCATATGAGGAATGGTTGAGGATTCTGGGTCTGGAGTTTAGAAGGATGAGAGGGAGTCTGATTAAAACTTCAGAATGCTGAGAGGCCTGGATGGAGTGGACATGGACAAGATGCTTCCACTAGCAGGACAAACAAGGACCCAAGGGCACAGCCTCAGACTGAAGGAGAGACTCTTTCAAACTGAGATGAGGAGGAATTTCTTCAGCCAGAGGGTGGGGAATCAGTGGAACTCATTGCTGCAGTGGGTTGTGTATTTAAGACAGAGATAGATAGCTTCTTGTTTGTTAAGGGGATCAAGGGCTATGGGGAGAAGGCAGGAGAATGAAGTTGAGAAACATATCAGTCATGATTGAATAGTGCAGCAGATTTGAGGGGCTGAATGATGTAATGCTGTTCCAGTATCGTATGGTCTTATGATCCTCCATTAGAGTGGTGCTGGAAAAGCACAGCAGTTCAGGCAGCATTTGAAGAGCAGGAAATCGACGTTTCGGGCAAAAGCCCTTCATCAGGAATAAAGGGCTTTTGCCCGAAATGTCGAATTTCCTGCTCCTCGGATGCTGCCTGAACTGCTGTGCTTTTCCAGCACCACTCTAATCCAGAATCCGGTTTCCAACATCTGTAGTCATTGTGTTTACCTTATGATCCTCTATAAAAGTCCAAAATGAAATGAGTTGAAGGAACTCATCAAATATTGGTCATAATCCTTCACTGTAAGCAGGTCTATAATTGTTAATAAATCGACAGTCACATGCAATAATTCACATGGGTTGGGGGGATGGTGGTTGCAGAATCGCAGTCTGAGCACATATTGCCTGAAAATGAATAATCCAAATGTTTGACGCAGTGTGTAACAAAGTAGGCTGCAGCTGGATGAAACTCTGTAAAATAGCAACCGATAATCATGAAGATAAAGAGTCTCGAGACCCACGAGAGCTGCCAGGTGAACAAGCTGAGATTTCATTTCTGCAACCTGGAAATGAATTCAGTTTGTGGGGACTGTGAGCCTGCTCTCCCTCTCTCCGGTGTCTCTAAGGGTTCCAGATGCAGCGTGTTTCAGCAGCCTCAAACAAGTTCCCAGTGAACTCTTACCACTGTACAAAACTCCGAATGAGCTCTCAAAATGGCAGTCTTATTTGGACTAGCATTAGGAATGGAAACATTGTCAGGGCTGGTGTTACAGGGTGCTCTTCTATCATATTTTTAAAACTATATTTTTGGTGGGATGTGAACACTGCTGGCATGACTCTCCTTGATTGTTGCCCCTCCCTGATGTTCCTGGAAGGTAGTGAGCCACCTTTTTGTACTGCAGTCCATCAGGTGCGGACACACCTACTTTTGGGTCCATCGTTGGAGCAGAGAACAGCAAAGGAAGCTAAACACTGCAACTAGCTTTGCCGATGCTAAAAAGAGATGACAAAACTGCAAAAAAGTCTTTTGCTTGCTGGCAATCATGTCTTTCACCTGGATAAGGTAATAGACAAATCCATCATCGTGGTGAACCAGTTTCAGAATAGGAATATGTTACAGATGGTGAGCGTTGGAGTGGGTGATTCATTGCACCATTGTTTTGAAAAATGTGATGCGTGTGGCAGTAATGCTCCTCAGCCCTACCCCAATAAAACACAAATATTTGTCAATAGCTGTGCTTGGTGGAAGAAGCAGGCTGGACAGCAGCTCATAACTGTTAGTGAGTCTGTTCAAACATTTGCAGTCACTAGCTCACGTATGGAGAAGACAGATGAGGATTGAGGAAGGGGAGCAGATCACTTGCTAACGCTGTCTGAGTGGAAGTGGCATGTGATGCATGGGATTCAGGGCATGTGATAGCAACAGGAAATTGTAAACTCAGAATGAGCAGTGAGGCTGGTGGTCTTTATTAATATTGCAGCAAACTCCTGTAGTAAAATCATCCCCACACATGATTGAACCAACAAATCTCCATCACCCACATAGATATCCAGAATTGGATCCCCTGTTTTCTTCCGTTTGCTCAGTTTTATCTCTCCCATCAGTAATGAAGGTGGGAACTTCAGTCTGAACTCTGCCACACTTCCTGTTCCAGTTAAATATTTCCAATTTGAATTTGACCTCTGAAAAGATCTTTTGATCTTTCCTTTCCATCTTTCAGTGAGAAAGAGGGAACCCATCCTTGACAGTGCCCTAATATTAAATCAAAATCATGATTGAACTTATGTCATCTCACTATGAGCCTCTAAGTCCAAGGGCTATGCTGGAGCTATTCAGGCTGTTCACTTTCCTTCATTTCGGCTGGCTGCCCTTGAATAAGGAACAAATGAGCATCCGATGAAATTATACAGCTTGTTGTGCCATGGAAAGCAATGAATTATAATAACTTCTAACAAGCTCCATGTATTCTAGCTGAGCCAGAACAAACTAATGGTCTGTTGATTTGAATTGCATTGGCATATCCCATAAGGTTGCCAACCCATTAAAGACAAAAAGCCTAATGACTAACCTTGACAATCAAAACATTTTGAAGTGATTTTAGTAATTAATTTACTCCTCTTCTTACTTCTCCAGAGGCACTGATTCCTGCTCAGATCCAGGTCTTTGGCTGATGACTTTTGTGAACTAAAGGCAGTGAATGCAACAGTGCCACCCTGGTTCTCCCCTAGTGCCCATGCTTCGTACTTTTAGCAGGAAGTTAGTGGACATCAATGGAGGGAAGTAGTTATGTCCCATCTGCTGACATTAGGGAACTGAGCAGAGGCTAGTGGTCTGACATGGGGCAGCTTGATGAAATGGCTCGTTGTCACTTCAGCACAGTGTATTTACCCACTGAGCGATTGGCAGTCTTCTCTTCCTGAGCTTTGTCAATAAACTTTCAATGACTGATTTGGCAACTTGTCAAGCAGTTTTCATGATGATTAGATCACCATCTGTTGTTGCATCCTATGATTCTGTGAACGAGGCATTCAGGCGGCAGAATCCGTTAGCAGTGGTTTTCTCACTATAAAATGATCTTATGTAAATATAGATGATGAGATAAAATGCTTGTGCAGTGGGAAGTGTAAAATGGGAGTGGGATGTATTCTCCCTCCTCCATTACAGAAAGACACGATTTTAGCAGCAAGCTTGGGTCACCAATGCAAGCATCATGCTTGGCCAAGGCTGACTGAGAGGAGGAGGCAGTGGTCTAGTGGTACTATCACTGGCCTGATAATCCAGACACCCAGGTAATATTTGGGGATCTGTGTTCAAATCCTACCAAGGCAGATGGTAGAATTTGAATTCAATAAAAATCTGGAATTCAAGAGTCTAATGATAATCATGAGTCGATTGTTTGGAAAACCCCATCTGGTTTGTTAATATCCTTTAGGGAAGCTAATTGTTATCCTTACTTAGTCTGGCCTACGTGTGAATCTAGACCCAAAGCAGCAGTATGGTTGACCCTAAGCTGCTCTGTGACTCATAAACATTGGCGTAGCCAGCGACGCTCTCATCCCGTGAATGAATATTAAGAAAGATTAGTCCTAGGATATTTTAATTCCCAGGTGTCAAATAAACATACTTGGCCAAACTTCCACTCAAGACAGGAACCAAACCCCATAGGCATGACATAGGCAAGTAGAGCAGGAGATTGTGACCTTGGAACCACAGAAACAGCACACTGGTCAGGAAAGTCCTGATGGACATCCAGGTAATGGTGGAGACGGGTTCACAGTCAGTGGAAAGAGGAAACCCAGTGAAGGGGGAAGCCCAAGGTTTCTATGTGAGACCTCAATCCTCTTATGGGCCTTCTCCCCTGAACAATACCGTACCTCGGGAATAGTAGTCATGGTCTAATTGAAGTCCCGTCTTAAACTCTTGAATCTCAGTAGACATTTTTTTGTTGAGGGCAAAATCCCCACACACTGTTTGAATCAAGGTGGTTAAAATATATATATATAATCTATACATACACACAGATACTGGATGTGGTGAATGCCATATACAAATTTATTAATCCCATCACCCAACCTGTTCTCATTTGGCTTAAATTGGTGCTGTAAAGCTTCAAACCCAAGTAATATCATACAAACTAGTTTGCTGTTTCAACATCACAATAAATGATAGAGTATAAGAATAATTGTCAAACTGCTGAGAGGTCCTATTCTTAATGGAAGTGCTTGATAGTGCAGATGTTAAGCTGTGCAGTACATTGCTTTGCCTGCCTGGAATATGATGTATGGCCAGTGACTTACAGTGCTATTAGTGTTCCAAGTAATTACCCTCTTCATCTTTTAACTGCTAAAATGTCAAGACTTCTTCATTTTGTGCAGCCAAAGTTATCGATGACAGGATTGTACATTATAAAGAATCGTTGTTCAATCACACATGAACGTTTAGTCATGAAATGACACTTTTTCTTTATTCCTAGTGTTTTTCTGTCATAACAATTTGCCAAAAATACTGGTTAAACTTGAGATTTTTCTTCATAGGAAAATGATTTGAGGTTCTAAGCTGAAATATAAATATAGTTGTTTGCAAAACTTTCAGTAATCTTCTGGTGAAATGATGCGCGTCCAGAGGCCCTTGTCCAATATCCCTTCACTTAAATGATCTTTGAGTCCAGTAGCTATTGTGTTCAATTGTATTGAGACCATTATGCTTCAGTTTGGCAATCTTTAGGTATAACAGTTTTTTATTGCACTTGCCTTGAATTCAACATATGTCAAATGGATTTATTTACATCACTAAGATAGTAAAAGCCACCGATATTTTAAGTTAAGAGAATGTTATGGTACTGTTGGTCAGAACTTACCACATGACCAATATAAGTCCGTAAATATTGTGTGTTGCCGGGCAAACATCAGGTCACACCCTTGCCTCTGCGTCTAGAGGTTGTGGGATCAAGTCCCATAATCTAAACTGTGCCTAAAAAAAAGGAGAATGTCTCCTGTTGTTGGATATTTCATCTTTTTAATGAGGCATAAAATTGTGGCCTTAAAAATGAGGAGTGAGTTATTATGCCCTTAAACATTTCTCCCTTAAACCAATATCACTCATGGAGAACAAACACAGACAATCTGTTGTTTTGGCTATTTCTGGAGCTTTACTGCAAGATTTTCCCTCAATCCTACTCAGGTAATAAGAGTGACTACATTTCAAAGGAAATTTATTTTAGCTAACATTCTGAGTGTATGATTGGGTGCTACTTAAATACAAGCTCTTTTTATTCCTCTTCTCACCGTGTGCTATATGGATTTCTCTGAAGACTTCGGACCTATTAGAGAGATTTACACCTATTCCTATTTGAGATTGGGAATTGAATGCAACAGAGATTGAGGCCAATCTGAGCATTGTGTGGTGCTGTGTTGGTGCAGAACTGTATTAGGCAATGGCCTTTATTATTTTCTTTTTAAAAATATGTTCATTGGAACCGAGAAAACCCACTCAGAATGGGCGATGAAGTCTTTTTAGAATTATGATTTGTTTCCTATGCCTTTTTTATAAATCAGATTGGACCATTACTTAAAAGTACATTTATGATAATATGTTCTGGGGGTTTTTTTGTCATTTATAAGCAGAATAAATCAGATTATGTAAATACCTCATTCATTGTCACTAGCCCAATATTAGAGGACTGGGTACATACTGCCTTGATGAGCTTGACTGAGAAAAAGTCGTAATGGATTTAAATTATATATAGCATTTAAATTCTTAGGAGCAGGTAATAAGATGAATTAGAAGTTCCTGCAGGAAATGAAATGTTTTGTTTGGATTCCAAAACTGAGCAGGCTGTTTAAGAACTGCCAAAGGAACAGGGCCAAAACAGTGACTGGCCTTTTCTTCCTCGTGTTCTTAGTTTGGTCATCCAACTGTCGTTGTAAAGAAAGATCAAATGGTTTCCGGGTTAGAGTGGTGCTGGAAAAGCACAGCAGGTCAGGCAGCATTCGAGGAGCAGGAAAATTGACTTTTTGGGCAAAGGCCTTTCATCAAGGTGAAGGGCTTTTGCCCGAAATGTCGATTTTCCTGCTCCTCGGATGCTGCCTGACCTGCTGTGCTTTTCCAGCACCACTCTAATCTTGACTCTAATCTCCAGCACCTGCAGTACCCAGATTAATCTGATGCTGAAATTACAGTTTTGTATTCTCCACTGTCTGAAATCGTTATGCATTGAGTCCTCAATCAAATTAAAACTTTATAAATGAGAGTTGAAAGCACTGTTGTCATTAAATTGATTTTAAAAATAATCAAGTAAGCTTTTCTGATATCTCCATTACAGAGTAATACAGCTGCATAAAGGTGAAACAAATGTAAAAGTAATTTTTTGCCAGTTAGGTGTCATGAAACAGAATTGTAAGGGAATGAAGGATTAAATATACGTATGAGTTATGTCCTTGAAATAAGCCTGCTGGATGACAGCACTCTTGTCAAGAATGATCTTGTTTCAGGTAATCTATTCACATTCTGAGGCCAGGCTTAGTTCTGTATCTCCTTCTCCTCAGAGCTTTTGGAGTCAACTGAACTCCATGCACCCAAAGATGGCTCCATTTTCTCTTAAATGTTTCAAACCAGCTTCATCCTAAAGCTCCTTTCTTTTTCTTCCCTTTAGTTTTCCTAATGCTATAACTTCCACTTCTCACCCTCTTCCATCTTATCCTTCTTTGTCCTACAAACCTATATTCCTTAACTCTTTGCTTGAATAGTTAAAAAGTCACATCTCAAAAGGAGAAAAGGTGTTTTGCATACAGAAGAGTTTGAAATCTGTTGCATGAGCCAGAGGTAGGCAGGAAATTTAGTCAAGCCTCATTGATTATTTAATATCCCAGGTCACCTGCTGCACTCGATTCTATTCACAAAATCAGGCACAGGCTCCTCCAGATGCTGGGCAGAGGTGCCCCTGAAGACACTGGGCTCAGTCAAAGTGGTCAAATGAAGCAGATTGTATGTGTTAACTATATCTTTTAAATCAACATCAAAGAGAGCTTTCAATTTAAAAACAATGGCCTTCTCAAAACAGAGGCTAGTTTTGATTGGTTATGCCTACTGATTGGTTGTGCACATTGATTGGATTTGATTGGTCAATGCCTATCTCTGAATAAAGCATATGGAGAGTGTTCTGAGAGGCTCTTGTGGTGCAGTGACCATGTCACTACTTCTAGGCTAGATAGCCTCGGTTCAAGTCCCATCTATCCCAGAGGTCTGTCATAACATGTTTTTAACAGATTGATTAAAAATATCCATGTGGAGTCTTGTGAAGAAACATTTAGAAGTGAATTAATCTCAGAATCCACCGTGTTAAATTTTGGCTAATGGTGTTATATAGCAATGCAACTTGACAAAGTTGGTTTCCTTCAGAACTGAACTCCAATATTTCTGCTGTTTTTGTTTTATGCAGATCCTGCTGCCTTTTAGCAGTTGCCAGCCATGACGAACACTGTATTTGGGAACAACACTGACCGCTGGGTCTGTCCAAATGATCGCCAGCTCACTCTCAGATCAAAGTAAGCAAACATAGTCTTTCCTAAAGTTGCTTTTTCAAGCATGTGGAAGCCTTGCAGTATGATAAAGGAGCTTCACTTCCAAATCTCCTTCATGCCTGTTTTTTCGCATGCTCAGTCATTCTCAGTCGCATTGTATTCTTATTGAAACCCAAAATGTCTATGATCAACCTACTCTAGATGTTCTGCTGCACGCCTTCATAAGACACCTTCACACAGCACCCCCCAGCCCCCAGTCCCCAGTCTCATGGAGAGTCACAGCCTTTTCACTAATTACCTTGCACGATCACTGCTTTTCTTCCACTGTTTCAGATTTTTGCTTTGGCACTGAACTTTTAGATAATGACTAACGAATACTAAGAAAACCTCCAATCCCTTCTGCAGTTGCAGTGAAATTGGTCAAATGAAGCAGGTTGTATTTGTTAACTATATCTTTTAAATCAACATCAAATGTACTCATGCCACCCATGAGCTGTAGAAGACAGAGATACAGTTGTTAAGAATTCTCAGCGGAGTTTTAGCCAGCCCCTGTTCGTCCTGATATTTTCTCAACAGTTGTGACCATACGGGGATGGTACCCACATGATGAGTAGTTTGGAGACAGAAGAGTTTGAAATCTGTTGCATGAGCCAGAGGTAGGCAGAAAATTTAGTCAAACCTCATTGATATTAAATATCCCAGGTCACCTGCACTCGATTCTATTCACAAAATCAGACACAGGCTCCTCCAGAAGCTGGGCAGAGGTGCCCCTGAAGACACTGGGCTCAGTCTACTGTAGAAACCCTGAGATATCATTTACAGAATGCACTAGATCTCTGGGGCACCAAGCAGGAAAAGAGGAAGTTGACTTGTGCCTTTTATTTACTCTATTGCGCTATGAGTCACAGAGTCATACAGTTTGGTAAGCTTTCCTTTATTGGTCAGAGTATTGAGTACAGGAGTTGGGAGGTCATGCTGTGACCGTACAAAACATTGGTTAGGCCACTTTTGGAATATTGCGTGCAATTCTGGTCTCCTTCCTATCAATCAGAAAGATGTTGTGAAACTTGTAAGGGTTCAGAAAAGATTCACAAGGATGTTGCCAGGGTTGGAGGATTTGAGCTATAGGGAGAGGTTGAATAGGCTGTGGTTGTTTTCCCTGGTGCGTCAGAGGCTGAGGGGTGACCTTATAGCGGTTAATAAAATCATGAGGGACATGGATAGGATAAAAGACAAAGTATCTTCCCTGGGGTGGGGGAGTCCAGAACTAGAGGGCATAGGTTTAGGGTGAGAGGGGAAAGATATAAAAGAGACCTAAGGGGCAACATTTTCACGCAGAGGGTGGTACGTGTATGGAATGAGCTGCCAGAGGAAGTGTTGGAGACTGGTACAATTGCAACATTTAAAAGGCATTTGGATGGGTATATGAATAGGAATATGGACCGGTTGCTGGCAGGTGGGACTAGATTGGTTGTGATATCTGGTCGGCATGGACGAGTTGGATCGAAGGATCTGTTTCTGTGCTGTATATCTCTATGACTCTATGACACGCGTATAGAAATAGAAGCTTTCTGCAGCTCATCTGCACAACCAGACATCCCAATCTGACATAGTCCAATTTACCAGCATTTAGCCCAAGTCCCTCAAAAGCCTTCCTATTTACATACCCTTTTGGATGACTTTTAAATGCTGCAATTGTACCCACGTCTACCTCTTCCTCTGGCAGCTCAATCCATTCGTGCACCACCGTATCCATGAAAAAGTTATCCCTCAGATCCTTTTTAAGTCTTTTTCTCCTCACCTTAAACATATGCCCTCTAGTTCTGGACTCCCCCACCCTAGGAAAAAGACCTTGGCTATTTACCCTATCCATGCCCCTCATGATGTTATAAACCTCTATAAGGGGTCACCCCTCAGCCTCCGATGCTCCAGGGAAAACAGCCCCAGAATATTCAGCCTCTCCCTATAGCTCAAACCTTCCAGTCCCGTCAACATCCTTGTAAATCTTTTCTGCACCCCCTCAAGTTTAACAAAATCCTTCCTATAGAAGGGCGTCCAGAATTCCAAAAGTGGCTTCACCAATGTACTGTACAGCCGCAATATGACATTCTAACTCCTACAGTCAATATTGTGACCAATGAAGGGAAACCATGCCAAATGCCTTCTTCACCATCCTGTCTACCTACGATTCCACTTTCAAGGAATTATGTACCTGCACCCCTAAGTCTCTTTGTTCAGCAACACTCCCTAGGGCCCTACCATTAATTGTATTAGTCCTGTCCTGGTTTGCTTTTCCAAAATGCAACACCTCACATTTACTTTGTAAACTCCATTTGCCACTCCTCACCCATTGGCCATCTGATCAAGGTCCCATTGTACTTTGAGATAATCTTCTTTACTGCCCACTACACCACCTATTTTGGTGCCATGTGCAAACTTACTTACCATACCTCCTATATTTACATCCAAATCATTTATATAAATGACCGAAAGCAGTGGACCCAACACTGATCCTTGTGGCACACCGCTGGTCACAGGCATCCAGACTGAAAAACAACCCTCCACCACCACCCTCTCTCTCTTGCCTTTAAGCCAATTTTATATCCAATTGGCTAGGTCCCCCAGATCCCATGTGATCTAGTCTTACTAACTACTCTACCATATGGAACCTTGTCAAAACACTTTGCTGAAGTCTACAAAGACAACATCTACTACTCTGCCTTCATCAATCTTCATTGTCACCTCTTAAAAAAATTCAATCAAGTTAGTGAGACAAGATTCCCCTCGCACAATGCAATGTTGACTATCCCTAATCAGTCCTTGCCTTTCCAAATGCATATAAATCCTGTCCCTCAGAATCCCCTCCAGCAACTTACCCACCACTGATATCAGGGTCACTAGTCTATAGTTCCCTGGCTTTTCCTAACCACCTTTCTTAAAAAATGGCACCACATCAGCCATTCTCCAATCTCTGGAAGTGGATGAGCAGCTGAATTTAATTCATTATTCCTGAGACATTAGGAGCAAGTAAATTCTAGCATCTCTGAGGATTGCCACTGTTGTACGTTAGATATGTTTTTGCTTCCAATTCATAGAAAAATAGATTCAAGTCTGATTCACATCTTTGCTGCACTTGATTCAACTCTGCTTGAATGAATGTGAATGCTGTCATAAACAACTCTTTTGGAGATAGAAACCTAGGAATTGCTGCTATCAGTATTAGCAGATCAACAATTAATGTATTTAAAAAGGCATTTATTTGTTATCTATTTAAATACAGTGGAAATACATGTATTCGACTATAATCTTTCACTAATCAGTCCAGTTCTGGTGCCAGAGCAAGGTTATAGTCTTCCATTATCTAGCTACTTGTTTGGATATTGTGCAAGATCGTCGCCTTTTTGGTGTTCCATTTTACAGAATGTTAGCATGATTATAAATGTCGCCATGCATGCTCAGAGAGCTGTTTTTTATTACTGTCATACACCCTGTAAGAACACTGCATGGTTTCAAATATCATCACATGTGTGGTCAGTGTTGCGTGATCCCATTTAATTTGGATGCTCTGCATTGAGATAAAACAAGTCCTGGATCTGTATTTTCTATTCTGGGGTTGAGTAAAAGTCTGTGAGACTGAAATAAAGAACGCAGCAATTCAGTTTACTAATTGGAGGGTTTTCTTTGAATCAAAGCTGCTTTCAACTTTATTTTGAACACGATAAAACAATTTTAATTGTTTAACAGACAGTGGGCAGGAGAATTGGAGGCACACACATTTGAAAAAGGTGTTGACATTGACGGAAACAATTGAGGCTGAAGTGGATTAGGCTGGGAAAGGTGATGCTGAAATGCCAGAAAGAATGCTCTCGATATGCAGACAACCCTGTTTCCTGGGATGTGGAATGAGAGCAAAGGTGGAGGACTGCACTGTAGATGTGCCAACCAACTGGGTGGTATGGTGGCTCAGTGGTTAGTACTGCTGCCTCACAGCGCCAAAAACCTGGGTTCGATTCCATCCTCTGGTGACTGTACGTTCTCCCTGTGTCCATGTTGGTTTCCTCCGGGTGCCTTGGTATCCTGCCACAGTGCAAAGATGTGCAGGTTAGGCTGATTAACCATGGGAAATGCAGGGTTACAGGGATGGGTGGGTCTCGGTGAGGTATTCTTCAGAGGGTCAGTGTGGATTTGATGGGTGAAATGGCCTGTTTCCACACTGTAGAGATTTTAAGTGGGCCTTCCAAAATCCTTATATGAATGCATTGTAGATCCGAGTTAGATTCCACTGGAGTATAGTACAGCTCTCACTGAGAATACACATTATGAACATAGTGTGGATAAGTCTGTTAACACACTGAGGATTGATGCAATGTTTCTTAGTTTTGCAAAGACAGATCGAATTGCTTTGGACAAACTGCTAGCTTCCAAGTTCAACTTTGGTTCCTTCTTTATAATAAGTTCAAAGTTGGACTGTCAAGTTCAAATGTCAGTTCTCAAATGAAGGCAGTGACTTAAACATCCTGCACTTTTACTCAACCTGATATCCTGGTAACATTAAAAATTCTGTAGGAAACCTGTCTCTCTTGTGAATTGGAATTTTATTTTAATTTTTCATTTTCTTTCTTTGCTTAATCCTCTGCGTAGTGAGAAGGAACAGTAAGTAATCTTTCTTCTCTCTTGCTTTGTTACTTTTCTTGGCTTTTGAGCATTGTTATTGTACACCGTGCAATGCCATCATGACGAAATTAAGACAAATGTTAAAAATGAATTAAAGCTGAAGAGAGCTAGTTTCAGGGTTTCAGGAGTTACATGAAGTAATGGACATGTTGAATGGACAGAGCCGATTGTGTTGTGCTGAGCTACATTGGCTCAGCTTCTACAGGGACAGATTCTATAATGAACATCTTCACTCTGAGTTTGGGGAAAGAGAAAGTTGAGAGAAGTTTTTGATTGTTATCCTGTGGCAAATTACTGTGGGTTTCAGGTGAGGGCAGATAGGGTCTGCCTGTGGGCTTAAGTTGCCTGCCAAGTTTAGCTCATACTTGAGACTGACTCCTTGGATAACACACCTCAGTTAGATCTAGCACCCTCATATGGAAATGGTGGCAAACTGCAAGGTAGAGGACGAGGCGAGGGGGCGAGGTTGAAGGGTTTGGAGGAAGTCATCAGAATCCCTTTCAATTGCATGGAATTAATCAAGTCTCTCCAAAGCTTTACTTAAGCAAAACATAACATTTATTTTCAAGTCAGTGTTTTAGATTTTAAGAAATCTTCATTCACAGGGTTTCCTACTGGGTCTCCTTTTAAGACTTGGTTCGAAGCTCTGGGGTAATGGTAACATGAAAGAAAGTTTCCTCAGAAAATGCCATCCACGTACTGGAGATCTCCCTGGCATTAGAAGCTTGTATTTATCCCCTGCACCCTCTTCCCCTTCTTGTCCGTTAAAATAACACAAATCAAAACATGAACCTTTATGTGATGGTTTCTTGTCAGTGAATATATTTGATTTCAGAATGTGAACCCTCATTTTGTTTGTTCTAGTCAATGTCTCACTACAATGAAGGACATGGTTTGTCCAGATTGGGCTCTTTTACCATCACAATGAAAGCTACAGAATTTAAGACCCAAAATGTACAGTTCTTCAGAAATATTTATTTATGTAGAAACACAGGAGATGTGATAACAGTCTGATGTAAACCAGAATAAATATATTTGTGATTACTTCTTTTAATGTTTATTATGTTGAATTGTTCACATCATTGGGAATGCATAGGTCAGGGGATATTTGATTCTCGAAACTACTTCAGAAAGCTCTTTGTCACAGTTTCTGATTGATAAAGATGGGGTTTTGTGCATTGTGAGTGCCTTTACTGTGCAGTTTTACAAAAACCAAAAAAAAATTAAGAAGAATGAAATTCCTACAAGTGTATAAATACCTGCCTCTCAAATATCCACAGCTTTCTGGATTAAACAATAATACGTAGCACTTGTCCATGACAGGGAGCTCATGGGGAGAGCAGGCAGATTGTTAGATATGTTCATTGTCTTAGTTGCTGATCATATTCTGGCTTACCTAAGACTTTTGCTGCTTAACACCAAGAAATCATAACACAATAACACTTCCAATCCAAAATACAACTTGCAAAAGAAATAGTCAACGTTCTAGCAGCTTGTGCAGATGGGAGTGAGATTGTAGAGTAGATGAGTTGCTGACCATGACACCATAGTGGAGCAAGCTATTCCACTGAGGGGCGTTAAAGGAAGATGGTGGAGGGAGGTCATAGTCATGGTGGTAGACACTGTCTTCCACAGTCGAGACAGAATGTCCAGAAGGCGATGTTACCAGCTGAGGCCAGCATTCAGGATATCTGCTTAGGACCCATGAGGAAGTTGCAGTAGGAAGGGAAGAATCTACTTGTGATGGTCCATGTAAATAACGATGAACCAGGTAAGACTAGTTCATAGAGACAATGAGGAAATAGGCACTAAATTAAAATGCAGAAACTCAATGGTAATAGTCTCCAGATTATTAACTCCATGCAAAGTAGCACAGGGCAAAGAAGATTACAGAGATGAACGTGTGGCTAAGAGATTGGTATGGGAGAAATCGGTTCTGATTCATGGGACCCTGGCACCAGCACTGGGTAAAATGGGGGCTGTATGGTGACAGCAGATGTTACTTAAACCTTGCTGGAGCCATTGTCTAGTAAATAGTATAACTAGGAATGTAGAGGGAGCTTTAAACAAAATTGAGTTGGAAATGAATCATATGAGGAAGGATTAGGTGAATTAAATGGAAATGGTAAGGCAGTAGGTCAAGGCAATAAGGGCATAAATAGATAATCAAAATATGATGGGGAGAGCAATAATTTCAAAGTTAAGAATGTATTTCCAGAGTTTATAAAAAGCAGTCAAAAAAACTAAATAAGCACAAATTAAGTTTTATGTCTGAATGCTAATGACATTCACAATAAAACAGTTGAATTGTCATCCTGTATAAGAAATTCATATGTTTAGTCTGTTAGTTATTACAAGGAAAGGCCCTGAATAACAAGGATACATAACATTCAGGCAGGATTGGCAGCAGGAAAAGGTGATGGGGTAAATCTCTTAATTAAAGAATACCATAGATAAAGGTGACCTTAGTTTGAAATTTTAAAGATGTAGTATCAGTTTGGATAGAACTAAGAAAAAGCAAGGGACAGAAAACCTTGAGGTGGTTGCTAATAGGCTACCAAACAGCGGTGATAATGGAAATTGTGGTATAAGTCAGAAAATTAGAGGTGCATGCAGTAATCATGGAAGATTTGAATCTAACAGAGACTGAGTAAACTGAATGTTGTGGAGGACAAATTTGTGGAATGTATGCAAGATAAATTTGCCATAGAGAGAGTGCAGTAAACCAAACTAAGTCCTGAGATGGAGAGATGGCCTATAATGTAGGATTTAATATTTTGGACCTACATTCGCAAGAGTTTTGAAGAATAAGAAGTGATCTCATTCAAACATACAAAATTTGTACAGGGGTTGCCAGTGTGGATGTAGGAAGGATGTTTCTCTGGTTGGGTGCTCTAGGCCATTGAGGTCTGAGATGAGGAGGGATTTCTTCACTCAGTGAGTGGTGAATCTTCAAATTTTTCTGAGTCTTGAGGAGGGTCAGTCATTGAGTATGTTAAAGACTGAGATTGATTGGTTTTACATATTAAAATCATCAAGAAATGTGGAAAAAGCGCAGAAAAATGATGTTGAAACAGGTCAGCCATGATCTTGGTGAACCAGACTAGGGTTAATCAGAAGTTATTGTTTTTTTTCCCAGTTGAGTATTGAGCTTAAATTTGAGGAGGATGGATAGTGTTTATTGAAATTCCAAATCACCAGGTCTTAGGTGGACAATTAGATAAAATGTGCAGCTCAGTAATAGGTTAACCAGCATATTCACTTTTCCAAAACCTGAAAGAATTGTTGATGCTGTAAATCAGAAACAAAAACAGAAATTGCTGGAAAAGCTCAGCAGATCTGGCAGCATCTGTGGAGAGAAATCAGAGTTAACATTTTGGGTCGTATTACTGTTCCTCAGAACTTGCTGTTCTGCTGGTCTTAATGCTTCTTGATGCGTGCTGCCTCCCAACTTCTGTCATCTATTCCTATCAACATAACCTTTCAATTTTTGCCCCGAAGGAGTATATGTGGTGTTCCTTTAAATACACCTATAGTATACCTTCTAGTGAATTTTACCTTCTAACCACTTGCTGGGTATTTATTCTCCATATTAAGGCTATTAAGGCTATCTTATATTTGTGACACCTAGTTTGGTCTCTTCCACACCATGCAAACCTTTTTATAATCTGAAAGACTTCAGTTGGGTCTCTGTTCAGTCTTGCTTTGGTAAATCAGTTCTAATGTCATCCTTGAAATGCTTTGTTGAATGTTCTGTTATCTCTCTACATCCTTTTTGTAATGTGGAGACCAGAGCCCCAGTCCTCCCAATGTGTAGGAAATGCAGGTTCCACACCTTTTTAAAATTCTCCAAGAAGGAACTTTCTTTGGCACCTCTGACTGTTACCTTATATTGATGAGTTGCAGCTTCTTTTTTGGAGTAAGATATAATTTCTCTTTGAATACATTGACTGACCTCATTTGGCAATATGAGTCGCTGCACATATGGAACTACTGGAGTAAAACAGAATCTAAGGTATGAGAGATAATATGTTTAACTTAAGTTCATGTGTTCTTGAAACTTGCAAAATAATTACCTTGTTAAGACCAAGATAGGTATCAACCTTGACTCAAAGTTATCATTCTCCAAGTCATGGTTCAAGTCTCTCTTGAAAACATTTCAGTGCACTGTTGAGTGAGTACTACATTATAGGAGATGCTATGTTTCAAATACAATGTCAAACACATTGGGAGTTGAGGGCTGAAGTAAGATAACCCTTTTCACCATTTAAACAGAAATAGAATAAGTTCTTCTAGTGTCCTGGTCAATAATACCAACACCACCACAAATTATCTTTTCCATTTGTCCCACTGCTGTTTGTTGGAGCTTGCTGTGTCGGGACTAGTTCAGGTTTGTCTACAAAACAGCAGTGACCACACTTCATGAATAATTAGTTGCTGTAAAACACTTTGTGACATTCCTCAGGACATGGGAGATGTTTTACAAAAACTCCTTTAGGGCAATCAGAGCAAAATGAAACAGGAAATGATGTAAACTAAAAGTGACTCTTGCAATCCAGCTCAGATGAGGCATTCGTGAACAAATTGGAGAATTCACTCTGTATGTAGTACTGTAGGATAGTCAGAAGAATATAGTGCACAGGCGTTTATATTGCTCAAGTAGCAATGCAGTCACCATTGCATGGAAGCAGTAATGAAAGAGTGTCCAAGAATGCATTGATCTCAGGAGATAATTGATACACCGAACCAGCCCAGGAATCAGGTGTAGTACATAAAAGCTCTGATGCAGAAGCAGTGTACAGAGGTTCAGCTTAAGATTCAGAATGTAACTACTTGGACCACAAAGACTTAGAGTCAGTTATCCAATGGGCTTCCAGTGGCACTGAAAGTCACAACCACTCTTAACTCTGCGCTGCATGTCCCTTAGGGTACCTGGGAGTGCTGTACAGAAATCATTTACATTCCCATTAACATCTAGGAAGCAACTGGAGTTCTACCTTGTGTAACTGCCTAGTACAGCTACCAGCATTAAAGTAGCTTTCTTTTCAAATTAATGGCATGCTCAAGTGAACATTTGAGAATCTGTATAAAATTCAAAGGCTTATTGTTCTAAAATAAGAAACAATTATAATGCGATCAATGCATCAGTGAAATACACTTTATTAGGTTGGTGTGGAGCCATTATTCAAGACAGTTGCCCTTTCAAGAGCAGGTTTAATGATTTTTTTTCATTTAAACTCATTTGGTGTTAGTTTAGTACTTGAGAAGCATTCATGGATTGGTCATTGTGAATGGCATGTTCCCAGTTCACCCACTGTAAAACAATACGGCAACTTGCCGTTTCAGTTGGTGGGCTAGTAAAATCTATGAAAACATGGCGTGTAATCTTTTTGAGAAAAAAAGAAAATGTAGAACTATGTTTCTGCAAAATAATTCTAGTGATGTATTTTCCCACCAATGGTAGGATTATTTCATAGTGATATTAGCTGCTGGTAACCAGTGCGATTTTGGCTGGATTGGTGCCTCACACTGTTTTCACATTAGTAAGACTACATCAAAACTACATTTCATGGAGAGGGTGAATGTAATTTAATCGCCTGTTCCAATGCGTCTGGAATCCACCCAACATTTACTGTTGATGTCATCTAAACCCTCTAAAACTCATTCATCATCAATAATTGGAAACATTTGTGGGCCAAAAATGAAATAAATGAATTTTCAATTCTTTTTGTCTCCAAAAGACCAAGTTAAAGCTATTTTACAGAAATAGAAAATAGAAATAGAAAAGGCAATAGAATAGTGGGTTTTTTTTTGTACTTAACAAGTACAGAGCAGAGGCAATCAAAACTGTCGAGCACACTGAATGAAGAATAGGCAGTGGGTTGAAATAGTAACAAAGGCAGTAGTATGTACTGAAATATCAACTACAGAATTGCCTTTCTACAGAAATCAGCCGTAGAGTGGTATTGATGGAAAATTGGAAACAAGTGGCTAGGGTGGTATGCTTTGTGGAGAGTATGTGAAATGGATGGAGAAGTTTATCTTGTTTTATATTAAAATAAAAGCCTCACTGGTGCAAAAATGTAGCAGAAGGAATGACTACAAACACAAACATCTTGCTGCAGTTCACATTATGTCATTGTAGATTCATAACATTTATGAATATCGTAGAGTTTTGCAATGCAATCGCTGTGGAAATAGCAGTGTTTATTTTCACAGCTGATCGTCTGCGTGGGAGACGACATGACAGGGATCAGGTGGAAAGAATGCCTGTGGGATCCATCACTGAAACCATTCAATGAGGAAAAGTCAATAATAAATACATGAAAGAAACTCCCCAAAGAAATTATTGTCTATTGATGTCTTCCATCCCCGGGTCCTAATTAAAAGCCATCCATAACCCCTTAATTTGCCAAAAAATAAATCAACTACAAGGCACTGTAATTAATCTGAATGTCCTTCTAACTTTTTGTCCACTGTGGCTTGCAGGATTTATGGCAAAAAGAGAGCTGGCGGAATGATGGAGATCCATATGGAGGATACAACTTTTTTAGGAAGTAGTATGGAAACCTGAGTTCTACAGGAAGGGAGCTGCCACATCAGTATACTGCAAACTCAAAACTGTTACAATTCCCAGATGTGCAAAAACAGGGCATTAAGAATGCAAAGGCAATATACATTTCTACAACCACACAACTCTTTTGAACCCTTTCTGTTAATCCATTAAAAAACTCAATTAAGCTATTCAAAACAACTTGCTTTTTAGCAATTATGTGCTGACTTTCATTTATTAGTACATAATTATGCAAGTACTAATTAAATTCTTTTCTGGATTAGCTTTTCCAAATATTGCCACCAACACCATCATTAGGGTGACTGACTGTTAATTACTTGGTTTATCCTACTCCCTTTTCATGAACAGGGAACCTGATATTTTGAGAGGCTCAACACTTTATAGAAATTAATACCTAAACTTTCTAAAGAGCAGTTGTCAACATGTAGCTACTGCTGTTTAGGTCAGTGAGGTTTTGAACAAGTTGTAGATCTTTGCAGAAAAAGACTGAAATCTTAAGTGTCTACCTCTGGCAAAAGAAGCTACCAAATTTTAGCAAGATTCAAATGGAAATCTGCTGTTTAGCCCCAGTGTGATGATGTGTGTCTTTAAGAGAGATTGGTCTGTCCTGCTTCTCTTAAAGGGACACGCTGTAAACCTGGTGCTGAGGTGTCTGCTCCATGAAAAGCAGAGTAAATCACTTTGAGTTTTTAAAAATGCGACAAGAAAAGCATGAGTAGGTGGAGACAGGATCACACAAACCCAGGGTTTTAGTTTTGCTTTTGGTTGTTGAAGTTGGGGTTTTGGAGTTGAAGCTACTGGCTCGAGCCCTCTGTGTACTGCTGAAAAAGCTTGAGTTCTGACTCTGCTGCTCAATTCATTCTGTCGGTGTTCGTTCTCCTCGATTGGAGATAGCAAGTGAGGGAAATCAGTTTTAGTGTGTTTGCCTTTGCCAAGGGTATGTTTATGGGATGCTGCCAGATTGGAACAGTTGATGAGTAGTAGTTAAAAAAATATTGTTTTGTTAGGTATTTGGATAGAGTTAAAGTTGTGCCAATTTTTATTTGTTTGTATTTTAACTATGGTGTAAGAATAAAGAACATTTTGCTTAAAGTTGAGTAGTTTGACCAATTGAATCAAATCTGAAATGCAGTACCTTACACTTGCCTTTAAATAAGATAAAAGTTAGGGTCTACGCTAACTCCTTAATATATTTTGAGGGAGTTTGGTCTGGACCATAACCCCAGTTACCTGAAGTCAGCTCAGTATCATAGTTTTAAGTGAAATAAATGAGGAATACACTAGCGTTGGGTGTGGAAAGTAGCTTAGAAATAAAATTTAAAGACATGGCAATGATAGGTCAAGTTAAGTCTGGCCTTGAACAGAGTTGGATGAACTACTAAATTTTGAGAAACATCAATGGAAATCATCCAGTCCACCAACCTCACACCCGATATGGAACTCTACCAAAAAAAGTGCCTGGAGAAAGCTGCACCCTGTGTAACCTGCTTTGCCAAGGAATTGTATGCTCAGACCAGGTTGAAAATATGACCAGTGGTTATAAGCCAATATTTACCAATATGTCTAGCACAGTTCATTAAGTAATTCATTCAATGATTTAACCAAAACAAAGTCAACAGCAAATGCAGAACTAAAACCTATAGTTTACCCACACATAATTTATGTGAAACTGTATCACTAACAGGCAGCCAATTGGTTATAGTTACGATATTGAGTATTAATTTCTAGATAATAGGGTGGCACGCTGGCTCAGTGGTTAGCACTGCTGCCTCGCAGCGCCAGGGACCCAGGTTTGATTCCAGCCTCGGGCAACTGTCTGAGTGGTGTTTGCACATTCTCCCCGTGTCTGCGTGGGTTTCCTCCGGGTGCTCCGGTTTCCTCCCACAAGCCAAAGATGTGCAGGTCAGATGATTTGGCCATGGTAAATTGCCCATAGTGATAGGTGCATTAGTAGGGAGTAGGGGAATGGGTCTGGGTAGATTACTCTTCAGAGGATTTGGTGGGCCGAAGGGCCTGTTTCTGCACTGTAGGGAATCTAATGTAACCATAATCTGGAAATATTTTATTCCTGGATCAGGATTTTGGATTATAACATGAATCAGGAGTTTCATATCAGGTGTAGACAGAAAGGGTTTTGATTATTTAGGTGTTTGTACAATTGAAGTTGATAAAACCGGGTTTATTCCATTGTGGGCTCTGCATGGTTTAAATCCTGATAATGGCTTCTGTAAGTCAGGTCACAATACATAGGACAGAATCCTGATCCTATTGGAATTCAATAGATGTTGTGAGCATAATTATACATTTACTCTTCAGCTAACAGCTTGAAATAGGATTCAAGTTATACAGTGCAAAAATGACCTTCTATGTAATTTGTTGAGTACTGTGACTGATAGCTTCTTTTGAATTTTATTGACAACTATCTACATTTATAAAGCTTTAGGAAGTATTTAATTATCACAGAATTCAACTGGAGCATTGTCTAGTAAACATTCAGTGACTGCCAGCCGAGTAAATTCCTACATTTCTGACGATCATAAGAAAATGACAATGATGTATTTCATCATGTTTTTGAAATTTGAACTATTTGTCATTTTTATTGTCTTGAAGTGCACAGCCCATCTGAAGGACTGCCAATGGAAACTGGTTGCCAGGGGACAGTTAGGCTTTGAAGCAAAGACAGGTAGAAAAGAAGGGAAGGTACTATCTTCACTCGTGATGCCCTTGACAGGCAAAGTGTACCCTGCAAAGATGGCAAGCCCTTTACCCACAAAAGCTTCGTGAATTATGGAAAGCAAGAGATACCTAGACTAAGAAGAATGGAAAAGATTCAAAAGCAAAAAGAGGAAGGCATTCAAGTTTGCAGACCAATAGCTTCAGTTACTGCTGTGTATGATCTGAGCAATCTTACTGAGGTAATTTGCACTGCCCTGTATCTCCCTGTACTCCGGTATAAGCTGCAGATGTAACACTAGTCCCCCCTTGTGACCTGAAGCAGATCTTCATGTCTTTCACTGTAATTGTTCCAAAGATTGATTGAAGAAACAGAATAATGCGAAGCCTGATTATGAATCAATGAGTACTTTCATTTCACTGTAAAGCAGTAATGATCAGCTCATTGGGCTGGATTTAATACAGGCCACTGGGCTCTTTAGCTGCCATCTGTGGATCCTGGAAGATTACCATGTTTCGTCTTTTTGCGAAGGTGCATCAAGACAGATCAATGGATGGCATCTTGCCTTTGGATCATGGACCCAGAGGGCATGCTAGCCAATCACAATGTACTCTGCAGCATCACTGTGGCATCAGGCTTCGGATCGAAGTGGGATACAGGCTGAGGTGAGAGGGAGATCCTGAGGCGAGTGGATGAAGGGGGTTGGCTGGTTGGCAGCTTTGGCAAGGGATCCCCTGAGAACCTGGAGGCAATGTGCCAGGGTTTTATTTGTTGAACCCCCTGTCGAGAGTGTAGTGCTGGAAAAGCAGAGCAGGTCAGGCAGCATCCGAGGAGCAGGCGAATCGACGTTTTGGGGGCATAAGCCCTTCTCAGGAATCATAAGACCATAAGACCATAAGACATAGGAGTGGAAGTAAGGTCATTCGGCCCATCAAGTCCACTCCGCCATTCAATCATGGCGCATTTCAGCTCCACTTACCAGCGTTCTCCCCGTAGCCCTTAATTCCTCGAGACAACAAGAATCTATCAATCTCGGCCTTGAAGACATTTAGCGTCCCGGCTTCCACTGCACTCCGTGGCAATGAATTCCACAGGCCAACCATCCAATATCCTTTCAAGACGATCGGAGATGTCTCGCACCCTGGCACCCAGGAAAACACCATGCGAGACTCCCGATCCGGCTTGCAAAGGATACTATCTGTCCCCCTAATTATAGAATCCCCTATAACCACTACTTGTCTATTAGCTCCTGACCAGGGCTTATGATTCCTGAGAAGGGCTTATGCCCAAAACGTTGATTCTCCTGCTCTTCGGATGCTGCCTGACCTGCTGTGCTTTTCCAAGACTACACTCTCAACTCTGAGCTCCAGCATCTGCAATCCTCACTCTCTCCTTGTTGTGCCCCCTGCCTGGCGAGTCTGCTGACGGGTTGATGACCTTAGTGGGTGGTACATCTTCAATTGACATCAGGGCAGGAAGGCTTTCCAAAGATCATCTCATTTCTGGAGGTGGAATGGTGCCAGGTCGCCTATGCACTAACCTCCAGCCCAGGGTAATACACCCCATGGCACCAAAATCACTACATCACATTTAGTGCAATCAGAACAACTTATATTCACTTAATAGTATAAAGAATATGACAAGCTACCCTATACAAATAGATTACTTTATTTAAATGAGAATGTATCTAACTGTATTCCTCAGTTTTATCATACCTGAGTCTTGACAAAGAAATAGCATTTGTAGTATTTTGGAGGCCTGGCTGATGTTGGTCTTTGTTGGAGCAGTCCTCCTAAATTTTGCCTCTGATTTTTGTCCCTTTTGTGCAATTCTCCCGTCATCTGCCCGGAATGTATTTACAGCCAGAAAAGCATCAAAGAGAATAATTTGTATCTTGCTGGGAAAAGACACATTTGGTCAAAATTTCCACCTTGCACTCATCAGGACAATCTGCAAAATATGATACTAAGGGGAAAACCAACATTTAAACTGTTTGAGAGAAAAGTGCTGATTGGTTGTCTCTCATTCACTGTCCCCCAGATACAACATATTGTCAGTGTAGGTTAGTTGACAAGTGGAATCAGATTGATAGAGGCGATGACATGGATAATGCATCAGTTAATGATGACTGATAGTTAATTGCCAGGCTTTGCTTTGATCTTAAACCAGGATGATTGACTCTGATTGTAAACATTTTCCTGAATAATAACTCAGCAAGTGACTGAATCAGCAAGTGGTTGACATCCTTTTTGTGCGTTGAAGCAGGTATATGTACAGTTCTGATATAACCCAAAAGTTCCGTTCTTTGTACAATCTTGCATTATAGGAAAATTACACAATAGTCGCACCATGTAAGCTAGTGGGGCCAGAATCGTGTTATAGCCTATACAGCTATGGAAGGTTCACGTTCTACAAATAACAGTCTAAATTCTTCAATCGCGTTAAAGCCAATTCACATTGAAGAAACGTGTTATAGCAAAGAAGACTGTACACGTTCTTTATCTATTTATTTATAAAGCTTCCAGTACATTCAATTGAGCCACATTACAGGTTTGCTTTACAATCTCCTACTGACTGTCAGTGTATTTCTTCGATACTTAGCATTCTTTAGCAAATGACCAACTGCAGAATTGCATCTGATGTTTTGCAAGTAGGGTTTACAAGTATGGGCTGGTTGGGCTCTCAAGTTAATTTGTCCTCTTGGGTGAGCATCATTTCATTATATAGCCTAGATCGTACATTCAATGGCTTAACTTCTGGGATACCACCTTGAGTGATTTTGCACAGATCCTTGCTTATGATATTGCATAAAGCATTAGTGTCTATCTGACACTTCACATTCACTTGATGCTGTCCTTCTGAAACATCGTTCCAAAAGTCACAAACCACTTATCACCATTAGTCCTGATTATGCTAAACTGATCTATGATGTTGAGTTTTTAATGAAATCATCTTCCAGTTGTCCAAACTCACGGGATTCAGTTAGATGTATCAGTGCCATCACATAGAATCATAGAGTCCCTACAGTGTGGAAACAGACCATCTGGCCCAACAAGTCTACACCGATCCTCTGAAGAGTAACCCACCCAGACCCATCCCCCTATCTTATTACTCTACATTTACCCCTGACTAATGCACCTAACCTATACATCCCTAAACACTATGGGCAAATAAGCTTGGCCAGTTGACCTATAGTCTCTCTCTAAGCTTTGATGTTGAATGCATGATTCAAAAATAGCATTAATATGGGTTTAACATGTCTTCAAAGCCTTCAAAATCTCTCCTGTGCTCTTTGCTCCTCAGTGAGATTAGGATACAATGCAGTTTGTAGTACAATATTTCCAGCACCGATAACAGCTATTGCAACTCTTATTTACTCAGTCTTTTTATTTCATTCTGTAATTTTTCCTAGTTTTGCCACTGAGACTGAAACAAGTTCTAATTATGGCTCATATCTTCTTTCATTTCCACAGCAACAGGGAGTGGATAATTCAAAGCCATTCTGACTCACCTAGTGCTTCAAAGTTGCAGATGGTTGTTTTAATTCTTCCTTGTTCTTATTTTTGTGGTAGCTCGTTCTCTGAAAATCTACACAATGTCAGCTGACATCATGTGTTGTGTTGATGGCTGCTATGTGGTAAAGTGGAAGCATTGACAGCAGAGGTAGAGGTCCCACAATGATTGCAAGCCAGCTATGACACTATGTACAAATGTATTTCTCTATTAACCTGTGCTGTTTCAGAAAGAATCATCCAGGTTTCTAACAGATGTCTGCTGACCTCTTGTTGAATGAGTGTGTGGGGGCAAACTCAATATGGTTTGGATACCATGCACTCCCCACCAAATTCAGGTAGTGAGTTACATGATGAATAGCAATGGTTGAAATATAAGGATGAGTAGGTGGCTCTTGGTATCAATGATACTGGAGTTCTGCTTTAGCAGCGTGTTCAGGTAGGGAAGAAATTACATTTGGAGTGTAATTGGGGGAAGTGATGAAAAGAGCATCGTTGTATGTAAAGCATATCCTTACTAGTTATATCAGAGGCTCAGTCACTTCATTCCTCATCACTGTCTTGCTGGAGATAATATCATGATTTATGCAGCATTGCAGTTATCTTGTAAATTCTTCCTTTCTGCAATTTGGAAATGTAATAATTTATGACCCTTCGTTCAGGGGGCACATAGTAGTTCTCTCCTCCTCACAGTAAGATTGTAATAGATTTTAATAATAGAGAAATTGCAATAAATTCTCTGCAGACAGAGAGGTCTGTTTATTTTTTAATGTGAGAGAACTAGCATCACAGAGCCAGAGCTACAGGAGTAGAATACTAATTGGCCCCCTTCACAGACCTGGAATCAGACCTTGGTGCTGCATGTGATGATGTCAGCATTTCATTTCTTTGGCAGATGAATGGAATGTTTCCGTAGGGTAACATTCCTGATCGGACAGTTCCTGAAAATTCTGAATTACTTTCCATTCTTACCTTTCTCCAGTACTCATCTGTTCTCTGTGCTTTGCCCTTTTAACGTCTCTCACTCTCTCTCTTTCTTTCTCTCATTCTCTGTCCCTCTGTCTCTTCCTCATTTTCTCTCTTTTCCAGTGCATAAGACTCTTTCATTGGTTGGAGTTTATGCTTTCCTGCTGAATGGGCATATCTAATCCAACAAGTGACCTTCCTGGTGTCCTCTCTCCATGCATCATCATAACCTGTCAGTATTTTACGGTGTGCAAGGGAGTTGTCACATGGCCTACCTTAAATGACCAATTAAATGGCCTCATCCTCCCTCCATTGGTACAGTACACTGGTAGAGGGATGGTCGGAGGGGAGCTCTAATCCATGTCATAAATCTGGCAGTTTTAATCACACAGACTAATATTGGGCAATGAAGATGGGGTTTAAATGCTCTCTTTAGGGGTTCCTGGATTCACCTGAGGCATGGCCTGCAAAGGTGAATCCACCCCACAACACTTTATTCCCCCCCCCCACCTCCCCACACCACCCCAGTCCTCTTGGACCTGACCCTTCCCATTTATCCCCTCATCTGCACTCATCACACCCTCTCGCCTTGACCCCCGACTCTTAATCTGCCAGTCAGACTGGGTTCCTCAGCTTTGCGGACTGTCTGCAGTAGCAGCTGTGGCTCCTGGTGGCGCTGTGAGACTGCAGAATCATTCTGTTTAGCCAGTCGCTTTCTATGATATGGAGGTGCCAGTTTTGGACTGGGTGAACAAAGTTAAAAATCACACAACACCAGGTTTTAGTACAACAGTTTATTTGAAAGTACAAGCTTTTGGAGTGCTGCTCCTTCATCAGGTTTATAAGCTGGTGTTGTGTGATTTTTAACTCTAAAGGATAGGCATCCTCCCAAGAAAGGTGTAGAAAGAAACTAAAGAAATTAATGCTATTTTCTGTGTTAAACTGCTGTGTGGTGGCCAACAAGGTTGTGGATGGACTTCATGCCTACCCTCTGACTACTTAGCTAGATGGCAGGGATAAGCTTCACATTCTCTCACTCCTTCTCTCTCTCTGGTTCTTCTACTCTGTGTCGCTCCCATGAAATACATTGCGATTGATAACGAGATGCCATGTATTATTGAGTCTGAGTTGCAGGCCCACAAATGCTTGGATCCCAAACTCTAGTCAGCCAACACGAAGTCTGCTTGTATACCACTGTTCATGCAGCTCATTTAAAGATCTACAATTAAGGAACTGTGTCCTGTTTAATGACAGAGGTGGTCACACACCGAAACAGATCCCTTGGGTCTTTGTCAGTAGGGGAGGCAGGATAGCATCACTGTGTATTGACACTGTTAAATGTTGTCTATTTTGATTCAAAATAAGACTGAGACTTGGTTCAATATTTTCTGTATGATTGAATAGCTGACCTAAGTTGCTCCAGCGGTCAAAGCTCAAACATTGGCTTTAGCTTCTGATAAAGGAAGGGGTACTGCCAGAACTCTGACTCTAATCCCAAAGGAGTGAACCCGTGATTAGAGAGGGTTCCTGTGTGAAACTTTGTGAGATAGGGTTTTGTTCTCTCACACGGTTGAACAGCTTGACACAGAACATGAGGAATAGTCAGCTGTTGAGGTGTTGGAGGATGCTCTCCACCTATCCCAATAAAGAAACAAGCAGGAGAAATGGCCGTGCAGATAATGAAAAGAAACACAATTGTCAAACGCATCATACCCTGGCTCTCTCGGGAGATAAGTTTTCTCCACTGCTGCATGTCGCTATGCTATGAACAATAAGACGTAAAATGCAATTATGTAAATAATGAATCTTAATGACTGCAAATGAGTTTTAACGAGTCTGACACTGGTGGCAACTGAAGCAAAGTTGGCAGCAAGCCAGGCTGAGACATTAATCAAAGTTGGAGGAAAGGATGAAAGGATTCATCAACAATGCTGCGCAAGTAATGTGCTGACAGCAAAACAGTCATTGAAGAGTCAGAATAAATTTGCACAAAAATCAATCAAACTTCTCAAAAAGGAACAGACTGAAAAAACAGCTCAGCTTAACTTTTCATCTAAATAATGACTCCACTTACAGGGAGAGATATGACAAAATAAAGCCTCTGGGCCCGAATGGGTGACGCTACCAAAGAGTTGGCATAGGCTTGCTAAACTACTGGCCTCCAATACTACATCATTCCATTAGCACTGCATTGGAGTATGAGCCTAGGTTGTATGTTCAAACCAAGAAACTGTCAAATTTAAAAGAAATTGAACCTGGGGAATTCTCTGCCAAGTCACTGAATATATTTAAGAGAGTAACAGATAAAGTTCCAGTCACTACTGGCATCAAGGGGAACGGGTAGAGCATGGGAGTATGGTGTTGAGATGTTGTATTGAATTGCAGAGCAGGGTGTACAGTTTGATTGGTCAATTCATAGTGATCGCATAAGCTTCTGTTCAAAATACTTGAAATAAAGGAATTGCAGTAGGACAATTGTGTCCTATTGTGAAAGGATGGCACTTATGTGCAAGTTGTGAAATATGGAACATCTACTTTGTTATTAGCCATTGCTCAGCAACTTATCCCATTCTCACAAAAGGCATTGATTACAGACACAAATACGAGAAAAAAAGACCTGCATTTAGCTCGGATCTTTCATGATTGCAGAATATTCCACTCTTTTACAGCCAATTACATATTTCAGAAATGTAATTACAACAGCCAATTTCCCATGAACAGCAATGCGATAAAACCAGGTAATTATTTCTTTAATATTACTTGAAAGATAAATTTTGGCCAGGATATCAGGGATAACTCTTCTTTGAAGAAGAGCTGTGAGATCTTTTACATCCACCAAAAGCCTCACTTTAATGTCTCAGCTAAAAGATGACATCTCCAACAGTGTAATATTCTGTCAGTACTTCATTGGAGCATCAGACCTTAGTGAATTGGAACATACACTTATAGTGGGTGATATATCTTATATACAATCACTTTATAAAATACCTCCTTGAATGCAGCTTCAATCATATAATGTCAGCCAATGCAGGAATGGAGCCTTCACTGTCCACATCACTCTGCATCACAGATCAGCTTTCCAAGCTAACCAACCCTGTTGCCTCACACCTTGCCTGTAGTGTGATGTCTAATATCTTCATAAAACTTTCCTGAGATCCCAGTGATAGAATTCTAAAAATACACTGATTTCAAACCAAATGAAAAGAATATCAAACGGATTTAAAAGTAAATGTTTCAGTGAGTATTTAGCATCATCATTAGGGATGACTGTAGATAGGCAATGGCAAACATTAAAGGAATACATTGATGAATTCAAACATTTGTTCATTTCTGGATGGTGGAAAAGTAAAACACAAAACCTGGCTCACAAGGGAATTTAGGGACATACAAACTGGCCAGAAAAAGCAGCAGGCCTGAGAATTGGAAACAGTTTAGAAAGGAGGCCAAAGGAATGAATTAAGAAACAGAAACTGGAGTATGAGAGTAAGCTTGCAGAGAACAGACAAACTGACTGTAAAAGCTTCGATAGGTTTGTAGAAAGAACAAAGTGAAGACAAATGTAGGGCTCTTACAGTCAGAAACAGGCAAGTTATAACAGGAACAAAGAGATGGCAGACCAATTAAATATATACTTTTCTTCTATCTTTACAAATGAGGACATAAATAACTTTCCAAAAATGTTGGACAACACAGTCTAGTGAGAGTGAGGAACTGAAGGAAATCAGTAATATTAGGGAAATGGTGTTGGGGAAATTGATGGGATTCAAAGCTGACAAATCCCCAGGGCATGATAATCTCCATCCCAGAGTACATAAGGAAATGGTCTTCAAAATAGTGTTTGTATTAATCATAATGTAGACTCTAGAACTGTTCCTTTGGTCAAATCAGCTTGTCAGGGTAGCTTTGAGGAGGGGTTTGTTGAGTGTATCTGTGATAATTTTCTTGAACAGCATATAATGGAACTGATGAGGGAACAAGCTTCCTGGATCTGGTCCTGTGTCATGAGACAGGAATAATTAATGACCTCATAGTTAGGGATCCTCTTGGAAGGAGCGATCACAGTCTGGATGAATTTAGAATACAGATGGAGAGTGCGAAGGTAAAATCCAATACCAGGGTTCTGTGCTTCAACAAGGGAGACTACAATAGAATGAGGGAGGATCTATCTAAAGTAGACTGGAAACAAAGATTTTATGGTGGGACAGTTGACGAGCTGTGGTGGACTTTCAAAGAAATTTTTCAAAGTGCTCAAAAAATGTATACAGAGGAACCTCGATTATCCGAATACCAATTATCCAAAAATCGGATTATCTAAAGGAGATCTCGAGGTTATATCAAAGACGTGTTTCCAACAGTGATCGCATCTTTTGTTTACTGTGATTAAACAGGCACCGTCTCCAAATGACTGATCTTCCGCCCTCTCTCTGTCCACACTTTCCCTGAGACTCTACAGGGGGGTTCACCCTCAACCACCAAACCCCCCCCCCCCACCAATTTCCCCAGATAATCTGACCAACATTGTGTTGTGCAGGGCAGAAGTGGAACCTGTCAAAAAGTTGCAGTAAAAATGTGTGTGTGTGCGCACACTGTTCGGAGACGGGGTGGGGGCAATGCTGGACGGGGGTGGAGGAGGGCGGGGGGATGTTGGGTAGGGGGTGGGAGGCTGTTTTGGGGGGTGGGGGTTGTTGGACGGGGGTTGGGGAGTGGAATCGGGGGCGGGCGGAGGCGTTGGATGGGGTTCAGAGGTGATGGTGGGGGGAAGTGGCTGGGACACCCGCACCCACCAACGCTACTGTCCTGTGACTGACCACTTCAACTCCCCCTCCTGCTCCACAAAGGACATGCAGGCCCCGGGCTTCCTCCATCACCAAACCCAAACACCTGACGCCTGGAGGAAGAACGCCTCATCTTCCCCCTTGGGACCCTGCAACCACACAGGATCAAGGTGGATTTCACCAGTTCCTTCATTTCCTCTCCTCCCAAATTATCCCAGTCCCAATCCTCCACTGCCCTCCTGACCTGTCCATCACCTTTCCCATCTAGCCACTCCATCATCCTCTCCAACCTACCACCTTCACCCTCACCTTCACCTACCTATCGAATTCTCAGCTACCTATCCCCCAACCTCCCCCCCAGTCCGCAAGCCTCATTCCTGATGAAGGGCTCAGCCTGAAACATCGATTCTCCTGCTGCTTGGATGCTGCCTGACCTGATGTGCTTTTCCAGGACCACACTCACACCTGGAGGTCTGTGTGTAGTTCTGGTCTCCTAACTTGAAAAAGGATGTCCTCGCACTAGAGGCAGTGCAGAGGAGGTTCACTAGGTTGATTCTGGAGTTGATGGGTTTGGCTTATGAGGAGAGATTGAGTAGATTGGGATTATATTCATTGGAATTCAGAAGAATGAGGGGGAGAGTCTTATAGAAACATATTAAATTATGAAGGGAATCGATAAAAATGGAAGTGGAGAGGATGTTTCACAGGTAGGTGAAGCAAGAACAAGAGGGCATAGCCCCAAGATATGAGGGAGCAGATTTAGGCTTGAATTGAGAAGGAACTTCTTCACCCAAAGTGTTGTTAATCTATGGAATCCCTCATTTCTGATGAAGGGCTCCTGACCGAAACGTTGATTTTCCTGCTCCTTGGATGCTGCCCGATCTGCTGTGCTTTTCCAGCACCACTCTAATCCAGACTCTAATCGCCAGCATTTGCAGTCCTCACTTTCGCCTATGGAATTCCTTGCCCAGGGAAGTAGTTGATGCTACTTCAGTAAACGCTTTTAAAGTTAAAGTAGTTTGTTTTGAAAATTAAAGGATTTAAGGGATATGGTGAGTGGGTGGGTAAGTGGAGCTTAGCCCATGAAAAGATCAGCCATGATCTTATTGAATGGTGGAGCAGGCTCAAAGGGCCAGATGGCCTACTCCTGCTCCTTGTTCTTATGTTCTAACTCTTGTATTTTAGCAACCTTTTAGAACTGAGTGGCTTGCTAGACCACTTGAGAGGAAAGGGTCATCAATGTTGGATTGGAACTGGAGTCACGTTTTGGTTTGGCTATGATGTTTCTCCTCAAATGGGGGAACAGTCTGAGTGAGAAGAATCACATAGATAGCAGAATAGCTACTTGCATCAGATCCAAAGAGCACTTGGCATCTAATGAACTATAGGCAGGAGAAGCCAGTGTTGTTCAGATTAGATAGGAGGAAAGGGAAGTGTTTCCAACAGATAGCATCTCTTTAGGTGCGATCCTTGTATAGGTATGGAGTGAGAATCGATCATGCCCTGTATATTTAGCTGGTGGAAGAATCATTCCCTCTATCCAGCTGGGAGTGTGCTAGTCAGTGTTGGGGGAAGTAATTGTTCAGCTTTTTGAAGTCAGAAATTTTCAGTATGTGCTTGTCGATGTGCCTTTAAATGCTGTCTGAAAACCCGTGACAGACTCGGGACCGGCTGGTCAGTCCACACCAACAAAACAGAGAAGCAGCGAAAAAATGAGGAGCTGACTGAAGAGGAAAAGGAAATTATCAACAGGGTGATTGCCCGTGCAGAGAAGATGGAAGAGATGGAGCAGGAGCGAATTCGGTGAGTCTGACATATTTGGTGGAGAGATGGTGGGGGCTCATCACACTGGACATTGACTTCTGTTCATAACAGTGACCATTCAACAATCAATACTGGAAATGAGAGGCAAAACTCTTCATTCAAAGCAGCAGCATGGCAGACTAAATGGTCTCCCTCATGCTGTAATGTATTATAATTATGTGAAATACACAGTAGGTCCAGAAACATCTGACAAAAGAATCAAGGGTTAACACCCTCACCAGATATTTAAAATTCATTCACAGGGAATAACCTGACCGAGCAGGCAGCTTGTAATTGTTCATTCATCCTCATATAATGGTTACTTGTAAGTTCTTCACAAATAAAGGATTGGTACCTAGCCAGAGTAAATATTTCTTAATACTTACACAGTTAATTAATTTGTTTGATTCTTAACTGTTATATTTAAATAAATTATTAAGTTAATTATTGTTTTATTTTATCAATAAATTTAAGTAATCAGTAATTGTTATAGATTCTGTCTTTCCATTGAAAAAATCCAGCATTAGGCACTAATTCAAAATTTGTCAGCGAGCATTAATCCATATTTCAAAGTTAAAGATGAAATGATTCATTTATTTTCATTGATCCATTAGATCTAAATAATGAAATTTCAACCCAAACCACTTTGTGAGAAACTGAACACTATGATTTATCTCCCTGTTTGTTTTTATTTTCCACTCAGGCGTCTTGTGGATCGTTTGGACAACATGCGAAAGAACGTTTTGGGTGATGGCCTATCTCGCTGCATCTTGTGTGGGGAGCAACTGGGGCTGCTGGGGTCACACGCTGTAGTGTGTGAAGACTGTAAGAAGGTAATTGATGCACAATGTGGAGTTGGTGCTACAGGTTCAGCAGGAAACAGAAAAGCAGGATTGTTAATTATATATCTAATCATATGCAGGTGAATGATATTAATGGGTTTTTACTGAAGCACATATACTATAGTGCTTCTGGAGCAGCGGTAGTGTCCCTACCTCTGAGCTAAGAGGCCTGGATTCATAAGATCTCTGAACAAGCTCGTTGGGAAAAATAAAACAATAAAGTTTGTCTTATCTGAATAAAGTTAGGTGTTCTTTGGTACTGCTGTTGCTTCTAGCTCAGCTCCTCCACCCCAGTTCTCAAGTCAGCACTTTAAATGAGCTCTATGACGGCTGTTTTACTAGCAGGACCTAGATCCCCGTCTGGTTATGAATGACTAAATTCACAGTCTGAATACTTGCAGCTTCTGGAATAAATTCTACCTTTTAGAAAATGTTTCCTTCCAGCTAATTAGTGTGAGGAGCAGCACGTACACCTGCTGCAGCAGACCTGCTTCCATCTCTGCCTGCAATATTAAACCTCAGTGCAAGAAGCATTGACAGTTGGGATTAATCGCTGTTTGTTGAATTTCTCTTCAGCAGCAATCTGTGTCACCCACCCAGAGGAGGAGAGGAGAGATATTGGGAAAGAGGCTGCAAGGAACACAAAGCTCCTGACAGCTGTATGTGTTGGTGTAATGGCATCAAGCAGAGGTGCAGTCTAGATCACAGAGAATTCCTGACTCTAGTTCCTATTTCCTATATTTTGTTTTAATCATCCTGTTGTGACACACCTGCATAGCAGCTGGCAGTTAAACCTGGACCGTCTACCCCAGAGGAACACCACATGAATCCTCCTATTTCCAATATCATCTGTGTTTGATTGGTAGATAAATGTTAGTTCAGTTTCCACTGAGGTCTATTTTTAGATGATTGGCTAATGTTTCGCATTAAATTCATAACTGCAGTGCTTTAGCATTCACTAAACTAGTTCACAACTCTGATGAAGTATCACAGGAGTGCATGCCAATTTGTTACCAGTGCTAAAAATGACAAACCAAAGAAAGGAAATCTCTCAGTAGTTTGACTGCATCTCATTGTATAGCCTAGGGGGAAAAATTAGAATAGCCATCTCCCTCAATCACCTTCCTAAGGGACCTGCCCTTTGCTCTGTTGGGATGATCGCTGACTACGTATTTAATTGAATGGCATTCCTGTATTATTCTTGGAGGTCAGTTGCAATGTTGGGTGATGCCAATGTCACAATTCCTGTACCAGTTTTAGTCACTGTGAAGACCCCACTTCTGAACCTCACTTGAGGTGTGATGGCCCTCAAGTTAAATTCAAGGCCAGTCATCTCTCTCTCTCTCTCTCTCTCTCTCTCTGATGAGGGAGCAGCCTGTGATGACTTTCACTCTGAATTGGAATCTTCTCAGGCTCCCTGGAAGGGAGGCTGAGGCAGAAACCCTCAGTTCATTTAAAAGCTATGCACCTCAACTACCCTAACCTGTCAAAGCTGGGGACTAGTAGCTGGAAAGTGACATTAAGCCGGGTGACTCATTTTTACTCAAGGCAGACATGATGCACGGTGACCTCTTTCTGTGCTGTACATTTCTATGATTCGAACAGGATGATAGGGAATGGGTGTTGCTGGTTTGACCAGGTATACAAATCAGTTTGAGAGAGTTTCAGACTTCTTGCTTCCAGCATGTACACTGAGCTTGACTGCATTGACACATTCTGCTGCACCAGGCTAAATCAGTTCATTCAAATGATGGAATGGACCAGATCTACTTTATCTGGTGTACTACCTGATCATGCTGGACCAAGGGATAACCATGAGCCAGCAGCTGCCCAACCCCTCTCCCAACCGCAAACAAGGGCTGTCTTTATTCCCTCCCCACTAGGTCTGGCTTTGAAACAGCTCCCCCTATTGTCAGTTATGAGCATAGGTCGAGGAGCTTTCTGCCTGACGTTTTGACAACTGAGGCAATCATTGATCTCTTTCACTTCCAGAATGTCTGCACCAAGTGTGGGATTGAAGCATCCAAACGTCCTCAGACGCTGTGGCTGTGTAAGATCTGCAGTGAGCAACGAGAGGTAGGCACCTGTGTTCACCTATGCTTATGGTTCTTCTAATTCCCAATGTCAACAGAGACTGGTACTGTCCTGTATCTGCGGATTGCACATCACTTCTGAAATGGGCATGTGTTGTAAAGCTCAGTGGTATTTTAATTAAACAATATAACTCAGCAAAGGCTGGGTACTGCTCCAGAATCTGAGAGGAGACAATTAGAAGGAAAATTAGTATTACTTTCTCCTCATACACAGGCCCAGCTGTTGGTACTATAGGGGGTGACCTATAGATGCTGTTGTTTGGGAAACACTTCAAGTTTTGCCAGCAACAAATCAAGAGTGAGATTTCTAACACCGAAATATTTGGGAGTTAAGATTGAGTTAAAATTCCCACTAACTCTGATGAATAAAATCACAAGTCATTTTTTTTTAAATTACAAGGTATCTTATATGTTGTCTCTTCCTTAATGACATAGTTGGCTCAACATTTCACCTGGTTTTCAGTATACAGTTTATGCCTGACTCTCCGGTGCTGCTGTGAAGCAGTTGTTGCCATGTCAACATCATGGTTGAACGGTTTGAATTACCATCAAAAGGCAGTGCGAGAAGCTGCTCACTACCTGCTAGTTAATGCTGCTTTCTTTCATAACCACAGAAACTGATCAGCTCACTAGGGAATATAAATAACTTGAAGTAAATTGAAACGTTACCCTGGTAACCACATCTGTGCATCTGGTACAGTTTGCACAATTGAACACATCACTCCACCTGCTTCCCTCCTCACCACTAGATTCTCATATTCTATCCACGCTACGCTTCCCAACTGCAGTTTCCTTGCTGTCTGTCTTGTTGCTTTTGTTCTTTATTAACTTTAGGATTGAATAATCCCTCTTTCTAAGGGATTTTATGCCCAGCACCTATTCTGGTTTTGCTTTGACTAAAAGAAAAATAATGTGGATGCTGGAAACTTAAAGTACAAATAGAAAGTGTTGGAGAAACCCAACAGGGCTGGCACCATTTGTGGAGAAAGAAATAGAGTTAATATTTCAAATCTGATATAACTCTTCCTCAGAACTGGTGGAGCCAGAGACAATCGCTGAGGAAGGCAAAGTAGCTGTGACAGTATTTAGAGAAGTAGAAAGCAGTGGGGGTGAATAAGCTGAAAGATTAAAATGGAAATCTGATCAGAGAGAAGAGCAGAAGGAGGCCACAACTGGAAGAGAAGACCATAAGAAATAAGGACAGGGCCAGGCTTTTTGGCCTTTCGGGTCTGCCCTATCATTCAGTTGGACTGTGGCTTAAGGTGGGAGGAGGAAGAAAGTGGTTCATGAGTGGAATGAACTGCCAGAAGAAGCAGTAAGTGCAGGTACAGTTACAACATTTAAAAGGTATTTGGACAGCTACATAAATAGAGAATGTTTAGAGGGAAATAGGCCAAATGCTAGCAAGCGGGACTAGTTTAGTTGTGAAACTTGGTCAGTGTGGATCAGATGGACCGAAGGGTCTGTTTTGTGCTGTATGATTCCATGCATCTATCTATGATATTCCTCACATCCACTTTCCTGTGTTGTCCCCATGACCCTTGATTGCCTGAATAATCGAGAATCTATCTATCTTAGTCTTAAATGCACTCAAGGACTGTTCCCCTACAGCTCTCTGTGACAAAGAATTCCAAAGACTCTCAACCCTCTTAAAGAGGAAATTCCTCCTTATCTCAGTCGTAAATGCGAGGATGATTCAGGAGAAGAGTGAAAGTAATAGGGTGGTTGTTATGGGGGACTTTAACTTTCCAGATATTGACTGGGAAAGCTATAGCTCGAGTTCGTTAGATGGGTCGGTGTTTGTCCAATGTGTGCAGGAGGGTTTCCTGACACAATATGTAGACAGGCCAACAAGAGGTGAGGCATTACTGGATTTGGTTCTGGGAAACGAACCAGGCCAGGTGTTAGAATTAGAAGTAGGTGAGCACTTTGGGGATAGTGACCATAATTCGGTGATTTTTACTCTCGTGATGGAGAGGGATAAGTGTGTACTACAGGGCAAGAATTATAGCTGGGGTAAGGGAAATTATGATGCGGTGAGGCACAACTTAGGATGCGTGGCTTGGAAAAGTAGACTCCAAGGCAAGAGTGTAAATGATATGTGGAGCTTGTTCAAGGAGCAACTATTGAGTGTCCTTGATAATTATGTACCTGTCAGGCAGGGAGGAAAGGGTCGTGCGAGGGAGCCGTGGTTTAATAAAGAATTGGAATCCCTTGTTAAATGGAAGAGGGCGGCCTATCGCAAGATGAGACGTGAAGGTTCAATTGGGGCGATTGAGAGTTATAGGGTAGCCAGGAAGGACCTGAAGAGAGAGCTAAAAGCAGAAAGGAGGGGACATGAAAGGTCCTTAGTCGGTAGGATTAAGGAAAACCCTAAGGCTTTCTATAGGTATGTCAGGAATAAAAGAATGACTAGGGTAGGAATAGGTCCAGTCAAGGATAGTAGTGGGAAGTTGCGTGTGGACGCGGAAGAGATTGGGGAGACACTGAATGAATACTTTTCTTCAGTATTCACTCAGGAACAGGGCATTGTTGTCGATGAGAATACTGAGGCACAAATAAGTAGAATGGATGGCTTTGAGGTATGTAGAGAAGAGGTATTGGAAATCCTGGAAAAGGTGAAAATAGATAAGTCCCCTGGGCCTGATGGCATTTATCCTAGGATTCTCTGGGAAGCAAGGGAGGAGATTGCAGAGCCATTGGCCTTGATTTTTATGTCCTCTTTGTCTACAGGAGTAGTCCCAGAAGACTGGAGGATAGCAAATGTGGTTCCCTTGTTCAAAAAGGGGAGTAGGGATAGCCCTAGTAACTATAGGCCGGTGAGTCTCACTTCTGTTGTGGGCAAAGTCTTAGAGAGAATTGTAAGGGATAGGATTTATGCACATCTAGATAGGAATAATGTGATCAAGGATAGTCAGCATGGTTTTGTGAAGGGCAAGTCGTGCCTCACAAACCTTATTGAATTCTTTGAAAAGGTGACGAAGGAGGTTGATGAGGGCAAAGCGGTAGATGTGGTATATATGGATTATAGTAAGGCGTTTGATAAGGTTCCCCATGGTAGGCTACTGCAGAAAATACGGAGATATGGCATTGAGGGTGAGTTGGAGGTTTGGATTAGGAATTGGCTGGATGGAAGAAGACAGAGGGTAGTAGTTGATGGCAAAGTTTCTTCATGGAGTGCCGTCACTAGCGGTGTTCCGCAAGGATCTGTTTTGGGACCATTGCTGTTTGTCATTTTTATAAATGACATGGAAGAGGGGTTAGAAGGTTGGGTGAGCAAGTTTGCGGATGACACAAAAGTCGGAGGAGTTGTTGACAGTGAGGAAGGATGTAGCAGGTTACAGCAGGATATAGAGAAGCTGCAGAGCTGGGCAGAAAGGTGGCAAATGGAATTCAACGTAGCTAAATCATCAACTGCCTCCCTGCACTGCAGCCACTGTGTGTACCATCATCAACTGCCTCCCTGCACTGCAGCCACTGTGTGTACCATCATCAACTGCCTCCCTGCACTGCAGCCACTGTGTGTACCATCATCAACTGCCTCCCTGCACTGCAGCCACTGTGTGTACCATCATCAACTGCCTCCCTGCACTGCAGCCACTGTGTGTACCATCATCAACTGCCTCCCTGCACTGCAGCCACTGTGTGTACCATCATCAACTGCCTCCCTGCACTGCAGCCACTGTGTGTACCATCATCAACTGCCTCCCTGCACTGCAGCCACTGTGTGTACCATCATCAACTGCCTCCCTGCACTGCAGCCACTGTGTGTACCATCATCAACTGCCTCCCTGCACTGCAGCCACTGTGTGTACCATCATCAACTGCCTCCCTGCACTGCAGCCACTGTGTGTACCATCATCAACTGCCTCCCTGCACTGCAGCCACTGTGTGTACCATCATCAACTGCCTCCCTGCACTGCAGCCACTGTGTGTACCATCATCAACTGCCTCCCTGCACTGCAGCCACTGTGTGTACCATCATCAACTGCCTCCCTGCACTGCAGCCACTGTGTGTACCATCATCAACTGCCTCCCTGCACTGCAGCCACTGTGTGTACCATCATCAACTGCCTCCCTGCACTGCAGCCACTGTGTGTACCATCATCAACTGCCTCCCTGCACTGCAGCCACTGTGTGTACCATCATCAACTGCCTCCCTGCACTGCAGCCACTGTGTGTACCATCATCAACTGCCTCCCTGCACTGCAGCCACTGTGTGTACCATCATCAACTGCCTCCCTGCACTGCAGCCACTGTGTGTACCATCATCAACTGCCTCCCTGCACTGCAGCCACTGTGTGTACCATCATCAACTGCCTCCCTGCACTGCAGCCACTGTGTGTACCATCATCAACTGCCTCCCTGCACTGCAGCCACTGTGTGTACCATCATCAACTGCCTCCCTGCACTGCAGCCACTGTGTGTACCATCATCAACTGCCTCCCTGCACTGCAGCCACTGTGTGTACCATCATCAACTGCCTCCCTGCACTGCAGCCACTGTGTGTACCATCATCAACTGCCTCCCTGCACTGCAGCCACTGTGTGTACCATCATCAACTGCCTCCCTGCACTGCAGCCACTGTGTGTACCATCATCAACTGCCTCCCTGCACTGCAGCCACTGTGTGTACCATCATCAACTGCCTCCCTGCACTGCAGCCACTGTGTGTACCATCATCAACTGCCTCCCTGCACTGCAGCCACTGTGTGTACCATCATCAACTGCCTCCCTGCACTGCAGCCACTGTGTGTACCATCATCAACTGCCTCCCTGCACTGCAGCCACTGTGTGTACCATCATCAACTGCCTCCCTGCACTGCAGCCACTGTGTGTACCATCATCAACTGCCTCCCTGCACTGCAGCCACTGTGTGTACCATCATCAACTGCCTCCCTGCACTGCAGCCACTGTGTGTACCATCATCAACTGCCTCCCTGCACTGCAGCCACTGTGTGTACCATCATCAACTGCCTCCCTGCACTGCAGCCACTGTGTGTACCATCATCAACTGCCTCCCTGCACTGCAGCCACTGTGTGTACCATCATCAACTGCCTCCCTGCACTGCAGCCACTGTGTGTACCATCATCAACTGCCTCCCTGCACTGCAGCCACTGTGTGTACCATCATCAACTGCCTCCCTGCACTGCAGCCACTGTGTGTACCATCATCAACTGCCTCCCTGCACTGCAGCCACTGTGTGTACCATCATCAACTGCCTCCCTGCACTGCAGCCACTGTGTGTACCATCATCAACTGCCTCCCTGCACTGCAGCCACTGTGTGTACCATCATCAACTGCCTCCCTGCACTGCAGCCACTGTGTGTACCATCATCAACTGCCTCCCTGCACTGCAGCCACTGTGTGTACCATCATCAACTGCCTCCCTGCACTGCAGCCACTGTGTGTACCATCATCAACTGCCTCCCTGCACTGCAGCCACTGTGTGTACCATCATCAACTGCCTCCCTGCACTGCAGCCACTGTGTGTACCATCATCAACTGCCTCCCTGCACTGCAGCCACTGTGTGTACCATCATCAACTGCCTCCCTGCACTGCAGCCACTGTGTGTACCATCATCAACTGCCTCCCTGCACTGCAGCCACTGTGTGTACCATCATCAACTGCCTCCCTGCACTGCAGCCACTGTGTGTACCATCATCAACTGCCTCCCTGCACTGCAGCCACTGTGTGTACCATCATCAACTGCCTCCCTGCACTGCAGCCACTGTGTGTACCATCATCAACTGCCTCCCTGCACTGCAGCCACTGTGTGTACCATCATCAACTGCCTCCCTGCACTGCAGCCACTGTGTGTACCATCATCAACTGCCTCCCTGCACTGCAGCCACTGTGTGTACCATCATCAACTGCCTCCCTGCACTGCAGCCACTGTGTGTACCATCATCAACTGCCTCCCTGCACTGCAGCCACTGTGTGTACCATCATCAACTGCCTCCCTGCACTGCAGCCACTGTGTGTACCATCATCAACTGCCTCCCTGCACTGCAGCCACTGTGTGTACCATCATCAACTGCCTCCCTGCACTGCAGCCACTGTGTGTACCATCATCAACTGCCTCCCTGCACTGCAGCCACTGTGTGTACCATCATCAACTGCCTCCCTGCACTGCAGCCACTGTGTGTACCATCATCAACTGCCTCCCTGCACTGCAGCCACTGTGTGTACCATCATCAACTGCCTCCCTGCACTGCAGCCACTGTGTGTACCATCATCAACTGCCTCCCTGCACTGCAGCCACTGTGTGTACCATCATCAACTGCCTCCCTGCACTGCAGCCACTGTGTGTACCATCATCAACTGCCTCCCTGCACTGCAGCCACTGTGTGTACCATCATCAACTGCCTCCCTGCACTGCAGCCACTGTGTGTACCATCATCAACTGCCTCCCTGCACTGCAGCCACTGTGTGTACCATCATCAACTGCCTCCCTGCACTGCAGCCACTGTGTGTACCATCATCAACTGCCTCCCTGCACTGCAGCCACTGTGTGTACCATCATCAACTGCCTCCCTGCACTGCAGCCACTGTGTGTACCATCATCAACTGCCTCCCTGCACTGCAGCCACTGTGTGTACCATCATCAACTGCCTCCCTGCACTGCAGCCACTGTGTGTACCATCATCAACTGCCTCCCTGCACTGCAGCCACTGTGTGTACCATCATCAACTGCCTCCCTGCACTGCAGCCACTGTGTGTACCATCATCAACTGCCTCCCTGCACTGCAGCCACTGTGTGTACCATCATCAACTGCCTCCCTGCACTGCAGCCACTGTGTGTACCATCATCAACTGCCTCCCTGCACTGCAGCCACTGTGTGTACCATCATCAACTGCCTCCCTGCACTGCAGCCACTGTGTGTACCATCATCAACTGCCTCCCTGCACTGCAGCCACTGTGTGTACCATCATCAACTGCCTCCCTGCACTGCAGCCACTGTGTGTACCATCATCAACTGCCTCCCTGCACTGCAGCCACTGTGTGTACCATCATCAACTGCCTCCCTGCACTGCAGCCACTGTGTGTACCATCATCAACTGCCTCCCTGCACTGCAGCCACTGTGTGTACCATCATCAACTGCCTCCCTGCACTGCAGCCACTGTGTGTACCATCATCAACTGCCTCCCTGCACTGCAGCCACTGTGTGTACCATCATCAACTGCCTCCCTGCACTGCAGCCACTGTGTGTACCATCATCAACTGCCTCCCTGCACTGCAGCCACTGTGTGTACCATCATCAACTGCCTCCCTGCACTGCAGCCACTGTGTGTACCATCATCAACTGCCTCCCTGCACTGCAGCCACTGTGTGTACCATCATCAACTGCCTCCCTGCACTGCAGCCACTGTGTGTACCATCATCAACTGCCTCCCTGCACTGCAGCCACTGTGTGTACCATCATCAACTGCCTCCCTGCACTGCAGCCACTGTGTGTACCATCATCAACTGCCTCCCTGCACTGCAGCCACTGTGTGTACCATCATCAACTGCCTCCCTGCACTGCAGCCACTGTGTGTACCATCATCAACTGCCTCCCTGCACTGCAGCCACTGTGTGTACCATCATCAACTGCCTCCCTGCACTGCAGCCACTGTGTGTACCATCATCAACTGCCTCCCTGCACTGCAGCCACTGTGTGTACCATCATCAACTGCCTCCCTGCACTGCAGCCACTGTGTGTACCATCATCAACTGCCTCCCTGCACTGCAGCCACTGTGTGTACCATCATCAACTGCCTCCCTGCACTGCAGCCACTGTGTGTACCATCATCAACTGCCTCCCTGCACTGCAGCCACTGTGTGTACCATCATCAACTGCCTCCCTGCACTGCAGCCACTGTGTGTACCATCATCAACTGCCTCCCTGCACTGCAGCCACTGTGTGTACCATCATCAACTGCCTCCCTGCACTGCAGCCACTGTGTGTACCATCATCAACTGCCTCCCTGCACTGCAGCCACTGTGTGTACCATCATCAACTGCCTCCCCGCACTGCAGCCACTGTGCGTACCATCATCAACTGCCTCCCTGCACTGCAGCCACTGTGTGTACCATCATCAACTGCCTCCCTGCACTGCAGCCACTTGCACACCATCATCAACTGCCTCCCTGCACTGCAGCCACTGTGTGTACTATCATCAACTGCCTCCCTGCACTGCAGCCACTGTGTGTACCATCATCAACTGCCTCCCCGCACTGTTCCCTCTGTGCATAACATCATCAACTGCCTCCCTGCACTGCACCCTCTGTGCATACCAACCAGATATATTGCAATAGAGCAACATGTAGGTGAACCAAAAGATGTATGTGAGGTAGAGAATACACTGAAACTTTTAGGATATTTCTTACCAGCCTACAGTGTGGGTAGGAACCCGCAAGTGGGGTTGTTAGCTAAAATTTTGAAGACAAAGGTTCACAGGCAGCAATGGCTGCACTGAAGCTCAAACCAAGTTATTGTAGCTGTCCTCCTCCTCCTCTCTCAGTTCATACTGAGAAGTTAATGACAATTTTCAAGTCTCGAAATAGGATAACAGTGGTAAAAGGTTTGGGAAGCACTGGTTTAACATCAGTGGTGGTTGAGGTTTAGAGACAATAATTGGAGGAAACAAACTAACAGGCACTCTGAGAGTTTGAGTTAATTAAGAAACCAGCATAGATTTGTACAAAGCAAATTCTACTTGACGAATCAAAATGGTTTTTTTGAGGATGTAATAGAGAACGTTAGTGAAGGGGAAGCACCAAATGTTTTCTATCTGGATTTTTAAAAAATAATTGATGAAGAACCAAAGATAAGGCTGATTGAAATACAAAATAAGGCAGATAGAGTATAAGGGCCAGTATCATTGGGATAAATGGTAAGTGTTTTTCAAGATCCTTGAAGGTGGTAGGATGTGCTGACAGTAGTTAATAAGGCATATTGAATATTAGATTTGATAAACAGAGATACAGATTACAAATCAGAAAGTTACGCTGAGCTATTCTATAGCTGAGTTTCAGTCATAATTAGTATTGCATCTTGTCCCAGTTACTGCACTTTAGGAAGAATGTAATGGACAGGGTGCAAAGGAGACAAGGACAAAGGTATAAATACAGGAAATGATAAACAGACAGTGACAAGAAGGGATAGAAAGTACGAATCTACAAGTCAACCAATAATTAAGACTAGAATTTACAAAGACAATGAAAGGATAAAGCTAAAGACTCCGTATCTGAATGTACATAGCTTTCAAACAAAACAGATGAACTGATAATGTAAATAGAAATGATACAGACAAGGTGACTTATGGGAGTCATGTTCAGACCCCTAGCAGTAATCATGTGGCAAGGAAGATCATAAATGAAGAAATTAATGAGAGCGCACTAGAAAGGCATACTAATAATCATGGGAACTTTGAATCTACCTAATCAATAGAAAAGGAGCCTAGATTAGAAGTTCATAGATTTTCAGGATAGTTTCTTAAAACAGCATATTCTGGAGCCAACCAGAGAACAAGCCATGGTATTGTGCAGTGAGATTCGGTTAATTAATGACACTGTAAAGGACAGCAGGTCAGTCAGCATCCAAAGAGCAGGAGAGTTGACATTTTGGGCAAGAGCCCTTCAATTGACTCTGATTCTCCAACATCTGCAGTTCTCACTTTCACTTAATTAATCATGCCACTGTTAGTGACCATAATACAATTGAACATTATATTCACTTTAAGGGAGCGAACTGTGGGTCCAAGATAATTCTTTAAAAAGTAAATTTAAAAATTATGAAGGCTTGAAGCAGAGTTGGCTAAAGTGAATTGATAAAATAGGGTAAAGGACAGGTCAACAGACTTTTAAGGGGATATTTCAGAATATACACAACAGATACATTCCAATGAGTAAGTAAAATTCCAAGGGACGGACCCTACCATCCGTGGTTAATTATATATGTTAAAGATAGTATCAAACTAAAAGAAAGAGTATATAATTGTGCAAAGTTATGTGGCTGGTCAGAGATGGAATGTAAAAGATAGCAAAGCTAATAAGGTGGGAATAATCAGAGAATGAGAGGCCAGCTCAAAATACAAAACCAGTTGGTAAGAGTAAATATTTAAAGGAGAAAATAATGAACAAAATGAGCATTTGTCCTCAAGAAAATAAGGCTGGAGAAGGAAGAAGAGAAAGAGAGGAATTGGCAGTTGAATTGAACAGCTATCTTGAGTTGGTCTTTGTTATAGTGAATAAAATAAGATCCCAGAAACAGCAATAAATACAAAATGGAATGGAGGGAGGAACCCGGGGAGATTACAATCACCAGATAAATCATTTTGAGTGTATTGTTGGGTCCATGGGCTGATAAATGCCCAGTCCTATTGGATTTCTTCTTAAGACCTTCAGAGAAGTGGCCAGTGAGATAACTGATAATTGGTTTTAATTTTCCAAAACTCCCGCTTGAATCTGGGACAGTCCCATTAGATTGGAAGATAGCAAGTGTAACTCCTTAATTCAAAAAAGGGATAGAAACAGAAAGCAACAAACAATAACCCAGTAAGCTTAGCATCAGTTATTGGGAAGATGCTCATTACTACCTTCTCAAAAACAATAAATGCTAGCATAGCCAGCAATGCACACAAACCATGAACAAGTACTTTTTTATTTTAAAGTGGACAGAGTGACAGCCAGCATGTACCAGCTGGGCTGAATGTTCTCCTTCTATGATGTAATGTCTCTATGACATTTACATTTCGGTTTCAAATGAGTAAGTTTTTTAGTTTTTTGTTATTGTTGTGGGATTGTCATCCCTTGGGAGAACAAAGCTTCTAACAATTTTTGATCATGCTGCAAGTGTTCTCAACATATGAAACTAGCAAATTCTGAACAATCACTGTCAATACGCTGACACAGCCTGGGATCATAGCCTTAGGGAAATTTCTGAACTTTGGAATGCAGGGTAAGAATATAGCAAAGCCTAAACAACCATCATCATGCAACCGGAGGCACACAACTTTAGAGACAAATTTGGTTAATTTCCTTCAAGCCTACCCTCCCTCCTGGGGCATTCATAGAAAAACCCTGTCAGGCCCACCCTTGTGTCGATCTCTATTCCACTGAATCCCGAGCCACCTACTTCCCATCCCACCTCTCGATTTACTGCTCAATGGGTTTTACATCATGTGCTCTAGTTTTGAACAGGAGACTGGAATCAGAACTGTAAGTGAAATCTGAGACCTAAAGTGCCACCGTCCAATGCCAAGGGATCTGGTCTCTTCAGCCCTACACTCCTCCCTCCTTGATTGCTGTTAAGAATTAAGATTGGGGCTAAGGTTTCAACGAACCAAAAGTTACCTCAACAGTCAGTGTTTCACTTTTAACCCACAATGTCCCACTGCTGGCTTCCTTCTCCTTTTTCAAAGGGGAAAATGCTCAGTTTGTTGGCGTACAAGAAAAAAACCTAATTAATGGAGGACCTGCAACTACCAGGTCTGCAAATCCCAGACCTAGGTTTCCGTTTCCCAAGGATTTCCATGATTATTTTGGCTGGAGGATGTGGACAATTGGTCTCTCCTCGACTTTCAGATTGTTTAAATGAGATGTGAGGTCTTACTGGCAGACCACCATTTCAATTTCCTTCTGGGACAAGGTTATAGATGCTGATTTGGTGGAGCTCGCACGAAAGACAGGACCTTGTCAAGTCCATTCAGGTCATTTAATCTGAGTGGGACCTGCTGGTGTATTCACCCAAAAAAAAACCCTTTCTTCACTCTAGTGATGAGCACCAAGTGGTTCTCATTGACTATGAGATCCTTGACTGGGGTTGATAACCTGGGTCAATCCAGGAGTCCCAGCTGACCAATATAAACAGGGGATTCAGAATCTCCTCAGTTCAAGAACTGACTGCAAGCTAGCTGGCCACAGTGTGTACTGTGCACATGTAAATAAAGGGTGACTTGGTGACAGAATACCAGCCTCTATGCAGTTATTTCATTCACACATATGTATTTTATCACACTTTACTTGATTACGGATGGCCTCTTTAAAATATGTAATTAAAAGTGTGGCTGATGCTGAGCATTCTTCTAACAAAGCTTCTGTTATGACCAAACAGTCAGCCACCACAAGGCATTCTCAGCTAGCAGATCACAACTGTCTGGTAATAGGGAAAACATCAGCATGTACCCAGGAGGGGAGATCAGTCAAACATCACCCCTACTGATGAACTCCATGTGAAACTGCTCAGACAGCAGCTGGATTGCTCTGTGTGAGGCTGCCTTGGGGATTCGAATTAGATTTAAATGGAATAAAGATTTCAGCACAGCCTTCTCCCAGAGAACAGATACCACATTCAAATGAGCTGGTGCTGCAGACACTTATGCGCTAAATCTCATTGCGCACATTGTTAAACTATAAAAGGACCTCTCACAGCACCACTGCATTCCTCCATAAATCCATAACTGAATAAACCCTTTCTATGTGCCATATGGTGCTGCACAATAAAAATGTTGATGCTGACCACACTCGTTCCTTTGCTGTACATGTGTAATTACGTTCATTACAACATAAATCATTGATTTTAAAATGGAATAATTTGGGACTTTGTGAATGGAGTGTGAATCTCCTATCTGAAGGAATACACCCTAAATTGAATATCGCTGGGAATATGTGCTGAGCAGAAATATTGAAAGACACACATAGAACCTACAACATGGAATGTGCTCCTTGTCCGAGTGTGTGAATAAGACTCTTGAACATGGGAGTCTCACTACCCTTTTAGGAGAAAGTGAGACTGCAGATGCTGGAGAAGTCAGAGTTGAAAAGGGTGGCGCTGGAAAAGCACAGCAGCTCTGGCAGCATCCAAGGAGCAAGAGAGGCGATGGTTCGAGCATAAGCTCTTCATCAGAAATGTTGGTGAATGTCTGATGAAGGACTTATGCCTAAAATGTTGACTCTCTTGTGTCTCAGATGCTGCCTGACTTGCTGTGCTTTTCTAGCATCACGCTTTTAAGGCCCTGGCCCCATACTCTGTGTGGTAAAAACAATGACTGCAGATGCTGGAAACCAGATTCTGGATCAGTGGTGCTGGAAGAGCACAGCAATTCAGGCAGCATCCGACAAGCAGCAAAATCGATGTTTCAGGCAAAAGCCCTTCATCAGGAATAAAAGCCTTTTATTCCTGATGAAGGGCTTTTGCCCGAAACGTTGATTTTGCTGCTCGTCGGATGCTGCCTGAATTGCTGTGCTCTTCCAGCACCACTGATCCAGAACCCATACTCTGTGTGTCAGTGACAAAAAGCAAACTTTGCACTCAACTTCCACTAAATGAGATACATCTTTACCAAACCTCTTAGCAAAAGTAGAGTCGCAGATAGATAGGATAGTGAAGAAGGCGTTTGGTGTGCTTTCCTTTATTGGAAAGAGTATTGAGTACAGGGGTTGGGAGGTCATGTTGTGGCTGTGCAGAATGTTGGTTAGGCCACTTTTGGAATATTGCGTACAATTCTGGTCTACTTCTGATCGGAAGGATGTTGTGAAATTTGAAAGGGTTCAGGATGTTGCCAGGGTTGGAGGATTTGAGTTATAGGGAGAGGTTGAATAGGCTGGGGCTATTTTCCCTGGAGCGTCGGAGGCTGAGGGGTGACCTTATAGGGAAAGGTTTGGAGGGATATGGGCCGGTTGCTGGCAAGTGGGACTAGATTGGGTTGGGATATCTGATCGGCGTGGTCCAAAGAATCCATCAATCATTGTTTTGTGCATTCATTGTCATTTATCAAAATACCTTTGAATTTATTTGGTCCTCAGAAATATTCATATGGCCTCGATGTATTTGGATTCCACTCCCTACGTCCCTATGTACACAGTGCACAAAACTAGATTTCAGAACAGAATCTTGATGAAAACAGAACATTACCCACTATTAACAACTCTTAGAAACTCCTTTTAAGGTCTTTTATTTCCACCTCTCAAGCAGCTTTTAATCTATTTGTTATGGCCCCCTCATTCCATAGCCTCTAATTTTCTCTAATAATTTCCTTCATCCACTTCCTTAAGGAAGTCCAGATTCACCAATTTCCTGTCTGAAATTTGTGTTGGCTCCTTCATGTAAGTATGTGGTAATTTTAACTTCAATTAAAATTTGAAATTTTCCCTTCCACAGATGTTAAACTAAGTTGCTTATAATTAGCCAAACAGCTCCATCTGTCCTTAATGAAAATTTGCATAAGACTGGCCCCTGTCCAGTCCTCTTGCACAAACAGATTCTGAACACACCATCGAAACATAAGGTGTGGGAGTGCACGCACACACAATTTAATGCCTCTGGGCAGAAGAGAACAAGGCATTGTTAGCAGAGCTGACTCATGCATTCCCCAGCCCTAACAGTCAGATGGCAATTTTAAAATGCAAGTACATGGACCTGAAGAGATTGTCTGACAACAGAGCTTCTTTTGTGCATGGGCCTCGCAAACCTCTAGGCTATTCTGACCCTACCTAGCTAACATGTTTCTCCCTGAGTCATCCAATCAAAAGTGATAGATACCTGTTATTCCGTTTCCACTCCTTTCTGTTAAGTAATGATTCCAAATCTCCTCCTTGAAATGAAATGTGGGAATTAAAATCTCTCCCTATTTAGCATGCAGTCTTGTTATGCTCCCACAAACACCTAGCCAATACCATTTTAAGACCAACTCCATATTTTATGATGCGGAGGAGCCGGTGTTGGACTGGGGTGGACAAAGTTAAAAATCACACAACACCAGGTTATAGTCCAACAGGGTGACGTTGTGTGATTTTTAACTTTGTCCATATTTTATAACTTCTACTATTTACTTCCTCGCTTTCCTCACGAATCTTGAAATTGTCATGTTTACCTCAATTCTGGTGTAATTACTTATTAAATATGTAACTGCATGGGTTAGGTTAGCACAAGAGAGAGAAGTGATTTGAGGATTTTGCTGATTGATTTTAGTGAGCAGTGGTGTGAGGGTCCAGGGTTGACTGGTTTGGCTAAATGTCTCGTTTCTGTTCTAGGTAATTCCAGGTAATTCCTTTCAGTCTTTTTTCTCATTTTTAACAATTTCACTCCTTTCTCCTGTAGCCTTCGCTTCCCTTTAATCAATGATCTGAAGTATTAATGAAGAGCTTGACCACTCCTCTACGTATTGCTTTCTACTAATTTACTCCTGTGTTCTTGTAAGACTTTGTCTCACATTTGACCATTTTTCTTAGAGTCATAAAGATGTACAGCATGGAAACAGACCCTTTGGCCCAACTCGTCCATGCCGGCCAGATATCCCAACCCAATCTAATCCCACTAGCCAGCACCCGGCCCATATCCCTCTGAACCCTTCCTATTCATATACCCATCCAGATGCTTTATAAATGCTGCAATTGTACCAGTCTCCACAACTTCCTCTGGCAGCTCATTCCATATATGTACCATCCTCTGCGTGAAAAATTTGCCTCTTGGGTCTCTTTTATATCTTTCCCCTCTCACCCTAAACCTATGCCTTCTAGTTCTGGACTCCCCCACTCCAGGGAAGATAACTTTGTCTATTTATCCTATCCATGTCCCTCATGATTTTATAAACCTTTTTAAGGTCAACCCTCAGCCTTCAATGCTCCAGGGAAAACAGCCCCAGCCTATTCAGCCTCTCCTTATAGCCCAAATCCTCCAAACCTGGCAACATGCTTGTAAATCTTTCCTGAACCCTCTCAAGTTTCACAACATCCTTCCAATAGGAAGGAGACCAGAATTGCACGCAATATTCCAAAAGTGGCCTAACCAGCTGCAACATGACCTCCCAACTCCTGTACTCGGTACTCTGACCAATAAAGAAAAGCATACCAAACGCCTTCTTCACTATCCTATCTACCTGCGACTCCATTTTCAAGGAGCTATGAACCTGCACTCCAAGGTCTCTGTTCATCAACATTCCCTACAATCTTACCATTAAGTGTATAAGCCCTGCTAAGATTCGCTTTCCCAAAATGCAGCACCTCACATTTATCTGAATTAAACTCCATCTGCCACTTCTCAGCCCATTGGCCCATCTGGTCAAGATCCTGTTGTAATCTGAGGTAACCCTCTTCACTGTCCACTACCCCTCCAATTTTGGTGTAATCTGCAAACTTACTAACTGTACCTCTTATGCTCACATCCCCTTTACTGCCCTATTTACTAAGGCTTCATGACTACGCTGATTGCCTTAACTGGTCCACATTTGGGAATATGACTGCTTAAAGAGTGTGAACAAACTCAAACTGATGGAAATACTGAATAACGGAAACCTGGTTCAGAATGGCACTGTGGGAAACACAAATGTCACGGTGATTACAATTCAGTCAAGGATATCTCACAAGGGGGAACGATTTAAACCATCATACAAATGGCCTGGAAGTTTCCGGTACTTCATACGAGCACTAGCTATCTAAAGTAGAAATTCATTCCATTCACAAAACTTAGATTCTTTGCCTTGATGAGCACACCAAAATGATGTTTGGTGTAGCATTTGAGAGTCTGAATTTTTTTGTTAACAACTAAATTGAATTTTTCGCTCCAGGTCTGGAAACGCTCCGGTGCTTGGTTTTTTAAAGGTTTGCCCAAACAGGTGTTGCCAGAACCCATGCCGATTAACAAACAGAATCTGGAATTGGCGAAGGGAGAACATCCTACACAGATACCACCAGGTCCAGAGCAGAAAACTTCTCACAAGATCACAAGAGGTAAGTCAAAACTCTGTTCAAAATCAGAGTGGGGTCAAAAATGGTGACTAGTAGGAGAGCAGGAACAGGTAGCATGGGTGAGGGAGAGTGAGGAGATAAAGGTACAGCAGCAGGGGGATGAGATCCAGCAGCCCAGGGTGGGGCAGGAACAGGCTGCAAGATGGTGAGATCCAGCAGCCCAGGGCATGGGTAGGATCAGACTGCAAGGCAGTGAGATCCAGCAGCCCAGGGTGGGTCAGGAACAGGCTGCAAGATGGTGAGATCCAGCAGCCCAGGGCATGGGCAGGAACAGACTGCAAGGCGGTGAGATCCAGCAGCCCAGGGTGGGTCAGGAACAGGCTGCAAGATGGTGAGATCCAGCAGCCCAAGGCAGGGGCAGGAACAGACTGCAAGGTGGTGAGATCCAGCAGCCCAGGGTGGGGCAGGAACAGACTGCAAGGTGGTGAGATCCAGCAGCCCAGGGTGGGGCAGGAACATGGGGCAGGAACAGACTGCAAGGTGGTGAGATCCAGCAGCCCAGGGTGGGGCAGGAACAGGCTGCAAGGTGGTGAGATCCAGCAGCCCAGGGTGGGTCAGGAACAGACTGCAAGGTGGTGAGATCCAGCAGCCCAGGGCAGGGGCAGGGCAGGTCAAGCCCTTGTGAAGAGTACAGTACATGTCTAGAAGGGCCACACCCTTATGGACTAAGATATTGAACTGTTCGCTGTGTTTCTTTGTTTTTCAACTTTTTAATAAGAAGGACTGTAATGTATAACTTTTTAACTTAGTTTTCTTTATTTTTCACCTTTGTACCATGATGGTGTACCTAAGTACTTCATACCTAAGGTGGCGCCGTAAGTTGCAACTTGTAACTTTTTCACTGTACTCATGTGACAATAAACCTAATTCAATTCAATTCAAAACTATAGTCTGTCAGTGTTGGACTGTGTAAATTTAGATTCTCCAATTAGTTTTCACTTGGGCAGGATTCCTGCTTCAGTTATCATCCCTGACTTATCAGGAATCTATCTATCTCAGCCTTAACCATACACAAGGGCCCTGCCCCCACAACTCTCTCTCGGACAGTACCTGATGCCATATCCTAAGTAAGGACAGGATCACTTTTCACAGTTATTGTTACGAAGGGTCACAATTAAAGACTGACCACTGAGGTCATTTGATAGAAGATTGTCAGATGCCATGAAACTACACAGTATCCCCAGTGGAGAGCTGAAAATTGAGGGGCATGCAAGGAGAGAGTTTGAATCTATCTTGCATACAGATCCATGTGCAGGAAAAGCAGAAGAGAATATTTCAGCCGTGTGGAGATAGCCAGGAATGTAAAGACATGCAACGCTCTTTCTCTGGTTTTTCAAAAGGACTGCTTTTCCAGAAATAGGACATTAAAAAAATGTAAAATGTGACGCTTTTACAAATTTTTTTTATGTATAATGTGTGCTTAAAATTCCAAAATTCATTAGCAGCTGAAAATGTAGCATGTAAGGAATAAGGGCAGGAATAAGGCTGTCTAACCATTCAATAAAATCATGGCTGATATGCCCCAAACCTCAACTTTCCTTTGGTGCTCGCTCTTCACAGCCCTCACCTTCCTGATATTTCTACAATCTCTCTTTTCTTTAAATATTTTCAGTGATCCAGCATGAACGACTCTCTGAGGTAGAGAATTCCAATCATTCATTACCCTCTGGAAGAAGAAATTCTTTCTTATGTTTAAATCACTGTCCCCTTATTCTGTAACTATGTGCCTTCATTTGAGATTTGCCCACTAGGGGAAACATTGTCTCAACATCTACCCTGTCAAGCTCCCTCAGAAACTTGTAGATTTCAATATGATCATCCCTCATTTTTCTAAACTCTAATGAATAAAGGCCGAACCTATTTAACCATTCTTGATAAGTCAACCCATTTATTTCCAAATGCCTCCAAAGCCAGTATGTCACTTCGTAAATTTGGGGATCAAAATTGTAGAAAAGAACCTAAAAGCTAAGGGCATACCAGCCCTTCGAACTAGCTTTGAGCTAGCCTCACCAGTCAATAGGACTGTGGCTGATCCGATATTCCTCATGTCCATCTCCTATCCTTTCTCCATAACCATTGATTCCCTGACTAATCAAGAATCTATCTATCCCTGCCTTAACCATCCACAAGGAATCTGCCCCCAAAGCTTTCTCTGCCAAGGAGTTCCAAAAATTCTCAGCTCTCTCAGAGGAGAAATTTCTCATCTCAGTCTTAATTCGAAACCTCTTTATTCTGATGTTGACATTCCTGATGAAGAGCTTATGCTTGAAACATTGACCCTTCTGCTCCTGGGATGCTGCCTGACCAGCTGTGCTTTTCCAGCACCACACTTTTAGACCCTGCCTCTTTATTCTGAATCTATACCCTCTGGTCTTAGACTCTCCCATTAGGGAGAAATTGAGGAAATTCAGGTCCCCCATAATTAGGGGAAACATCCTCTCAGTATTTACTCTGTCAAGCCTCCACTACCTCTGCAGCCACTTCCTTTAACGCAGACTATCAGATCCTGCTGATTTGTTTGCCTTTAGTCCTATTTGTCAAATACTTTGTCCCTCAAGATAGAGAATGTTATAAGATCTTTCCCCCCATTAATACCTTTCTTATTTGTTATCTTTTGGATGTTTAAAAAGAGCAAATTGCTAGGAATATGTAATGAATCAGGAAGCCTAACTGGAAAGGAACATAATTTACTGTTGAACATCAAAATAAAGCCACTATTTACGGCATGCATAGACTAGTGCCAGTTGGTCTGATGATTTGACAGACCCATCCCTGGGTCTGCATTTTTAAAAAAATTATTATTAACCTGATATTTTAATCAACCTGTTCAGAGTTATTATTACACACCTCTGGAGCAGGTGGGACTACAACCTGGGTCTCTCTTCTTTTTGCGATCGCCTGGTTTTGACCATGTACAATACCAGTACCTTTTATTAAGGATAACTCACAGGATCCATGGAGAGCCATTGCCAAAGTTCCTTATATGGACTATATCTCCTCCTGTTAATTTTTTGAGACCTAGGAAAAACTTTGATTCTGTTGTGTTCCTTGGAGTCAGAGCCCCTTTCATAGCTTTGACTTTCTCTTTGACTGGGTATAATTCATTCTTGTCAGTGTTGTGCCTGAGGTACATTACCTCATTTACCTGGAGCACACATTATTCCCTTTTTTTAGCCAGAAGCCAGCCTCAGAAAAATGCCATTGAGACCTCCTCCAAACTCTCCAACTGTGCCTTTGCAGTAGCTGCTGAAATTAAAACATCATCCAGACAGACTGCCACTCTGGGCACCACTCTGTTCTCCATTACCCTTTGAAGGATGGCACAAGCCAAATATAGCCCAAAGGGCAAACGAGTGCACTCTTACAGGCCCTTGTGAGTATTTAGAGTAACATACTCCCTGAATGACCCCTCAAGCTTCAGACAGAGGTAGGCATGACTCATATTTGCTTTAGAAAAGTATGATCCACCCCCCCCCCCCCCCCCCCACGGCCTGACACATAAGTCTTCTATGCATGCCATATGTTATCTGTCTAAATGGGAAGCTCTGTTGACTGTCAACTCATAATCCCCACACAGACTGACTTGTCAGGTTTTACAACTGACACAATCCATTCAGCAAATTGTACTGTGTGTATGATGCCAAATTCCTCAAGACATTCCACTTCAGCCTCTGCTTTGACACGTAAAGCATAGAAGATCGGCTGTGCCTTGAAGTGTTTAAGTTGGGCCTCTGGGGTCGACACAGATCTTAGCCCTGGTGCCTTTTGACTTCCTGAGGCCCTCTTGGAATGTTTCAAGATACTTCCCAATGACTTCATATGGATTGCCAGTATCTATTCCAAAGATCTGTTGCCAATCTGTGGATTTTCTGGAGCATGTCCCTTGGCACAAGGTTGAGATCTGGCCCTGGCACCACTGTTAAAAGGAGTCAGACTGTCTGCTGCCCAGGCATAACTGGGGTTACAGTGGTTCTCACTAATACTTTAGGACTCCCCAGTGTATGTGACCATTGTAACCTTGGTGTCTCACAGACTTAAACGGAAGTTATCCCTAAAGGTTTGCTCCCTGGCACCTGTGTCTATCCCTATGTCTGGGGCAGGTGGCCAGTAATCTATGTTAATTGAGGTCACTTTGGGAGCAATGATACAATTCAGTTGTATCAATTCCTCATCCTCAACCTGTCTTATTTGCAAAGCCCTGTCTTGAGGTGGCTTCAACCTAAGGCCTGGGTGGTATGCGTTTCACCTGTTTCAATTGCCTTGTCTGGAGCGAACTCTGTGACCACAAGTGCAGCATGAATGCTCCTCACTATATTGTGGAGAAACTTGCTATCCAGTTCTAGAACCCTGTGGCCTTCAACTCCATCACCCTGCTTGGTAACAAACAGGAACCAGGAGTTTTATCCATTGGAAACTTAGCTCTATGGTATTGCTAAGGATACCCAATATTGAGGACAATATCGTCTATGATCCCCTGAGGTTTCTGAGTCCATTCCGCTGCATCTTTGCGGGAAAGGGCCAGTTCCATGGCTCCCTAGAAATCTAGATTTAATTTGGTCAGTAACTCCTTTGGGTCACAATATTATTACATCCACAAACTAAATGATCCATTAACATTTCTCAAACTGCTGGCCCGTACTCAGTGCTCTTCCAATTTCTGCAGGTCCTGTCATGAATTCGGAAACTGGTTCCCCAGGAAGTCTGTGTTTGTCGCATTAAACCTGTAATGCTGCAATATAACAGATGGTTTGGGATTGTAGTGGACCACTGTCATATAAAACAATTAGTCGAATGATTTAAAACTGTTTATGATGCTGAAATTCAGGGCCCAGGGGATGACTTGTTGCCAGTGATCCCCTAAAATAAATTTCATTCCTTAGACCATACTGGGGCCAGTCCTCCACACCTGCAAAGCAAGTGCTACTTAACAGCAATGTTGATGACATTTGTAAAAAATAACAATTACTTCATTCATCTGAAAAAGCTTTCCACAGTGCCTCAATTCAAATTCAAATTCAAATTCAAATCTACCTTTAAGTGTGGTTGACAAATGTTATACTACGGGGTTCACTGTTAGTGCCCTCAGAGAAAATAGGGAAGGGCAAGTAAGCACTGCAGACTGATCAAGAATAAAGTCACCATAGTCCCACTCTCTCATTAGAGACAGATGACTGGTGTTGAGTTTAACCTGAGGGTCACCAAACCTCAGGTGAGGGGTGAGGTTGAGAAGTCAAGACCTTAACAGTGATCTTAGCTGGTGTTAAAATTGAACCATGCTGTTAACATTCCTCTGTGTTGTAAACTAGCTAGATAGTCAGCATGGGTTTGTACAAGGGAAATTGTGTCTGACAAAGTCGATTTGAGTTTTTTGAGGAAGTAACCAAAAATATTGAGGGTAGAACATAGAATATAGAGCATAGAACATAGGACAATACAGCACAGAACAGGCCCTTCGGCCCTCGATGTTGCGTCGACCTGTGAACTATTCTTAGCTCATCCCCCTGCACTATCCCAAAATCATCCATGTGCTTATCTGAGGATAGTTTAAATCTCCCTAATGTGGCTGAGTTGACTACATTAGCAGGTAGTGCAATCCACACCCTTACCACTCTCTGCGTAAAGAACCTGCCTCTGACATCTGTCTTAAATATATCACCCCTCAATTTGTAATTATGCCCCCTTGTACACGCTGACGTCATCATCCTAGGAAAAAGATTTTCACTGTCTACCCTATCTAATCCTCTGATCATCTTGTATGTCTTGTAGGGTAGAATGGTATACATTGTTTTTATGGACTTCAGTAAAGCCTTTGACAAGGTTCTGCATGGTAAACTAATTAGTAGTCAAATTGGGCAGCATGGTGGCTCAGTGGTTAGCACTGCTGCATTAGGCACCCTGATTTGGTTTCACCCTCAGGCGACTGTCTGTGTGCAGTTTGCACATTCTCCCAATGTTGGCATGAGTTTTCTCCAAAAGAAGTGCAGGTTAGGTGATTTGGTCATGATAAATTGTCCATAGTGTCCAGGCTAGATGAATTAGCCATGGGAAATGCAGGGTTACGGGAATAGTGGGTCTGAGTGGGATGTCCTTCAGAGGGTCGGTATGCACTCAATGGGCCGAATGACCTGTCTCTATACTGTAAGGATTCTGTGGTTCACATGGGATTGGGGGTGAGCTTGTCAATTGAATACAAAATTGTCTTGTCAGTAGGAGACAAAGGGTGGTGGTGGAGGGTTGTTTTTCAGACTGGAGGCCTGTGACCAGTGGTGTTCCACAGGGATCAGTACCGGGTCCACTTTTGTTTGTCACATATAAAAATGATTTGGATGAGAATGTAGCAGACATGGTTAATAAGTTTGAGGATGACACCAAAATTAGTCACATGATGGGCAGTGAAGAATGTTATTTAAGATTACAAAGAGAGCCGAGGACTGGCAGATAGAGTTTAATTTGGATAAATGTAAGGTATTGCATTTTGGTAAAACAAACAGTGGTAGGACTTATACAATTAATGGTAGGGCCCTGGGCAGTATTGTAGTACAGAGAGACCCAGGGGTTCAAGTAAATATTCTTTGAAATTTGTGTCACAAGTAAACAGGGTAATTAAAAAGGGGCTTAACACACTTGCCTTCATTGCTGAGACCTTTGAGTATAGGAGTTGAGACATTATGTTAAGGTTGTTCAGGACACTGGTGAGGCCTCTCCTGGAGATCTGTATGCAGTTCTGATTGCCCTGCTATAGGAAGGATATTATTAAATTGGAGAGGGTTCAGAAAAGGTTTACCTGGATGTTGCTGGGAATGGCAGGTTTGTGCTATAAAAATAGACTGGTTAGGCTGGGATTTTTCTCACTGGAACGTAGGAGGATGAGAGATGGCCTAATAGAGGTTTACAAAATCATGAGGAACAATGGTAAAGTGAATAGCAAGTGTCTTCTTCCCTGGCGTGCAGAGTTCAAAACTAGGGATTATATTTTTAAGGTGAGAGGAGAAAGTTTTAAAAATGACAAGAGGAGCCACTTATTTACACATAGAGTGGAATGAACTGCCAGAGGAAGTAGTGGATGCAGCTTCAGTTACAACATTTAAAAGACATTTGGATAAGTACGTGAAGAGGAAAAGTTTGAAGCGATATGGGTCAAACACAGACAAGTGGGACTAGTTAGCCAACTGACAAAATTGTCTCTGGATGTGCCAGATACACACTTCAACTATTTAATTGCAGCAGAAAAAGTGAAATCTGACCCAGGATTTTCCCGATCTGTGTGGCCCAGTTCCACATTGGGCAGAACTTTAATGCACTAAGCATTCCAGAAAGCACCTTCAGCGATTTATTTTCTTCTCTGCTGTTAGATGGTTTTATTTGCTTGATCATCAGTATGCAAAGCTGATCCACATCTGTCTGTACTCTTAATTTTTTTCCGACTCTGTGTTTCTCAGGTCAAGCAGAGGGTGCTGTCGCTGCTGAGCAGGCCTCTTATGGTAAGATAGTTCCAGCATAATGCAGCGTGTTAAATCCCAATACATGCATGTGAATTGATTTACAAACAATCTGCCAGAAAATAATGATAACAATGTAAATCTAAGAGCAGATTTACTTGTTGCCTGTTCAGTTTTGATCCCTGAAGAGAATGTTAGCCCCCACAAAGGCTGCTTGTGGTTATGCTGCTAAATTGGCTTTCTTATTCCACTGGGGCATTTTCACAGATCTGTGGTTTTGTTACCAAGGTAAGAGTACAGGTACTAGCAACACCGTTGATACAAGGGGCTGATACAATATCATCAGTCTCTCAATCAAGATCAGTCAATCAAAAAAAAACATACATGCCAAATTTAGTGCTCGGCCGCAATGCAGAAAGATGCACATTAGCGAATAGAGTACGAGAACAGCAACTGATCCCACAGTCTGATCATAGACAGAGAGAAAGAGACCACTAAGGAAGAACTGATTTGTGTATAGCTTTAGAATTGTATGTTTATTTGCTTTTAAGCCTTTGATTCTGAGCACAGCTGAGAATAACACCATTTCTCTCCAAGTCCCTGGAGTCTTTACCCCTCAGCTACTGAGGCTGCTAATTTGCTAGGAAATAAGTTCAGAAGTAATTGTGACCTGATATCTCATGCAAATATATTTCCTTCATTTTAATCTATAAATTGATTATTAGCAGACTGTACATCCACAGAGGCATCATGTTGAACGTGACTTCACCCTCGGCTACACACAAATCCTCTCACACACCCACATGTAATCATTGGAAATATTCAGCTCAAGTTTAATCCTTCTTTAGCTCAGGAGGAAGTGAGGATAATTAAAATAACCTGGCTAAGGTAGCCAACTATGTATCAGACTTGAGATCATTTATTGCTGTGTCACTGGATACATTTCCTCCTGAGACAATTATTAAATTAGATAATTTATTCCATTCCTGTAATTCATTTTTAAATGTTTATTTGTATGTAAGCATCATTGGCAAGGCCAACATTAATAACACATACATAAGTGAATGTGAGCTGTCTTCTTTAATTGCTCCAGGCCATAAAGGAGTTTGATACACCCTGTGCTTTTTCTTTGTGGGAAGTAATTCCAGCGTTTTATTTCTGCCAGAGTGAAGAAATGGCGATGTAGCTCCAAATTAGCATGATGTGTGGCTCCGAGGGAAATTTGTAGGTAGTGATGTTCCCATGCATCTACCAGTCAACATAGTAGAGCATGCAGGTTTCGAGATTACTGTCAAAGAAAGCCTGCCGAGTTGCTGCAACCCATCTCATTGGTAGTGGAGGGAGTAAATGTTTGAGTGTTGGATGGAGTGCTAGTCATGAATGATGTCGAGGTTCCTCTCAGAGTTACAATTGGAAAGTATTCTGTCACACTCCTGCCTTATAAATGAGGGGCAGGGTTTGGAGAGTCAGAAATTGAATTCATCACTTTGTAATTTCCAGCTTCTGGCTTCTTACATAAACACAGTATTTATATGGGTCTAGATTAGAGATGTGCTGGAAAAATGAGGAAACTGGTGAAGTCCACATTGATGCCCTGGGGTTGAAGTGTTCCAAGGCGGAAAACTTCAACCCCAG
>NC_057734.1:13428752-13460762 GCF_004010195.1 Chiloscyllium plagiosum
TCCTCGGATGCTGCCTGACCTGCTGTGCTTTTCCAGCACCACTCTAATCCAGACTCTGATTTCCAGCATCTGCAGTCATTGTTTTTACCTACAGTATTTATATGGTTAGTTCCGTTCCTGATCAATGGTGACTCCCAGTGCGTTGATGGTGGCAAATCAGCCATGCTAAGGGGAGATGTTTATATTCACTCTTGTTGGAGATGGTCATTGCCTGGCATTTAAATGATAAGTAACATTCTCACTGCACATAAATCCAAGCCGGAATATAGTTGACTTTGTTTGTGTGCACAAACTGCTTCAGTACCTAAATGAGTTATGAATGGTACTGAATATTGTGCAATCATCAGTGAACATTCCCATTTTTGATCTTCTGATGGAAGGTCATTGATGAAGGATCTGAAGATGATTGAGCTGCAGCAATGTCCTATAGATGACTGATCTCCACAACTGCAACTGTCTTCGATTTTGCATGATGTTACTTCAAGCAATTTTCTTTCTGATTCCCATTGACGTATATTTTTCAGGGCTTTAAGATGTCAGATATGGTCATATGCTACCTTGTTGCCAAGTGCAGTCACTCTCACTTTACCGCTAGGATTCAGCTATCTTGTTCATGTTTTCACCAAGGCTGTTGTGAGTTCAGGAACTGAGTCAGGAACCCAAACTGAGAGTCAGTGAGCAGATTATTGCTAATGAAGTTCTACGTGCTAGTACTGTTGCCCAAACTTCCATCTCTTTGTAGATGATTAAGAGATGACTCAAGGGGCAGGAACTGGCTAGATAGGAATTGTCGACAAGACATACCCAGCCACTTTCCATATTGTTGGGTGATATTCTAGCTGTATCGAAACAACTTGGCAGCTTGTTGAGGAAATCGATTCTTCAAAACAAAAGCCAGGATATTGACTAGCTCCACAGCATTTGCGGTATGCACTGTCTTCAACCATTTGTTGATATTATTTGGACTGAATTGAATTGGTTGAAGACTGGTATCTGTAATACTGGGGATATCAGGAGGAGGCAGAGATGAATTATCCACTCAGCACTGTGGCTGTAAAAGGCTGCACATACTTCAATGTTGTCTTTTGTACTGCCACGCTGGACTCTACATTATAGGGGATCGATAGGTTTGTCAAACTCCACCTCCTGTTAGTTGTTTAATTGTCCACCACCATTCACAAGTGGAAATGGTAGGACTGCAGAACTTTGACTGAGCCGTTGGTTGTGGAATCATTCAGTTTGGCCTTTTCTGTGCTGCTTCTGCTGATTGACATACAAATGGTCCTTTGCTATAGCTTTATTAAGTTGGTACCTCATTCTTCTAAACTCTTTGTTGCACCAGGGTTGATCCCCTGACTTGATGGTAAATGTGACTTAGGGAATATGGCAAACAATGAGGTTACAGATTGTGATTGAATGCAATTCTCGTGATGGCTCATAATGTCTCGTAGATGTCCAAATCTGATTAGATTAGATTACAAGATTACATTACAGTGTGGAAACAGGCCCTTCGGCCCAACAAGTCCATACCGCCCCGCCGAAGCGCAACCCCTTACATTTACCCCTTACCTAATACTACGGGCAATTTAGCATGGCCAATTCACCTGACCTGCACATCTTTGTCCTGTGGGAGGAAACCGGAGCACCCGGAGGAAACCCACGCAGACACAGGGAGAACGTGCAAACTCCACACAGTCAGTCGCCTGAGGTGGGAATTGAACCCGGGTCTCAGGCGCTGTGAGGCAGCAGTGCTAACCAGTGTGCCACCGTGCTGCCCACTATTCTGTTCTGAATCTTTCCCTTTTAACATGATGTTGAGCTTGATGAGAGTACTCTTAGTGATTTTGAGTCATCAACGAGTTTATTTACAATACTTGCAGCCCTTCATCCAATCCACTGATATTAATTGTAAATAACAAGCTGCTAAGTGAGGGCTGTGGCTGCATTCCTAAAAGTTACAAATTTAAATGAATAACTTGAAGTGAAAGATAGGTTTCTATAGAAAAACTTTAAGTTGCAATGCTGTACCTTGCTAAATTCCAACATTGGTAAGACTATTTGTACATGGACGCAATGGAATACACTGCCAAATCCAAAGACACAGAGCTCTCTGAGAAAATCTTGCAACAGTCCTTGGAAGAGGACAAGCAGGAATATTTTGCTTCCTGCTCACTGACATGCTGTGATTTGTTACTGCCAGATGTTTCTTCAGCTGTTGTGGAGGCATAACATCATGGATTTTGCAATGTCATATTTTATTCAAGTTATGAGGAAAAATCTTAGTAAAGTAAGTGAACGTTTGAAAAAGCATAATTTTTTTGAGAAGCCTTTGCACCGCTGTCAATTATGTGCAGTTTGACTTGTCAATAAATAAAATTGATTGATTCCTTAAATGTTACTGCAGAAATTGCATCTACAAAGAGAGCTCACCATTTGGAAAGTTTCAGATTACCAGGCATTATATCCAACAGCTAGGAGGTTATGATAGAGCTTTTTAGAACATTGCTTAAGCCACAACCGAAATGCGTCCGTCCAGGCGATGAAGTAAGACGACAGAGACCAAAGTTGTTTTACTTGGAGCAGAGAAGTCTCCGGGGGACCTGATTGAAGTTTACAAAATTGAGGCATAAAGTCTATAGCAATTGTAATGAGGTCAGTCAAGTGGATCTCAATGAACTTTACTTCCCTGTTTGGGACTGTTAACCTGATCCAATCAGGGTGTCCTGGCTGTCAGATGTAAACAGGAGTGTCAGGAGTTCTGCTCACTCTAGGAATTGGTTCTTTGCTAGCTAGGTCAGTCTCAAGTACTATGCACCTGTAGATAAAGGGTGACTTGGTGATGGGGTACCAGCCTTCATGGAGTTATTTCACGGTCAATAGCAATAAACATTTTCCTTTGGAAAGATCAATTACTAGGGGTATATAGAGTCATAGAGTCATAGAGATGTACAGCATGGAAACAAACCCTTCGGTCCAACCCGTCCATGCCGACCAGATATCCCAATCCAATCTAGTCCAACCTGCCAGCACCCAGCCCATATCCCTCCAAACCCTTCCTATTCATATACCCATCCAAATGCCTCTTAAATGTTGCAATTGTACCAGCCTCCACCACATCCTCTGGCAGGTCATTCCATACACGTACCACCCTCTGCGTGAAAAAGTTGCCCTTTAGGTCTCTTTTATATCTTTCCCCTCTCACCCTAAACCTATGCCCTCTAGTTCTGGACTCCCTGACCGCAGGGAAAAGACTTTGTCTATTTATCCTATCCATGCCCCTCATAATTTTGTAAATCTCTATAAGGTCACCCCTCAGCCTCCGACGCTCCAGGGAAAACAGCCCCAGCCTGTTCAGCCTCTCCCTATAGCTCAAATCCTTCAACCCTGGCAACATCCATGTAAATCTTTTCAGAACCCTTTCAAATTTCACAACATCCTTCTGTTAGGAAGGAGACCAGATTTGCACACAGTGTTCCAAAAGTGGCTTAACTAATGTCCTGTGGGGCTGCAACATGCCCTCCCAACTCCTGTACTCAATGCTCTGACCAATAAAGGAAAGTACCAAATGCCTTCTTCACTATCCTATTTACCTGTGACTCCACTTTCAAGGAGCTATGAACCTGCACTCCAAGGTTTCTTTGTTCAGCAACACTTCCCAGGTCGTTATCATTAAGTGTATAAGTCTTGCCCTGACACTTAGGTTTTGGGGGTTTCTTGCCCAGCTGATGGCTATTAACTCATGTTCACTTGGTGGCTTTAAGTGCTTATGCTGGCTTTGTGTTTTAGGTATTATTCCTATTGACACTCTAGGCTTTGGGCATTTTGCCTTCATATCACCACTTCGCAATCTGTTCAGTCACTTTGTTGGAGTGCTGCCAATCAGGATTTGATATGAAATCACAATATTAGGACAAGTAACCTCAAGTTTCATCTTTAAGGTGTGTCTTACAAGAAAATGATGCAGGGTGGAATTCACACTTAAGATTAGGGAGCTGAATGGCTGCCAATGGTAGATTGAAGCAAAATGTGTTGCAAAAGAGATTAGAATTGGAGATTTGTAGAACTTTAGAGAGGGAGGAATAAAGCAACCTCGTTACAATTTCTATTTTACCCAGTGACTGAAAATTGAGAACAGGACAGTTTAGCAGTTTCAAGTTGTAAACTGGGTTCATTAACAAATTGATACAGATTTTTATATATCTCCATTGAGATAAGCAACTGACTTCAAACCTTTCGGCTCTGCAGTTTTTTTTATTCAATCCAATTCAAGCAGGAAAATTGCCTGACTGTCCTAGGTGTAACATTTTTTCAACTGGTTCAAAGGAACTAGCAGAAGCTTTGTGTCTACCAGTGATAATTACAACATTTACAAGGCCTCTGGGTGGGTATATAAGTAGGAAGGATTTAAAGGGACATGGGCCAAGTATTGGCAAATTGGACCAGGTCAGATTGGGCTGTCTGATTGGTGCAGACAAGTTGGACGGAGGGTCTGTTTCCAGACATGGATGTTGCCAGGGTTGAAGGATTTGAGCTATAGGGAGAGGCTGAACAGGCTGGGGCTGTTTTCCCTGGAGCGTCGGAGGCTGAGGGGTGACCTTATAGAGATTTACAAAATTATGTAGCTCTTATGGCAAGTGTTTTTTTAAATGTTTAAAACTTATTTTGTGTTTTTGAAAGAAAAATGGAGCTTTAAGCTTTTGGGGGAGGGGATACGTAGACTACCAAAACAAACGGAGGTAATAGCATTGCAGTGCAGCTGTTTAGGTAATGACACCCAGAGTGGGACAAGAAGGGACCGAGTGTGTAAACACAAAAAAACACAGCGAATAGGGTCAAAAGGGGAAAACAAATGGTAAAAAGACCAAATTAATGGCTCTTAAATGTGTATAATATTTGGAACAAGATAAACGAACTAAAGACAAAATTCGAGGTGAATGGGTATGATCTTATAGCCATTATACAGGCATGATTACAAAAGGGTCAATGCTGGGATATACACATTCAGGGACAAGTGAGCTTTTGAAGGGCCCTGCAAAAAGGAAAGGTTGGTTTGGCAGCTTTATTAGTACAGTATGGAATAAGTATGATAACAAGAAATGATCTTGGATCTGAAGATATAGAATCTATATAGGTGGAGATAGGAAATAATAAAGGGAAGAATACACTGGTATACTAGAATATAGCACCCCAACAGTAGGTATATGCAGGATGAGGGCATGTCAAAAAGATACTATATTAATCAAAGATGACTTCAATCTTCATGTAGATTTGGAAAATCAAATTTGCAGAGGTAACCACAAGGAAGAAATACAGAGATTATTTGGAACTCGAAACAATATGTTGCGGATCCAACCAGGGATCAGGCTGTTTTGGATCTGATATGCTGTAATGAGGCAGTTTAATAAATGATCTCAGAGTTAAAGATTGCCTATAAATCCGTGACCATAATATGACAAATTTCGCATTCAGTTACAAAGGAATGAGGCAGAGCTGGCTTGCTTGAATTTGAAAAGGAGTTCAATAGAAAGAATGTTTGGTAGATGCTTATTATTAACTGTTACAGCCACTACAGTACTAAGTAAATTCCACTTGCTAACCAATCCGCACACTCATGTCACAGCATAAATGTTGTTTTCCCTTTATTTTGGTGGTACTTGTGAATTGTCCTGATGAAAGCAAGACACAAAATTAAGTGGCATTGTAGACAATGTAGATGATAATATAAAAATTACAAGTGTGAGGTTATCCATTTTGAACCGAAAAAGGATAAATCCGGGTACTTTCTAGATAGTATGAAGTTAATTACAGTGAATTTCCAAAAGGATTTGGTGATTCAAATGCATAAATCTTTAAAATGTCATAAACAGATGTAAAAAAAATCAGTAAAGCTAATGTAATATTGGTGTTTATATATAGAGGACTGGAGTACAAGGATGCAAATTTTATGCTGTAGTTGTACAAAACCCAGGATAGACCCCACTTGGAGTACTGCGAAAAGATTTGAGGACCACACCTTAGAAAGGATATACTAGCCTTGGAGAGAATACAATGTAGATTTATGAGCATAAATCTCATGAAATAAATTATAGAGTCATAGTCATACAATAAGAAACAGAGCATGTGGTCCAACCAGTCCATGCTGACTATAATCTCAAACTAAACTAGTCCCACCTCCCTTTGCTTGATCCCTATCTCTCCAAACATTTTTTATTCATGTACTCATCTAAATGTTTTTAAACATTGTAATTGTAACCACATCCACCACTTCCTTGAGCAGTTTATTCCACACATAGACCTTTCACTGTGTAAAAAAAATTGCTCCTTGTGTCTTTTAAAAGTCTTTCTTCTCTCACCTTAAAAATATTTCCCCCCCCCCAGATTTGAAATCCCCCACCCTCAGGAAAAAGACATCTGCCATTCAGCTTATATATACACCCCATGATTTTACAAATCTCTCAGGCTTATGAGGAGACAGTATTCAAATTAGGCCTGTTTTCTCTAGAATTTAGAAGTTTAAGATGTCATCTGATCAAAGTCTTCAAGTTACTAAGAGGAAAAGACAGGATAGATAGGGAAAACCTATTTCCAGTGGTTGGGGATTCTAGATCTAGGGATCATAGTCTGAGAATTAGGGCCAGACTTTTCAGGAGAGATATTAGAAAGCACTTCTACACACAAAAGGGTGGGAAAGGATTGGAACTCTCTTCTATAAATGGCAGTGGATGCTGGGTCAGTTGTTAATCTTAAATCTAAGATAGATTTTTTTTGTTAAGCAAGGTTATTAAGAGATATGGGCCAAAGGCAGGTGTGTGGAGTTAGGCCACAGATCAGCCATGATCTTATTGGCTGGTATAATAGGTTCAAGGAGCTGAATGGCTTGCTGCTGTTCCTATGATCCTACAAAAATCTACAATAGAATGTGCCTTTTTACAGCATTCAGGAGTGTAAGGTGTTGGATCTTTTTCCTTTTTGTATTTAACCAGTTTGCCTTAAATACTGTTCACTTCAATAAGTTCATTTGGTAACAGATCTGACAACCCTCTGCGTAAGGGGGTTTCTCCCAAATTTCTTATTGGATTTGTTAGCGAAATGTACCCTTAAATTTGAATTCTTCCACAAGTAAAAGCATTGTTTTCCATGTCCACCATATCTGGTCCCTATGTGATTTTAAAGACCTCTATCAGGTCACCTCTTAGTCTTGACTATTCTAGAGAAAACTTGGAAGAAATGTAGACCAAAGTCTGCCCTACTCGAAGAAGTGGAGGAAAGAAACCATATGAAAACTTTTAAGAATTTTCAAAGATTATATAAAATACAATAGGCAAAGGATAGGGGAGTGGAGAGATGGTTCATTCACAGATCTGACACAGACAACACTGGTCAACTAGCCAACTCGTGTACTGAGAAATATGTACGTAAATTTTAATCAGAAGGTAAGAACATGGATTACAGTGTTGTCCATTGATGACAATGTTCAGTTACAAAATAACTCTGTAGGTGACTGTTGAGGTACAGTGGTAGTGTCCCTCCTCTGAGGCAGGTTCGCATCCCACCTACTCCAGAGATTTTTAGTAACAGTCTGATCCAACTGGTTGATTAGGAAAATATTTACAAGGTCATCCTTTGATTTCAAACAGGAATATGCCACTTGAACATTATTTCACACTTTTCATCACTCATCTGAACAAGTCCAAACTGATGTTGTACGTTTTGCCCTCTTTCAGCATAATGATAAGCTGTTGTGCAGCGATAGTTAGTGGCATCCTATCACCAGATGTTGCTGCTACTCTCTGAAACTAAATACAAATAAACTGGTTTTATTTGCCAGTGGATTCATTCGGGGAGATTTTGCTCCTTGCATTTTTCCCACTGATGATAATTAGACAGGGTCATTAAATCCCTGTACCCACCCCCTCCCCCCCAAACAAGTAGCAGCACTACTTATCTTTCTTTAATTGGTGCTGGCTGAACAACATCAAATTGCATTTATATAGTTCTTTTAATATATAACCATGTTTCGTGTCACTTTACAGGAGGCATGACACCAAGGTATATAAAAGATATTAAGGCAGATGGCCAAAAACTTGATCAAAGAAGTTGGTTTGAGGAAATATCTTTAAGACGGATAGAGCAGTGGAGAGTTTTAGGAAGAAAATTCAGGAGCTTGAAGGCCATGACCTGGCTTAAAAAAAAACCCCCAGAAAACAAGGTCCACACATGTAAGGCTTTGTAAACTGTTAGTTTCTCATCACTGATTCAGATTGGCAGCTCAATGATAAAAGGTAAAAACAATGACTGCAGATGCTGGAAACCAGAGTCTAGATTAGAATGACAATTACTGCTGTTAAAAATTTGGAGTGGAAATTAAAATATATTTCCCAATATTTCTCACGTTCCAGTTGGTACCCTGACTCTTAATGTTATGGAATTGACAATTAGCAGGTGTACTGGAGCATGCCACATCTTCTTCTTTGATTTCCAAAATCTCATCTCCCCCGTCTGCCCCCTTGTGGCATTTCGATCTTTTCTGTTTCCACTGAGAATGAGCCAAGAACAGAAATGGAAGTTGTAATCTTTAATAGTCTGACAGCTATGAATGCTGAACTGAGTGTTGTTACGGAATGTGCTCTGTGCTAGAAACCAGCAGCCTTGGGATGTGTTCCAGAAATACTTCAATCAGTTCGAAGTGGAAAGAGGACATGAAAGAACTAAAGCCTGCTGTCAGAAGAAAATAGCACTGTGAAGCTTGTTACCATGGTGTGAATCAATCATCAAAAATGAATTTAGCCCGCGAGGTGATGTGACTGAATTATTCAAAAGGCAACTTCAAATAAGGTTAAAACTTACAGAATCATATCGGTGCATTGACTGTACCTTTGGGAAATCAGCTATACACAGTGGATGGCTGATCTCGTACAATCAACTTTAATCTGCATCAGAAATTTGTAGACTTCTGCCTGTCTTCTCATGCTAAAAATACTTTGGCAGCCTTTACATTACATAGTGAGGAATTAAGTGTGGTGCTGGAAAAGCACAGCAGGTCAGGCAGCAAGAGAACCGATGTTTCAGGCATAAGCCCTTCATCAGGAATGAGCAGTTCTCCTGCTCCTCGGATGCTGCCCGACCTGCTGTGCTTTTCCAGCACCACACCTTTTGACTCTGATCTTCAGCATCTGCAGTCTTCACTGTCTCCTAGTGGGGAATTAAGGCCAACGACGTCCTCCACAATGCTTTCAAAAAGAAACTCCACATCCCAATATATTACCAGTTGCCAGCAAGCCTCATCTACAGCTGAGGCTGGCTCAAAACATGGAGTTGTGTGTGTCAGAGGGATCAAGACAGGGGACTCTGAATGCTGGGAGCTCTGAGTTTTCTGGCCTCAGTGGGTCTGGCACTGGTTGTGAGATGAGGGAAATGAAAAGTGAATGCAGATCCTACCATGGAGGGCAAGTAAGTGCTTACCATGTAAACTCACCCAAATTTGATGTCTCTATCAATTTTTCAGCCCTCCCTAAATCGAGGTGCCCTGTGGCCTCCTGGCTCAGCACACTGCCCACCAAAAGTTCTACATAAAGTCAATGTTGTTATATTCACAGTAATGACTTCAGTCCTCAGGAGTAACTTACAGGTGTGGAATTGCCATGCACATAATTCAGTTTCCCCAATATTGACTCCTTTACGGGGACAGATGGGCCAGTAGCAATATGAGCTGCCTTGGCAGGAGACACTACAGGAACAGCAAGCTACTACCCAGCTATATTCCTGCAGGGAATGGAGTAAAGGTCAAAGTAATTACAACTTCCTTATTATCATCTTAAGCAAGTAAGCTATGAACTGCAATTGAGGATAGGGATAAAATTGTGTGGTTCAACTGTGAGGCTGTAGTACCTGCTGACTTATACAGAGTGGGAATGAAGGCTGTTAGCCCCATGGCTGTAGTCAAAGTCCTGCTCGCTAGCTATTAAAATCGTGATTTCTATTTTTGTATTCAACTGTTATATAAATCTGTCTCACTGTCCTAATTTTCTACTCATTTGCAATGGACATGAAATCCTGAATCATCAAAAAAGTACTTAGCATCAATGAATGAAATCTCCCACAAACTGTTAGAGATTTCCTATTCTCCCCAGTGTTTAAGTTTTGTGTTCGGTTTCAGACATAATGAGGGCCCAGCTGGCCTTATGTATAAATAACCTGTGACTCAAGCAGTTTTAATTGATTAAGCTGTCAATCCTTTCAATTATTCTCTTACATTTAATTCCTTCACGCTTTAGATATTCAGTGATACTGGTTAGTATTCATGGATATTAACTAGCTACCTGACAAAGGAGCAGGGCTCCCAAAGCTAGTATTCCAAATAAACCTGTTGGACTGTAACTTGGTATTATGCAACTTTTACCATCACTGCTAGGTAGTGTTACATTCACTTTTCTTGCAGGGATCTGCTAATTGGAATTAGGTGAGTTGAGAGCTCCTGGTTTGTATTATACCACTCCAGCTCTAATTCAACCAGTGACCTCTCTTCATAATACTAGGACTTGGGTTTATGGGTTACCTTCAGCCCCATAAAAAGCCATTTCCCCTTTGGTGTGCCTCCTACAGCAGGGCTTTCAATGTAGTAAACTCATAAGGAGCAGTATTGTCTGCACATTTTCTAGTCCACTTTTCTGCCATCACAACATTTGTGGTAATTGGAGTGCAATGCAAGCTCATATAATTTGGATACAAGAAAGACAGTTTTTCTAAATAGTTACATACACCAGGTTGTAAGTTTGCTCACTGAGCTGGTAGCTTTGTTCTCAGACGTTTTGTCACCATACTAGGTAACATTATCAGTGAGGCTCCGGTGAACCTGAGCTATAAATCTTCACCAAAATCTCAGTTACATACATGAATTGGAGAAAATCCATGCACAAAAATGATTGAATGCTAGTGAAAAGCAGTTGATGAGGCCTGTGGAATGTTTTGCGGGGAAGGAAGCCACTCATTAGTTATCATCAGGGCTTCCATTCCTTTCAAAGATGGGTGCCCACTCTGAGAAATTTCCAGCCCATTGCCAGTCTGGTGGAACATCCTCAATTGACCAAATTGCCTATTCCTGTTCTTCCTTGCAAAAACTGAGGTTATGGTCTTATTCTTCTCTCTTTGTTTTCCTTTGTGTTAGAGGAGACTCTCGATCTCTGGAATTATTCCTATGTACTGGCCACCAAAGCACTGAGCTTTCCAACTCACCTGATAGGATGGGTCATTGCTAAGGAAGGTGGATGGGAATCTTACCCTGTAGTCTCACTATGACAACGATGAGGTCTCAGCAATCTATCCCAGGTCCTCTAGTCAGCAACCCTTACATTTTTGAGAGCAGATAATTGGAAGAATAAGTTATTACATGCATGGTTTACTTTTTATTTTAAAATAAGAGGCTATTGGCTGTTGAAATTGTGCAATAACATGGGGAGATGATGGCCTAGTAGTATTATCTAGAGTAAATCCAGAGTCCCGGCTAATGTTCCAGGTCCAAATCCCACCACGGCAGATGGTAGAATTTGAATTAAATGAAAGAAATATGGAATTAAGAATCTAATGCTGACTATGAATCAATTGTCAGGGACAAAAGAAAGCCCTTTAGGAAAGAAAAGTGCCATCCTTACCTGGTCAGACCTACATGTGACTCCAGACCCACAGCAATGTAGTTGACCCTCAACTTCAATTAGGGATGGGCAATAAATGCCATCCTAGCCCCTAATGCCCTCATTCTGTGAATGAACACAAAGAAAAAGCATTCCTTTGTGTTGGTGTGGATTACAACTGGGGTAGACCTTCCTTTTGGATCACTAGTAGCCAATTTAGTAACCTTTTATTCCAATTCAGAAGGCAGTTAAGAGTATTCACATGGGTTTTTATTCAGAAAAAAATATGGCTGACTGAAAAATACTACTTTTCCTTTCCAAAGGACATGACAGATGGGACTTAATTTAGATAAATGTGAGGTGCTGCATTTTGGAAAATCAGAGCAGGACCTATAACTTAATGGTAAGGTTTTAAGTGGATTAAATTGGATTTCCGACAATGCGGAAACAGGCCATTTGGTCCTACAAGTCCACACCAACCCTCCAAAGAGTAACCTATCCAGACCCAGACTCAAAAAGCAGACAACCTGCAATTCCTGATGAAGGGCTTTTGCTCAAAACGTTGACTGTCCTACTCCTCAGATGCTGCCTGACCACCTGTGTTTTTACAGCAACTGAGGTCCTGGGGAATGTTGCTGAACAAGGAGTGCAGGTTCATAGTTCCTTGAAAGTGGAGTTGCAGGTAGACAGGATAATGAAAAAGACCTTTGGTAAGCTTGCCTTTATTGGTCAGTGCAATGAATATGAGAGTTTGGAGGTCATGTTGTGGCTGTACAGGACATTGGTTTGGCCACTTTTGCAATACTGCGTGCAATTCTGGTCTCTCTGTAAGTGAAGGGAGTGAAGGGTTCAGAAAAGATTTACAAGGATGTTGCCAGGGTTAGAGGATTTGAGCTATAGGAAAAGGCTGAATAAGTTGGGGCTACTTTTCCTGGCACATCGGAGGCTAAGGAGTGACCTTATAGAAGTTTATAAAATCATTAGGGGCATGGATAGGGTGAATAGTCAAGGTCTTTTCCTGGGACTGGAGGAGATCAAAACAAGAAGGCATAGGTTTAAGGTGAGAGGAGAAAGATTTAAAAGGGACCTACGATGCAATTTTTAACGTGTATGGAATGAGCTGCCAGAGGAAATGGTGGAGGCTGGCACAATTACAACATTTAAAAGGTATCTGGATGGGTATATGATTAGGAAGGGTTTAGAGGGATATGCGCCAATGCTGGCAAATGGGACTGGATTAATTTAGGATATCTGGTCGGCATGGACGAGTTGGATTGAAGGGTCTGTTTCTGTGCTGTAAAATTCTACGACTTTACAATCCTGTTGGAGTGCCTGTACTTATTCATCTTACAACCTGCCTATGCTGACTTATGAGCTTTAATTTTCCAACCCTTCCTTTTCAGGCAGTGATGTTGGGTCTGTGCCTACTGGACGAGCTCCAGCCAGTTCCGTTGCATCAGGACGCAGACCACCAGAGTCGCAAATGGCAGCAGGTAGTGAACATGGTGAAAGTGAGAGTCAGGGCGGGTACAGTGGTGACATGGAGAGTGACACCAATAGGAGCCCAGGAGGTTAGTGAAACAATTAAAAATTGAAGGTGTTTGATTTCTCTTGAACTTCCTGCAGTATATTGCTATTCTCTTTCTCTCATGCTTACTTTCCTCTGCTTCTGTGTCTGTTAACTTTTTATCCTTTTGCCCGTTCTCTCAATTCTTTTCTTTAATCTGCACTCACAGCATTCTATCTCTCGCTAGCTTTATTTTCAGACAGCTTTGTGTGTATAATTGACTGAACATTAATTATGTGATAATCTTCTCATATCCTCATCAAATGGCATGTTGTTTCTGTGGAACATGAATGACGCACATTAGCTTTTAAGAGACTGCCTTCACAGATTAATGCTGTTTTCAGCATTATACTATACCATAGAGAACGTTAACTGCAACACGATTTGAATTATTCAAAGGCACTTCAGAAGTGATTTATGTATTTTTTCAAGATTGTGCAACCTACAATCCTCAATAAAAAAAGGGATCAATACCTGTGGATGATATTCCTCTGAATTACTCTGGCAAATGTGGTCCCATTTACAGTCCTTTATTGGGATTTCTTAGCGGCACGGTGGCACAGTGGTTAGCACTGCTGCCTCACAGCGCCAGAGACCCGGGTTCAGTTCCCGCCTCAGACGGCTGACTGTGTGGAGTTTGCACGTTCTCCCCGTGTCTGCGTGGGTTTCCTCCGGGTGCTCCGGTTTCCTCCCACAGTCCTAAGATGTGCAGGTCAGGTGAATTGGCCATGCTAAATTGCCCGTAGTGTTAGGTAAGGGGTACATGTAGGGGTATGGGTGGGTTGCGCTTCGGCGGGGCGGTGTGGACTTGTTGGGCCAAAGGGCCTGTTTCCACACTGTGAGTAATCTAATCTAATCTAATTATCTATCCCAGGGGTGGTTAAACTTTGCACATGGTGAGGGACTGGGGCTAAAGCAATAAATTGATACTTTAAATTAGAAGACAATAGAAATAACCATTAAAAAGGGCTAAGCATAAAAAAAAGCCAAGTTTTGCCTTTTTGGTCAACAGCTAGAGAGCCAAGATTCAGTTCCAATTGATGATCACTATAGAAGGGTGCAGTGACTGAGGCCAAGCTCAGGAATTAGATTTAACTAGCACTCACCTTGGATTGCTTGCCTTGTACAAACCTCATGCTGGCCTTGGCAGAATTCACATTAAAAGAAAGGTTAGAACTGAGTTGACCTTTAGCCCGGGGTTCCCTGCTCTTCCTCTCCCATACTTCTATTCCTTGCCCATTTTTACTCCTCTCCCCATGCCCCTCCCTTTTAGCTCTGACCCCTCTCACTCTTTCTCTTATTCTGTCCCTTTTGACTTCAAGAAAATGATCCAGGGCGTGTCCTGTCTTTCTGGGGATACTTGAATGAAATTTGGGAAAAGGTGATTCCTTTTGTAAAAATGAAATGAAATAAAAATTAATGGCAGCCTACCATTCCATTCCAACCTTTTACCCTCACAGCCAAGCTCACAGTTTCACTCTGCCATCTGACTCCCATTGCCTTTTTACTGTGATGTGACTGTCATATCCTTCCTCCCTGAGCCACAGTCTCCCTGAAAGTTTCCTTGGTTTGGACAAGTTGAGTAAGTAGGCAAATGCATGGCAGCTGCATAATAGTGTGGATAACTGTGACATTATCCACTTTGGTAGCAAAAATACAAAGGCAAAATATTACCTGAACAGCTATAAATTGAGGGGAATATGCAGTCAGACCTGGATGTCATCACTGAAGCCACTGAAGATACGCATGCAGTTGCAGGAGGTTGTCAGTGGTTAGCACTTCTGCCTCACAGCGCTGGGACCTAGGTTCAACTACAGGCTCGGGTGACTGTCTGTATGGAGTTTGCACATTCTCCTCATGTCTGTGCGGGTTTCCTCCCGCAATCCAAAGATGTGCAGGTTAGGTGAATTGGCCATGCTAAATTGCCCGTCGTGTTAAATGCATTAGTCAGAGGGAAATGGGTCTGGGTGGGTTACTCTTCAGAGCGTCGGTGTGGACTTGTTGGGCCAAAGGGCCTGTTTCCACATTGTAGGGAATCTAATCTCTTATGTTGGCTATGAAAGCAAGAGGATTCAAGTCCAGGAGGAGGGTTGTCTTGCTGCAACTGTACAGGACCTTGATGAGACCACATTTGGAATATTGTGTGCAATTTTGCTCTATCTGAGGAAAGATGTTCCCGCTTTAGCAGGAGCACAGGAAAGGTTTACCAGATTGATTCCTGGGTTGGAAGGACTGGCGTAAGAGGAGATGTTGAATCAGTTAGGTTTATATTTACTGGAGTTCAGAAGAATAAAAGGGGTCTTGTGGAAACCTACTAGACAGGATAGGTGGAGGAAGGATGTTCCTGATGCTGGGGACAGCATCACGGGTGACAGTCAAAGGATATGGGGTAAACCATTTGGGACTGAGCTGAGGAGAAATATCTTCACCTAGAAAGTGGTCAGCCTGTGGAAATGCCTACCACAGAAAGCTGGTGAGGCCAAAATATTGTGTGATTTCAAGATGATGTTGGTTATAGCAGTGGAAGCTATATGGAGAAAAGCAGGAATAAGTTAGGTGATCAGCCATGATCATAATGAATAACACAGCAGGATTGAAGAGCTCCTATTTGCAATGTTTCTTTTCCCAAACTTGGCCAACAGACCTACCGCTGCAGTTCCAGGCCCCAGGATGCTCGCTGCTCTTCTAATCATTTGCTGGTTCTCGCTCACATTTGTTGCTGATGGGCTCATCAGTAAGCCTGCAGCAGCAGACACAGGAGAAAAAGGCTCTGATTGGAGGAGTAGCCCTTTAAAATCTTACACTTAGACTTACCTATATTTAAAACTCCGGCTTATGAATCTGCCAGTATTACACCTGTTGACCTGTATAAAATACCCACAGCCTGTAAGGTGGACGCCCTTAGCTACCCAATACACACTTAACTCTCTTCACATTGTTGTGACTTTACCAGGTTAACTTGAGCAGTCCACTCACCCTCTCTGCAAAAATAAATTTAAGCCTAACCTTCCATTTTCTAAAAGTAGCTGTCTTTCCCAAATCTTAGAAGGCTTCCTCAAACTTAAGAGGGTTTTGTTTAGAAAAAGTACCTCGAATTCTTGAAAAAATCTCTGCACCTTCTCTTCTTCAAATAAATAATTCCAGTCACAATCAAGAGTGAAACATCCCATATATTTACTCAAGGAACATTTAGTTCTCTTGGTAAGCTGGCCAGCATATTTTCTTAAACTAACACCCACAAGTAGTTTAACCATTTATTCATTTTATGACAGTTTGTGGAATATTTCCTATCCAAAATGTTTCTTCTGAAACAGGATATTGTGTCTCATTGTGTGAAATCCTTTTCAGTACTAATCAATGTGATCAGTACTGCATAAATGTAACAAATTATGTTTTAACACAGGTTTTGAGCACTAAAGTAAACCATAGAATGTTATGTTTCATGGGATTTATGCATATAACCGCTGAACTTTGTCACTTGAATACTTTAAAGGATGTTATATTATCTTCTGTCTGAGTTATGCCATAGTTGCTGTAAAGTTTTTTGTTTAAATTATTTTTTCAATTTTTACATACGAAAGAAATAATCTTCTCGTTGACATCAGTTCTTACTGACTTTTGTTTCTCAGGTGGACGACGCAATGTTTCAGCTCCGGGTTCACGTCCTCCCTCAGCTTTACACCAAACTAACCCTGCACAGCCATTTCAAGCAGGTAAGTAACCCCAGAGATCAGAGTGGGCAAAAAGAAAAATGGTCTGAAAATTAGTGGCTGAAGACAAGAAGCTGAAAAGCTTCTGTGATAAGGAATCATTTAATTCCAGCACATTCTATGTCTAATGAATGCAAAAGCCCACTTCAAATTAGTGAAGCCATTCCTTCAGGTGGATAGAAACATTTCCTTCCCTTTATTTGCCTTCCATTACTGTCAAGACGATGGTGATTTGATACAAAGGTACAAAGTGATCTCAGCATTTCAGCATTCGAGGTAGTTTGTATGCCTTCATCTTGTATTACATGTACTAACAACAGGGTATGGCAACATCCTTTCCAGAATGATTTTCATGCAAAGCAAAGTAGAGCAAAGCAAAGTCTTATTGCATAGGGCTTGTGTGGGAGAGCTGTCATAGCTCCTTCCCATGCCTTGCCAACCTGTCAAAACCAAAGAAGAGAGTAGATGGGAATTTTAAAAACCCAACAAATATGAAATAGTTTGTCTGCTTTTCTTTGGCTACTTTGTGTGTCAGCAGGAGCAGATTTCCACTCTGGTGTCCGCAATGCCATTCTGATGCTTTCCAACCACTTATTAGAGAGGGTGGAAGCCCATGCCTTTGCATCCCCAACAACCTGGGGCTTCCTACATTGTGGCTTCTGTTCAGAGATGTTATTACACACTGCTGGAACAGATGGGTCTTAAACCCAGGCCTTCTGGTTCACTACCAGTACAAATCTAAGATGGAAGCCAGCAACCTTGGTCAGTATTTAACCCATGAAGGAGCTTCCTATTTGTTTGGACAAACAATTCAAAGCAGGAAGAATGAATTAAAATCTCCAGGGCGTCTTGTTGGAAGGAGATCGATGGTTTGCTGCTCATGTTGCCCAATGAAGATTTGTGTTCCCACCTCTCTTCTGACAAATCCTGAACCAAAACAGAAATTGCTGGAGAAACGCAGCAAATCCGGCAGCATCTGTGGAAACAAAAACAGAGTTAACATTTCAAACTGGTGAAGCGTCACTGGGTTCAGAACGTTCATTCTGTTTTTGTAGCCAGATGCTTCCAGACCTGCTGATTTTTTCAGCACTTTGTTTTTGTTTCAGATCTCTAGCATTCACAGGTCTTTGTTTTATCCTTGTGAAGAGGTGATCTGATCACATTGGCTTTCTGTTCATTTTAAATGTTAAAATCTATTCATAAATCTTCCTCAACATCTGAGCAATGTGCTTTTCTCTAAAAATGCACAGGAGTCTTCACCTGTAGGGGAAGGAAAGTCTAAAGAAGGTTCCATTTTGTTCAAATTCACTACAGAAGATAAAAAATATGGCAAAAGAGAGGGTGGAAGCCCATGCCTTATGTTGGGTGCTTGAGCTATTCTTAGATAACACAAACAAGACTGCTTACTGTGGCTCACTGAGTGGCAACATGAAATAATCTGTGTTTTCAAAGTGCCTTGATGGTCCAGCCTTTCCACTCTGTCCTTAAACCATGTGTTTAATGCTGTCAGTAGAGGTACATTAATCCAAACCTCTTACATGTTTCTCCATGAGCAGAGGTTTGCTACTAACTCTCAGACAGTCTCAAAAGATCTCCACCGTCTCCTAAAAATGATTTATTTTGTACACACGCTCACATTCCCAGACAATGGCAACACCACAACAGCCTGCCAGCAAGGAAAATACAATTAGAAACCTTGTGCCTGGTAATATACAAATACAAAGTTCAAAAATAGCAAACATCTTGGTTTTGTACAGAATAGACAAATATTTTCAACAACAACAAAAAATTCCCCTAAAAGTTTCCTTCATCATTAGATTTCACTAGGTCTCTTTAATGAAATTTCAAACTTTTCTTTTGTGCTGTCTTTGTGAGAGAGCTGTAGATTCTTTTGACATGTCAGGTTGACATATTTCTGGTTTCCCTGTTCACAGGTGTGTCTGGAACCTATAGACCAGGTCAGGGAGTGACTCCCAGATATCCTGAACAAATGTCAAGTAAGACTGTTTATAAGCAGCTCTATTCTCAGCATCTCATTTCAGTTCTTCCTTTTCCAGTTTCATCTTGGATCATATGGTCATCCAGCAGGTCCTCAACTTGAAGGGATAAAGAAATAATTCTGTTCTGTCTTTTTCCATTATTTATTTCTGCCAGTGGTAGGGTCTCCATCCTTGTCACATTCTGTGACCAACCAACCCACCCCATCATCAGATGCAAGTTATACCCTAGTGAAGGAGGAGAGAGCTGTCCGCCACCATCCACCATATACAGCATCAAGTACAGCCTCAGCACTGCCTCCTTCCACACAACAGCAGGAGAATGAAGATGAAGATCCTTATGACTCAGATGAAGCCAGTGAGTGATGTTTTGATTGGCCGATTCAAATGAATTCATTAATAAAGACCATTAAATAGCAAGTATAATCTACTCCAAACATATCACTGTTGCAATGAAACTAAAAGAAAAATACTGGTGAAAAGGCACAGAAGACCAGTTATAACCTCGAGAAATTAACTCACACAAAGTCCGGTTCACATGGCACCACTGTGCTTTTTGACCTAATAGTACTCTGATTTTAAAATTCTCATCATTATTTTCAAATCACTTCATGCTCTTGCCTTTCCCTGAGCTTGTGATGTCTTTGAGCCTAACCAGTCCACCAAGATCTCTGCATTGTCATTATGAGAGGGCAGCAGAATCTTCACTGTTGTGAGGTGTTGGTGTGATGGTATTATCACTGAACTAGTAATTGACAACCCCAGGCTGATATTTGGGGGACATGGGCTCAAACCCCACTATAGTAGACGGTGAAATTCAATAAAAATGTGGAGTGAGAAGGTGGTCATATGGCAACTATAAAAGCCAATGTTGGTTGTCATTAAAAAATCCATCTGGTTCACTAATATCTGTTAGAGAAGAAGATCTGCCATCCTCACCCAGTCTAACCTACATGTGACTCCAAGCCCACAGTGATGTGGTTGGCTCTTAACTGCCCTATGGGCAATAAACGTTGGCCTAATCAGCAGTGTCTACATGCCATGAACGAATGTTTAAAACAAAACCCCTCCAAGTCTGGCCTCTTGCCTATTCTGCTTTTCCACCTTTCAATGACTGGTAGGCAAGCCTTAAACTGATCTCTAGAATTCCTTCCTAAACGGCTCTGCTTTTCTAATTCTCTTTCTTGCTTAAAGTCAGTTCTTAAAACCAACTTCTTCGAACAAGCTTGTCATCACCTGTCTGAACATGGTATTTAATCCGATTATGTTTCGCTGAAGCAAATTGGAACTTTTACCATGTTAAAGGTGATGTAAGTACATGTGGTAATATTTTGGGCATCAACATGATATAGGAGCTCTAATTCATTATGCTTTAATAAAACCACTGGAATCACTTGGAGAACATGAAACAAATAATATAGATATGTTACTTGTAAGATGACAGGTGCTGCTGTGACAACAAATATTTTCACAGCTGTATAATGAAATCATGATTTGTTTTCACTTTGAATATACAGACACACCCAGAACCTTTGTTTTCCAATTAGTCTCCTCTGCATTTTGTCAGCGAGACAACAATCTGGCTGACGGTGATAGAAATAAGGCTTAGTTAAGTCTTCAGGTATTTTACGAGGAAGTACAGTTTGCTAAATATGAACAAATTTAAAAGTTACTTACTTTGCCTCATTCAATCATGAAATTAAAAGGGTTAAAATATATGATGATTTTAGTTAAATTCAATGCAAACATTTAAATGTCTCTAAGTCCCCACTGGAAATCCTTGTACCTGATACTTGGGTCGGCAGCATTTGGAAAAAATGTGTTTTAATTCTAATTTGTGGCTTTGTGTACCTCTGCCATTCTTGACATACCTCTGGCTGCTGTATTAAATGGGTGAACATTTCAAATGTGGGCGGCACGGTGGCACAGTGGTTAGCACTGCTGCCTCACAGCGCCTGAGACCCGGGTTCAATTCCCGCCTCAGTGTGGAGTTTGCACGTTCTCCCTGTGTCTGCGTGGGTTTCCTCCGGGTGCTCCGGTTTCCTCCCACAGTCCAAAGATGTGCAGGGTCAGGTGAATTGGCCATACTAAATTGCCCGTAGTGTTAGGTAAGGGGTAAATGTAGGGGTATGGGTGGGTTTCGCTTCGGCGGGTCGGTGTGGACTTGTTGGACCGAAGGGCCTGTTTCCAGACTGTAATCTAATCTAATCTAATTTAAATATAACAACAATAGGAGATTATCTCAGAAACGAACAGAAAACTAAAATGAACTTGCACTAATGGCAAGGGCCCAGAGGCGACTTATTGGAAAACTGCAGGCAGCAGACTGGAGTTGTTTGATACACGTTGGCAGAAATTAGAAAATGAGGTAAAAACAATGACTGCAGATGCTGGAAACCAGATTCTGGATTAGTGGTGCTGGAAGAGCACAGCAGTTCAGGCAGCATCCAAGGAGCAGCGAAATCGACGTTTCGTGCAAAAGCCCTTCATCAGGAATAAAGGCAGTGAGCCTGAAGCATGGAGAGATAAGCTAGAGGAGGATGTGAGGTGGGGGAAGGGGAAATGAGGAAACTGTTGAAGTCCACATTGATGCCCTGGGGTTTTATTTGGATAAAAGTAATGTACAAGGAGATGGCACAGATGAAATGGGTCAAAATGGCCTCCTTCTGTACTGTAAGACTTCAGTGATTGATCTAAATCACAACCTAGAAAGAGAAATCCAGTGCTAACCAGGAACTAACGAGGATGCCAAGAGTGAGCTTTGTGCAATTACATTCTGTAATTAAGAATTGAAAAGTGGGCAACGTTAAGCTGAACCTGTATCAGAATTAATATGATAGGTTTAATGGAAAGCAAGGCAAGCATTTGGGGGAGGAGGGTAATCATGGTATTTTGATTAGAAAAGATGAGAGTCCTCAGGAGAGCATAAACAACATTGTGGACTGTTGGGTCAAATGGCCTGTTTTTATGTAATATTAGACATTGTGCTACACATAGAAGTCCAGATATTGTGCTGTGCATGTACAGTCATACACATGGTTAATATGTCTGCACTAAATTCTTTAGCTCACTATTTTATTCTATTTTGGATTAAAAAGTAGTAGACCAAGTGGTCATACAATAACACTATAAATGGCAGGGTTAAACATTTGTGAAGTGTACTATAACCTATCATCTAGAAAACCAGACATATATACCTCTGCATTGAGTACACTATATACTTAGTTAAAGTTATACACAAATCTGGAGTTTAAAGGCTAGAACTCATTTACTTTGATGCATGATGGCTATTAAAATGATTACAATTTTAACCCAATTGGAATGCTGTGAATGACTGTTTTGTTTTTATAACACTCATTGAAGATGGTTTTGTTGGTTGTGTTCACAGCTACATTGGGAGCACTGGAGTTCAGTCTAATATATGACCAGGTCAACAATGCTTTGCACTGCACCATCATAAAAGCAAAGGTGAGCTGTCAACTTTATTTATTTTCAAATAGAATTTCATCATCAAATTCAAAATGTGGATACTAAACGTAACAAAACAATTTCCAGTCAATTGTGAAATGTTCTTTTGTCCGAAAAATTTGAAAATTAATTATTTAATAGGTGACTCAACATACTTTTAGTTCAAGGAAACATTTGAGTTCCTGCTGTCTGACCTACACATGCAGCCCAGGAAGTGTTTATGGCAAGATTTAAGAGTAGGAATTCTGGAGGCACTAGATAATGGTCAGTTATGATTCAATTAGATTAGATTCCCTATAGTGTAGAAATGGGCCATTTCTACCTAGAAAATAACCCACCCAGACCCGTTTCCCTTTAACTAATGCACCTAACACTAGGGGCAATTTAGCATGGCCAATCCACTTGACCTGCATATCTTTGGATTATCGGAGGAAACTGGATCACCCAGAGGAAACCCACAAAAAACACAGAGAATGTGAAAACTCTACACAGACAATCACCCAAGGCTGGAGTCAAACCAGGTCCTGGTGCTGTGAGGCAGCAGTGCTAACCACTGAGCCAGATATAACATTGCTTCTGGAGGAATTCAGAGATTTATGATTGTATCCATTTCAGATCAACAGGAGGAAAACATTCATTTTTATCTGTGAAAGTCATGCATAGAACATGGTTGGCTGATGTCAGCCCACTTATGTGAGATGAAGTCAGCAGATTTTAATAGGCATTAAGCTGGTAAACCCCTTATCAAGCGGAATAGGGATATTGTTGGGGTTAGTGACCTCATGTTGTTTACATACAATACTGAGAGATTCAGTTTCAGGTTTGTAACTCAAGTGCTGATGTGGCATTTTTGCCCTTTGTACATTACAGGGACTGAAACCAATGGACTCCAATGGCTTGGCTGATCCATATGTGAAAATACATCTCCTGCCTGGAGCCAGCAAGGTACGATATTCCTGTCAGATTGTAAACAGCATATTCTTAAGATTTACGACTGGTGAAACTGTTCTATGGCTACTGACGTACAGGGAGGTTTCAGTGCCACAGTGAATCACAGTGAGTTTGTGTTCTGAGGCTCTGTTACTTATAAACTATAGGAAATGTCTGTGACAGGTAACAATTGAAATGTCACATCTGTGCAACAGATTACATTGATATCAAGAATTAACAGGCCAAATTAATTTCTTGGCCAACCATTTTAACAATTATCAGATACAGTTATCAGAAATACATTGAGGTAGATATTTGTGCGTACAGTAAATACTCATACAGTGGGTGACACTGGGAGAAAGTGAGGACTTTGCAGATGCTGGAGAGTCAAAATTGAAAAGTGTGGCGCTGGAAAAGCGCAGCATGCAAGGTGCAGGAAAGTCAACGTTTTGAGATGGGGAAGGGGGCTGAGACATAAATAGGAGGGTAGGATTGGGCCTGGGGGTAAGATAGCTGGGAGGGCGTTGGTGGATGCAGGTGGGGGTAATTGTGATAGGTTAGTGGGGAGGGAGGAACAGTTAGGTGGGAAAGAAGATGGACAGATATGACAAGTCAAGAATGCAGTGCCGAGTTAGAGGGTTGGATCTGGTGAGGGGAGAGGAGATTTGGAAACTAGTGAAGTCAATGTTGGTGCCGTGTGGTTGAAGGGTCCCAAGGCAGAAGATGAGGCATTCTTCCTCCAGTTGTCAGGTGGCTTGGATTTAGTGGTGGAGGAGGTCCCGGACTTGCATGTCCTTGGCAGAGTGGGAGGGGGAGTTGAAGTGGTTTGCCACAGGGCGGTGGGGTTGTTTGGTGTATATGACCCACAGATGTTCCCTGAAATGATACTGAATCGGTAGACCAATTTAGATGGTCGCACAAGTCATAATCTATCCTATTATGTTCCTCTTATTCTCCAAATACCTCAGAAGAAGGTCTCAACCAGTCTACCTGGGGAGAAGACCCAAAGAGAAAGGTAAAAGCATTTCCAGGCAAGAAAGATGGGAAATGGTGGAAGAAAAGTCAACAGTTGGGTGCTTTGAAGTGTTTCATACCAGCTGGATCCACAAAGAACCATAGAGCTGCTGGCCTACTCTACTGTCCACTGAGAACAAAGCCATAATCAGAACAACATAAAATATTTAGAACATATTTTCATGTGCACAATTTATCAGGTGGAATTCCCCAATTTAATGACAAATAGATGCATTACTGTTAACCTTATCTGAGTAATGGTGTAATGGTACTCTAGATTCAAAGACTTTACACCAGGAAGGCTATATCCTATCATGAACAATTGACCTCAAGGAAAATGGGTAGGGAATCAGAGCAGAAAAGAAGATAGCCTGATAAAAATGCCAGAATTCTTGATGATCTTTGAGACACTCAAAATGATAGCCTGAGCAATTGAATGAGTTGAATCAAACATGTTTATATTCTTTCCAAACATAGTCAAATAAGCTGCGCACGAAAACACTGCGCAACACCCGAAACCCTGTGTGGAATGAACGGCTAACATACCATGGAATCACTGAGGATGATATGCAGAGAAAAACTCTCAGGTGAGAAATATAGACAGATGCCTGAGAAAAGCAACCTCTCTAGTAGTCTTAAGGTAACCAAGAATCCCTTCAATAATCTTCAACCAATTCGGAAAACCTCATCAAATCTCTCATCCAATGAAACTCTTCTAATAATCTTCAAGTGAAGCATGTTTTCAGGTTTGAATTAAGGTGTTTGACATCTCGAATGGTCTATGACTTCTTCCTTTTGTTAATCCACCTTGATCTCTCTGGCCTTTTCTACCCTTAGTTTTTATACAATGGACATGGTGAGTGGTTTTATGATTCTATTCAGAAATATTCACGATTTTATTACTTTACTTTCAGTTTTCAGATATTGTGAACTAATGCTTCTGGCTGTTTTGGGTCATTGCTCTACAGGCAATATTGGAAGTTGATAACAGGCATAAGGGGCTTGGCATCTTGCCGAATGAATGCAGACACAGGAACATTGGAAATAGAAGCAGAGGAGGCCATTGGCATTTTGAGCATTCTCTGCTATTCAATAAGATCATGATTGAAATTTGATATTATTTATACTTTCATAACTCTATGTTGATTCTGCCCAATCATATTATGATTTTCCAAGTGTCCTGTGTAGTGATTGTAATGAGGTCAGCCGTGTAGACCCTAATTGAGTCCCTAAATGGACCAGATTAACAGCCCCAATCAGGAACCCCTAGCTGACATATAAACAGGCGTGTCAGAGGTTCTGTCTACTCACTGAGAGCTGGTTCTGAGGAAGCTGGACCAGTGTCAAGAACGATGCAAGTGCAAATAAAGGGTGACTTGCCAACAGGATACAAGTCTCTATGGAGTTAATTCAGTAGCAATGAGAGTGAGATTAATCATGTGACCACTCAAAAGCACCTATCACCTGAAGTCAAACTGGCTCTTCAACTGGCTTTGTCATTGGAAAATGTTTGAGGAGAAAGTGAGGTCTGCAGATGCTGGAGATCAGAGATGGAAATGTGTTGCTGGAAAAGCGCAGCAGGTCAGGCAGCATCTAGGGAACAGGAGAATCGACGTTTCGGGCATTAGCCTGAAGAAGGGCTAATGCCCAAAACGTCGATTCTCCTGTTCCCTAGATGCTGCCTGACCTGCTGCTCTTTTCCAGCAACACATTTCCATCATTGGAAAATGTGGCAAGTGGAGAGTATGAGGATATGCCAGTGGAAGTGAACACTCTCGCCAGACCGACTGACCTTGATAGACACCATGTGAGTGAAGGCAATTGCACTCAGGACATGTCCTGAATAGAGAGACCCAAGGTCAGCCCACAGCAAAACCCCAAAACAAAGCCAAGCCCTGGGCAAATAATTAAAATTCTCTTCAGGATTGTAGTTTCTGCCAGTATGTGGACACGAGACATCAAAACAGTCCCACTCAACCTAATTTGAGTAAGAGAACTCATAGGATGGTATCCAGGCAAGTGCATACCCTGGAAAACTCACTTACAACTGGCTTGGAACAGTTAAATCGCTTAGCAACAGCTAAATCAGAGCCAATCAAAATGAATGTCTGGTTAAATGGTCACTCGGTTCATTGGAGATTGATACCAGAACAGCTGTATCAGTGATTGGCAAAGCCAGTCTTTAACAAACTTCATTCTAGACTCCAACCCTTATGTTTGTGCAAGATCTCGGCTTGACTGAGACCCTATACTGGAGAGCCTTTACAAGATTAAGAGTATAACTTTGATTCTGGTCTCATGAGTAGCAGCTGGTTCAGTTATTGTAGTAAAAGACTCAGGCACAAGCCTGCTGGGGAGAAATTGGTTGCGAAAGATTCACCTAGATTGGCTCACCATGTTTCGATGACAAAATGAGTGGAGTCCTAATTAAATATACTGAGATTTTTCAGGATGGTCTCAGGACTATCAAAGGAGCCAAGGCCACCTTGCATGTTGACCAGGAAGCAATTTCACAATTCTGCGAGCGCCATTTGCCTTACATGCAAAAGTAGAGGCAGGAATCAGGAGGCTAGAAAGCAAAGGAATCATCAAACCAGTCCAGTTTGTGGAATGGGAAGCACCGGACATAGCGATAGTGAAGCCTGATAGGTCAGATCGCCCTTGTGGGGATTTTAAACAAATTGTAAACCGTTTCTCGCAGGTAGATAAATACTCATCCCCTCACGTAGAGGATTTATATGCAAAACTGGTTGGCGGGGGGTTGCTGACCATCACAAAGTTGCACATGGAGCCATGCGTACCTACAATTGTGGTTAGATAAGGATTCCCAGAAGTATGCAACAATTAATACCCACAAAGATTTGCACCAATATGCAAGACTGCCATTTGGGTAAAGTCAACCTGTCCATTTTTCATTGGATGATGGAAAGTATTTTACAAGGTCAACCCTGGGTCACCAGTTATTTGGATGACATGCAAATAACAGGGAAAACCAATAAAGAGCCTTTAGAGAACTTGGATATAGTCCTTAGATGTTTCTCCAAGGTGGGCATATGTCTTAGAAGGGAAAAAATGTGTGTACCAGGTACCCCAAATGACCTACTTAGGCCACAGAGTCGACAAGACCAGGTTATACATGTTGGAAGAGAAAGTGAAGGTGATCAAAGGTGTACCGGCTATTGAAAAAGGGTCAGCCTTGGAAATGGTCTCGTAGCCAAGACGCAGCCTTCAGGTGTTGGCACACTATGCTCCCAAGCGAGATGTAGGGCTGTCATGTGATGCCTTCATGTATGGTATCGGGGTAGCGCTGACTCACAAATGGATCAATGGAAATGAATGTTCAATAGTGTATACTTCCCAGGCTTTGGCTGATGCAGAGCACAAATATGCCCGATCAGAGAAGGAAGGTATGGTGGACATAGAGTCATAGAGTCAAAGAGGTACAGCACGGATACAAACCCTTCAGTCCAACTCGTCCATGCCAACCAGATGTCCCAACTTAATCTAGTCCCATTTGCCAGAACTTGGCCCATACTCCTCCACCACCTTCCTATTCATATACCCATCCAGATGCCTTTTAAATGTTGCAATTGTACCATCCTCCACCACTTCCTCTGGCAGCTTATTCCATACACATACCACCCTCTGCATGAAAATGTTGCTCCTTAGGTCTCTTTTGTATCTTTTCCCTCTCACCCTATACCTATGCCCTCTAGTTATGGACTTTCCCAACCCAGGGAAAAGACTTTGTCTATTTACCCTATCCTTGCCTCATGATTTTGTATACGTCTATAAGGTCACCCCTCAGCCTTCGACGCTCCAGAGAAAACAGCCCCACCCTATTCAGCCTTTCCCTATAGCTCAAATCCTCCAACCCTGGCAACATCCTTGTAAATCTTTTCTGAACCCTTTCAAGTTTCACAATATCCTTCTGATAGGAAGGTAGCTAGAATTGCACACTTTATTCCAAAAGTGGCCTAACCAACGTCCTGTACAGCTGCAACATGACCTCTCATCTCCTATACTCTGTGCTCTGACTGGAAGAAAAGCATACCAAATGCTTTCTTCCCTATTCTATCTGCCTGTGACTCTACTTTCAAGGAGCTATGAACCTGCACTCCAAGGTCTCTTTGTTCAGCAACATTCCCTAGGACCTTACCATTGGGTGTATAAGTCCTACTAAGATTTGTTTAGTATGAAAAAGTTCCACCAATACCTTTACAAACGTAAATTTGTAATAGTAACAGATCACAGACCTTTGCTAGCTCTACTCTAAAAGGACAAAGCCATGCCCCCTAGCTTCAAGTCAAGTTCAAAGCAAGCTGTCATTCGAAGTGTGTACAATTACAAGTTGGAAGATTGTCTGGGTGGAAAAAGTGAGGACTGCAGATGCTGGAGATCAGAGCTGAAAATGTGTTGCTGGAAAAGCGCAGCAGGTCAGGCAGCATCCAAGGAACAGGAGAATCGACGTTTCGGGCATGAGCCCTTCTTCAGGAATGAGGAAAGTGTGTCCAGCAGGCTAAGATAAAAGGTAGGGAGGAGGGACTTGGGGGAGGGGCATTGGAAATGCGATAGGTGAAAAGAGGTGGAAGGAGATTGTCTGGGTGGCCAAGTAGCAAATGCAGATGCCTTATGCTGCTTCCCACTGGCAGGTACATTACTGGTGGTGCCACCTCTGGAAGAATCCATTCTGGTTTTGAGCTTTCTCCATACCCTTTCGATCACCGCTGACAAAATCAGTCTTTGGAAGCAAAAAGATACTGTCCTGTCGAAACCAAAACAGCAGATGGCAATGGAGGAAACAAAAGGACCATTGCTATCAGAATTGAAACCTTGCTGGACTCAGCGAGATCAGATCACCATTGAGGGTGGCATTTTATTTTGAGGAGCACGGGTGATTGTCCCAAGCAAAGGTCACTACAAGATACTGGCTGAACTCCATCAAAGTCATCCGGGCATGTCCAAAATGGAGATGTATGCGGGAAGTAATATCCAGTGGCAGGATTGGATGCAGACCTAGCCACATTGGTGAGGCAGTGCCCAGAATGTCAATAGGACAAAAGTTACTGCTCGCAACTCCCTGACATTCGTGGGAATGGGTGGGTAAACCCTGAACTCAGTTACATGTTGACTGTGCTGGCCCTTTCATGAGCTCAACATTCTTAGTCATTGTGGATGCCCACTCTGAGAGATTGGACATGCATAGAGTTCATTCGTCAAACACAGGGACAATGATAGCAAAGCTGCATGCATCTTTTGCAATATATGGGCTCCTGAAAGTTTTGGCCACGTAAAATAGACCATTATCTATCAGCAGGGAATTTGAGTATTGCTTAAAGTTGACTGGTATTTGGCATGCAATTGCCTGGGAGAAAACACAGTGCAAACCTTGAAAGCAGGCTTAAAGAAACAGTTACAGCTTCACTCTATGCCAAACTGGTTCTAATTTTATTATCTGACCACCCCTCATGCAACCACAGGGATAACTCCAGCAGAGTTGGAGAAATCTCCACACCAGGTTAAATCTGATCTGGTGGGACCTGGGGAGGAGGGAAGTAAACGGCATCAGGAACACAAGCCTCCTCTAGGCAAGGGAGACGGTTCACTTCAGGGGAAATCACAGAAATGGCCTTGCATAGTTAAGAGGTATGGTTGACACGAGGTCAGGTCCCGTGTTTGACAAAGATCGGGTAGGTGAGGCAGTCCTGAACAGGTGTAGAACACATGAAAGCTGCAAACGCATGAACAGTGCAGGAGGAGAACAGATGCAACCTTCCACAACAGCCACAAAGGCTGTCAGAAACTGTGGGGTCTCCCACTCCACCTACGACCAAAGAATTGTTGGAATCTGAGATGGACATGACAGATGTCGCAGCCACAACACCTTTACCGCCTGAAGAAGGGGATGAATTTCTTCCTAGGTGCAAGAGGTGAGCTAGGGTCTGGTACGTGCTGCCCATATCTGAGGTTGTGTTGGAGGAACCAGACCTGGTTCAAAAATGCCCCTGGAGAGATTACAAGAAAAAGAACAGGCCTCTGTCCCTGGATTTAGAGGGGGAGGGGTGTAGTGATTGTAATGAGGTCAGCCAGATGGATCACGTAGAATATGAGTTCCTTGATTGGGGCTGTTACCCTGGTCCAATCAGGGAGCCCTGGCTGATAGCTATAAACAGGAATGTCAGAGGTTATGCCCATTCTCTGAGGGGGCTGGACCAGTGTCAAGTACAATGCACCTGTAAATAAAGGATGACTTGGTGATTGGATACTGGCCTCTGTGGAATTATTTCATCCTGATTTCATGTCCTTAACAACAGATTGTAACGTTTTCTATATTATTGATGTTTGGTGATCTGGCCTAAAGTTCTTCTGCAAGTCCATGGATTAACAACCTCTCCCACAGGCCATGACTGTGGCCTACCCTTCCCTGTGCCTACTTAGTTTCTAGCCAAACTGAAAGTCACGTGAGTCAGCTCAGCTGAAGTCTGGCAAGGGACAGGTTTGTGCTATCACATAAAATCTCTGAACCCTGTAGGATTCTCCTGAACTATAGGTTGTCTAAACTTTATCAGGATCTTTCTCACTCCCAATCACTTCCACTCCCAGATCATACAAGTAATAAAATTGCTTCCTCCCACAAAAATTAACTTACTATCACTGCCATTCCCTTAGTCTATATTATAATTTCTCCAAACTGTTTCTTAAGGGATTCATATTTTCTTTTCTTTACCTTTACATATACATCAAAGCTGTTACAATATTGTTTATTTCTTGTGCTTTTTTAAAAGAATTAAGGGAATTTATAGTCTTTAAAGGACTATAATTCACAATGCTTTCCTGCCAGTCACTCAAAGATGGCAAAGACTTTAATTGTGGCACTATTTTGCATCAATATCATAACATAACATTGTGTGTTAACAAAGCAGTACTCACTCAGCAACAATCTTTTCATTGATGTTCAATTTATATTCCACCAATGCCATTCAGCTGCTGACCTCATTATAATCTTTATCCAAACATGGACAAAAACGTAAATTCCAGAGGTGAGGTGAGAGAGATTTCCTTTGACAGCAGGTGGTGTTTGACATGTTGGGCCAATAAGAAACCCTATCAACACTGATGTCATTGAGAATTAGGGTAAAATGCCTGTTTGGTTGAAGTCATACCTGGCACAAAGAAAGAATACTGTGATTGTTGCAGATCAATTATTTCTATCTCAAGACATCATGCAGAAGTTCCTCTGAGTGGTTATTTTAATCAATCTGTTTGGACATGTTATGACATACATCCTACCTGGACAGTCTCAGATTCCTCCCTCACCTTCCTCGACCTTTCTATTTCTATCTCAGACGACCGAATCAACACGGACATCTACTACAAACTGACCGACTCCCACAGCTACCTGGACTACACCTCCTCCCACCCTGCCCCCTGTAAAAACGCCATCCCATTCTCCCAATTCCTTCGACTCCGCCGCATCTGCTCCCAGGAGGACCAGTTCCAAAAACGTACAATCCAGATGGCCTCCTTCTTCAAGGACCGCAATTTCCCCCCCGACGGGGTCGACGACGCCCTCCACCGCATCTCTTCCACTTCCCGCTCCTCCGCCCTTGAACCCCGCCCCTCCAACCGCCACCAGGACAGAACCCCACTGGTCCTCACCTACCACCCCACCAATCTCCATGTACAGCACATCATCC
>NC_057734.1:13460967-13477079 GCF_004010195.1 Chiloscyllium plagiosum
TTCAACTCCCCCTCCCACTCCACAAAGGATATGCAGATCTTTGGATTCCTCCATCGCCAGACCACAACAAAATGATGGTTGGAGGAAGAGCGCCTCATCTTCTGCCTAGGAACCCTCCAACCACAAGGCAGGAACGCGGGTTTCACCAGTTTCCTCATTTCCCCTCCCCCCACCTTGTCTCAGTCAAATCCATCGAATTCAGCACCGCCTTCCTAACCTGCAACCTTCTTCCTGACCTCTCCGCCCCCACCCCAGTCTGACCTATCACCCTCACCTTGACCTCTTTCCACCTATCACATTTCCGACGCCCCTCCCCCAAGTCCCTCCTCCCTACCTTTTATCTTAGCCTGCCGGACAAACTTTCCTCATTCCTGAAGAAGGGCTTATGCCCGAAACATCGATTCTCCTGTTCCCTGGATGCTGCCTGACCTGCTGTGCTTTTCCAACAACACATTTTCAGAAGGGATTAGAAACCAAGCCTCTTGGCTCAGAGGTAGGGACACTGCCACAGTGCCACAGTGGCTCAAAAATAGGTTCTTTCTAGTCAACCTGTTGGGGAGATGGTATTATATACCGCTAGAGTAAGTAGGACTTGAATCCATGTCTCCTGGCTCAGAGAGAAAGATACTACAAGTGCACCCCTAGTTCCCAAAAGCAGAAAGAAAATGTCTCATAATAGTCCTGAGAAGCAAGGATGCTCTTGCCTTCACCAAGATCAGCAAACTCCTGTTCCTTATTGTTCGCACAGCAATCACACTTCCTCTAACTGTCCTGACAGCAGCAGGCATGCTGCTCTTCATTATTCCCACAATTGCTTTGATCTGGATCATTATGCCCTCAGCAATTGTGCTCTTCATCATTGTCTTCAGTTGCAAATGAGTCCCTCCTCATTGTATCCAATGCAGCTAGTGTTCTTCTTTCCATTCTACTGAGATGAGCAGGCATTCTCTTTCCATTGTCCTCATAGCAGCAAGTGCACTCTTCTTTGTTCTTATCAATACCAGCTTTATCATTGTTCTCAGAGGTATAAGCTTGTTTCTCACTACGGTTCCAAAATTAGCAAGTGCATTGGTCACCATTGTCCCAAGAACAGCAAGCATGCTCCTCACCACTGCTTGCACAGCATGGAATGCACTTCTCATTACTATTTCCTCATTGACACCCAGTTTTGTCATTTAGGCCTGTCATTATCAATTTAGAAATTTCAATAACAACTCTTCAAAACTAAGAGAATCAATTGCAATCTGAGACTTTGACACTTTCATCAGCATCTTTACCTGAGTGTGTGAAGGACGAATGCCTTTCCATATTATAAGCCAAAAAGTGCATCCTTTCCAAGAGAGACATTAAACTTGACAAAGTTTTATTCAACCTTTTCAGTAATGTTATTATACACCTATAAAGCAGGTAGGACTTGATCCAGGCCTCCTGGCTAGTTCCATAGCAATTAAATATGTTTCCTAATCAGCCTGTTCAGACATGTTATTGCTCAACTCTACACTATAAGGCCAAAAAACTGATCTTTTTAATCAACCTGGAATTTGAAACTGGTTAGTTCACCAAAGTAAACATTTTTAATCACCTGTTAAGAGACATATTATGGGGCAGTTGGAACATGAATGCAGGCCAACCAGCTAATCCCATAGAATACATATTTTCTAATCATCCGGAAATAAAAACTCATCTTTGGAATTGTCCAACCAGTTGCCTGTATGCAACGTTCCTCTAGTAGATAGCGAAAAGGTGTGGGTCTTTTGCAGGCACTGGGAACAGATTTGTGGTGACTTAGACAGGATGTTGCTGAGGACAAATAGACTGAGGGACTTGGTGGCTAAGCAGCAAGATTAGTGAGAGAATAGGATTATATATGCCAGGGAGTGTCAACTATGTGCCATGAGAAATCTGGTTTTCATAGAAATCATATAATGGAAACAGGCCATTTGGCCCAACAAGTCCATACTGATCCTCCGAAGGATAACCCACCCAGATCCATTCTCCTATGTTTACCCCAACTAATGCACCTAACTCACACACCCCTGAACACTATGGGCAATTTAGCATGGCCTAACTCCCCGACCTGCACATCTTTGGACTGTGGGAGGAAACCGGAGCACCCGGAGGAAACCCACGCAGACACGGAGAGATTGTGCAAACTCCACACAGACAGTTATCCAAGGTCGGAATCGAACCTGGGTCCCTGGCGCTGTGAGGCTGCAATGCTAACCACTAAGCCCATGGTTTTGTGTCTACTCTGCCATTTCAAGGCTATTATAGAACACTCAATAATCTTCTGATATATAGAGTCATAGAGATGTACAGCACGGAAGCAGACCCTTCGGTCCAACCCGTCCATGCCGATCAGATATCCCACCCTACTCTAGTCCCACTTGCCAGCAACTGGCCCATATCCCTCCAAACCCTTCCTATTCATATACCCATCCAAATGCCTTTTAAATGTTGCAATTGTACCAGTCTCCACCACTTCCTCTGGCAGCTCATTCCATGAAGGCACCACCTTGTGCGTGAAATAGTTGTCCCTTAGGTCTCTTTCATATCTTTCCCCTATCACCATAAACGTTTACCCTCGAGATGGTCTGTGTGTTAAAAGGATTCAAAGTTTCTGTTGCTGCCACCTTTTAAGGAAGAATTCCAATGTCTCATGATCCGCTTTGAGAAAACAATTTCTGCCTATCTCTGCTTAAATGGGTGATTATATTTTTAAACAGTGACAACTAGTTCTAGTTTCTTCCAAAAGACAAAATATTTTTTCCTGTCAAAATCCCTCAGGATCCTGTATGTTTCAATCAAGTTGCCTTTGACTCTTATAAAGTTACAATGGTGTCATAAAGGGAATGGGGGAAACACAAGTTGCCTGAGCTGGAGGATTCTGGGACACTTGATCAGTTATTTGGCTGAAGAAGATGATGAGATAAGGAGGAGGCAAATCTACATAGATAGAAAGCTAACAATGTTATCTTTGGGGCAACTGAATACATAAGTAGGAGGTTATGCTTCGAGTGTACGGTTTACAGGTGAGACTGCATTTTGAGTACTGTGCACAATATTGATCGTCTTATTGAAGGAAGGTATTAGAAGCAGTTCAGAGAAGATTTATAAAGACTTGTTTATTTTAGAATATTTTTAAGGTGAGAGGAAAAAGATTTTAAAAGGACATGAGGGACAACTTTTTTTTAACATCAAGAGTGGTTCGTGGGTGGAATGGACTGCCAGAGAAAGTGGACACAGGTACAGATACAGTGTTTGAAAGACATTTGGATAAGTTCATGAATAGGAAAGGTTTGGATGGATATGGGCCAATCACAGGCAGGTAGGACTAGTTTAGTTTGGGAACATCTTTGGCATGGACTGTATGAACCAAAGGGTCTGTTTCTATGCTATATGACTCTGTAGCAGGTGGGACTTGGCTCACAGGAACAGTACAACTACACCACAAGTGCCCTTAGATCCCCAGAGTAGATATTTTTAATCAAATTATTTAGGCATGTTATGACAAATGTCTGGGGCAGATGGGACAAGAACCTGGGCCCACTGGCCTGGAGGTAGGAACACCTTGTACTGCAATACAAAGCCAAGCCAGAGTTGAGATTTGGAGGAGCAATGAATTTTTTTTAAAATTAACTGGTTCAGATACATTATGACACATCTCCACCAAAGGTAAGACTTGACTCAGGCCTCATGGTCCCAAAATGAGGACACTGCCACTGCACCACAACAGCCATAAGTTTCTCTGTGGGAGGCTAGTGGACAATGACATTTGTACAAGGTCACACCAATTAAATTCATTTCCCAATGACAGAGTCAATACTGCAGCCCAGTCGATAGCATTCGGAAACATAGCTGGCTTCCCCCAGATGCAGGGTGCTATTGACTCAACAGATGTGGTACTGAGAAGTCCATATCACAATGCTGTGAAATTCATCAATAGGAGAAGGAATGATTCAATTAATGTCCAGGTCATCTGTATTTACCATTACCAGTGCCTGGAGGTATGTGCCCCTGGCAGCTGCCACAACTGCAAGATCTGGAGCAGGCTCATGTACCTCATGTTTTGAGGGTCCAGCTGCCTTAAAGGGCTGGTTACTGGGTTACAATGGGTACTTGTTTTGATCATGACTCATGATACTATTGTGGAACCTCGTGTCTGATGCAAATACATTTACAGTGCTGTCCATGCTTCATTCAGGGCCATGGTGGAGCAGATGTTAGAACTACTGAAGATGTGGTTCTGCAGCTTGGCTTGGTCTGGGGGAACCTTTCAGTATGGTCCAGACAGAGTGTGCTACATCACTGTGGTTGGCTGTGTTCTGCACAATTGCAGCAGGCAGCAAGGCAATATGATAGATACTGAGGAACTGGTAGACTGAGCATAGTCTTTGGGGATGAGAACATTGAGAGGAGGAAGCTCTCCTTGTGCATGATAGATTCCTGCTGCAACAGGCACTACCAACCAGACTGGTTCTGGTTGGCACATCAGTAGATAAGAGCTGGGTGTATCAAACCATGGAATGTAAAGTAGTTCTGATGCATCATTTGGCTTGCATTATGTTAGCAAAGTGGAGCCTCTACTTGTGTTAATTGTGTTCTCTTTTGCTGGTTGGTAATAAAAATTCATATCTTGTATTGCCCAACTGGTTACCTACGTATGATGTTCCTTTACTGGACAGTGACAAAATGCAGGTTTACAATGGGTACTGGGCACAGAGTGCCGATGACTCAGAGAGGTTTAGAAAGAGTGTTGTCGAGTATGTGTAAACTGAGAGAACTGGCTGTGAAACAGCAAAATTCGTGAGAGAATAGGATTGTTTATGCCACGGAGTGCCTTGAGCACAATGATTTTGTGTCTGCTATGCTATTACATTAGGTGAGGGGCAATGCTGTATTGCCAAAGCTTCTCTGGGTGCACAGCAACCTTTAAAGATTGCAAAGGTGCCAGGACAGCTGGTATTTTCAGCAAACATCCGGTGAGTGGTGATTTGTTCTGGTACAGAGTGAGTTGGAGGATGGGGCTAGATCGAGCAAGAGGGAAAGGATGGGTAGTAAATGAACACAGTTTTTAACATGCGGCAAGAAAATTTGCTAGGTCTCGTAGAGAAGCAACACTCCATGAAACTCAAGAAAACTAACACTTTGTCAAAAACAACATAAGATTCAGCTTGAATTGTCAGTTTTTCTGGATCTCTATGTTTGCACGTTAACCTACATGCCTAATCCATCTGTTCATTTCTGCCTCAAATTTCTACCTTGTTCTGTAAGCCTCTTGTTTTTATTTGAATAGTTTTTATTATGGCATATAAGTTGATGTTTAATAATTTTGATGTGCTCATCCATGCTGATTTATGAGATCATGCCCAAGCTAAACAGAATTGCTTTGCCTATACATATTTTGATTAACTTGTTAGGACGTGATTGCCAGCTCTTTGACAAGCAAGTCCATATCCTGTTTCTCAGACCTGTCTCATGCTCTTTTTTGCCTAATCGGATTGCAATATCGGCCTTGAATTCTGGGGAATTTACCTTTGTTACCTCTAGTCTATTTCAGTGCTGGCTAGCTGGTCATCCTTGACCCAACATAAATCTGAATTAATTCAAAACCCTGCCGTCTGTATCCTAAACTGCAGCAAGTGCCATTCATCCATTATCCCTGAACTACATTAGTGCCTGATCCAACAGTTTTACCCTAGTTTTCAAACCCCTTCATAGACTCTTGCATCCCTGTAATCTATCCCAGCCTAACAACCCCCCCCAGATTTCTGTATCCCTCCAATTCTGACTGCATTTTTATATTACATTTTAATCACACCGCTATTAACGATCATGCTTTCACCTGCATTGGCCTGAAATTGTAGAACCCGTCCACCTGAATTTCCTCCTTTAATACACTCATTCAAACAAATTTTGGTTATCTATCCAAATCGGTCCTTATATGGCTCTATATCAAACTTCGGTTGATCACCTTCTGTAAAATATTGGGTTTTTTCATTCTGGTTTGATCTCTTTCCAATACAGGATCTCAGTCCTGGATGAAGATAAGTTTGGTCACAATGAATTCATCGGGGAGACCAGAGTTTCTCTGAAAAAACTTAAACCCAATCAAGCAAAGAACTTCAACATCTGTTTGGAAAGAGTGGTACCAGTAAGGGAATACTAGTATTTTAACCTGTGGGGCCTATGCCTTGTGGTCAATTAAAACGTTGAATTTTCAGTGCTCGCATCAAGGTTCCAATCAACTAAATTAGTGGCTTGAAATGTCCTCCATCAGATAATGTGTAAAATGAGCTTTGAGCAGTCTTGACTCTGTTTCAAAGTGACATGACTCTCAAGAATGCCCTAAATACTGGCATGAATGTGGTAATGCAGCTGGTGGTAGAATTCTCACTCCAACTTTGGAGGAAGACATGGGCTGACTAATGAACAAACCATAGAAAGAAACAAGATCCCAAAGTGTTAGATTATGTATACATTTTAATTAATTTGCATGTACTCATTTGCTGTCCTTCAGGTTGTCGCTAAATCCATTGTGAATGTTTTCATAGGTAAAACGAGGTTCAACAGTTGGATCAACACGAGGAATGTCACTTTATGAGGATGAGGTAACTTAACTAAATCGTTTCTCTGTGTTGTTGATTTAAAAAAAAACCTCTGACTGAACAATAACTTATATTACGTCTTTATGTCCTATGGGGTCTTTCGTGGAACATATTTTATTTGCTTCATGGGATGTGGGCAGTATTGGTCAGGCAAGCATTTAAAGGCCATTCTCATCTGCCCTCTGTCAACCACATTGCAGTGGGTCTAGAGTCCCATGTAGACTAGACTAGGTAAGGATGGCAGATTCCCTTCTGTAAAAGGAGGCTTGTGAACTAGATATTTAAAAAATAACAATTGACAGTTCCATGGTTGCCACTAGATGAAATTCTATAATGTTACTGAATTCAAACTTCAGCACCTGCCTTGGTGGGATTCGGATCCATGTTCCAGAACAAACTTTAGATTACTAGTCCAGTGACATTACTATGATTTGTGTGGCACAGAGCTATTTAAAAACATATTAGGTCAGATCATTTAAATACTTGGTCAAGGAAATAAGTCTTAAGGAGCTTCAGAAAGGAAGAATGAAAGGGGGAGATACATAGAGGGAATTTCAGAATTTGGAGCCGATGCAACAAATGTTGAGAAATCAAAATTTATGAATAAAAAAATCAGAATTGGAGAAGCACACATATCTTGATGGTCTATGGAATTGCAAGTGATTATAGTGATGGGGAGGAGCGAGGTCATGCAGGTATTTGAAAGCAAGAATGAAAACTTTTAAATCAACATGTTTCTTGACAAGGAATCAGTGTAGACCAGTAAGCTCAGGGGTGATAGAGAAATGGGACCTGCTCAGAGATTTGGATTATATGAAGTTTACAAGGATGGAATGTGGAAAACCAATCAGGAGTACCTTGGAATAATAGAGTCTAAGGCTGTGGGGCCAGATGAAATTACAGAGATAAGGAGGAGTGGGATTATGGAGGCTATGGAAGGATTTAAAAACATGAACAAGAATTTCAAAATTGATATGCTGTTGGAGTTAGAGCTAATGTGTACACTGAGGTAATGGATAAATGATGGTGTGTTAATGCAAAGGCAGCAGAGCTTTGAGTGAGCACAAGTTTATTTAGGTTGGCATTAGGGGTCAGCTAGGAGTTGGAATATTCAGATATAGAAGAAACAAAGGTTTCAGCAGCAGATAAACTGAGGCAGGATTAGAGTTGGGTTTGGAAGGAAGCAATCTAGATGTTAGGGTGAACATGTGGTCAGATACGCATTTCAGGGTCGAACATGACTGGAGATATTCAAACATGGAATTCTAGGAAAAATTGGCATAAATTTGGGAGTCAAAACAGCTGTCAATGACAGAGGGGTGCGGGGTGCAAATGAGATTAAAAGAAGGCAGTAGTTTGCAAACACCAACGACACAAAATGGGTTTTAGAAGACAGAAGTAAAAGTAATAAATTTCAAAAAGAAGCAGTAGAACAGGGCCTGAGAGTGCTAAGAAGATCAGCTGATGTCAGGGGCCAAGAATGAAAATTGGAGGATGACGAAACATAAGAAAGTAGGAGGTTGGTTTCATGAGAGGACAAGGAGAAGATTTGAGAAATTTAAAAATAGATGAGGTCAGAACTACAGCAGAATGGAACAATAAATAATTTTGTCTTTTTGTGATAAAGAGATCCAGAGATAATATGTTCCTGTTAGGATGTAGGTGTAGGGAATGCTGGATGACAAGAGAAATTGAGGATTTGGTCAAGAAAAAGAAGGAAGCATATATAATGAATCACAGAAGGTTGGTCTGCAGGTAAAAGTAATTAAGAAGACAAATGGAATTTTGTCCCTCACTGCTAAAGGGATTGATTTTAAAAGCAGGGAGGTTATGTTGCAGCTGGTGAGGCCACACCTGGAATATTGTATGCAGCTTTGATCTCCTTACTTGAAAAAGGATGTCCTGGCACTAATGTGGGTGCAGAGAAGGTTCACTAGGTTGATTCCGGAGTTGATGGGGTTGGCTTATGAGGACAAACTGCATAGACTGGGATTACATTCATTGGAATTCAGAAGAATGAGGGGGATCTTATAGAAACATATGAAATTATGAAGGGAATAGATAAGATAGAAGTAGAGAGGAAGTTTCCACTGGCAAGTGAAACTAGGACAAGAGGGCATAGCCTCAAGATTAGAGGGAGCAGATTCAGGACTGAATTGAGAAAGAACATCTTTACCCAGAGGGTTATAAATCTATGGAATTCCTTGCCCAGTGAAGTATTTGACACTATTTCAATAAACGTTTTTAAAGCTAAGACATATGCTTTTGAGCAAAAATGGAATTAAGGATACGGTGAGAGTGTGGGTAAATGGATCTGAGTCCACAAAAAGATTAGCCATGGTCTTATTGAACAGTGGAGCAGGCCATGGGGCCAGATGGCCTATTCCTACTCCTAGTTCCTATGTCAGGTATAGACAGCAGAGATTGAGTGAATTTCGAGAAGAGTATAAAGGCAGTAGGAGTATACCTAGGAGGGAAATCAGGAGGGCAAAAAGGGACATGAGATAGCTTTGGTAAATAGGGTTAAGGAGAATCCAAAGGGAATCTATAAATACATTCATGACAAAAGAGTAACTAGGGAGAGAATAGGGCCCCTTAAAGATCAGGAACATCGTCTATGTATAGAAACGCAGGAGATGGGGGAGATACTAAGTGAGTATTTTACATCAATGTTTATTGTGAAGAAGAATATGGAAGATACAGAATATGGGGAAATAAATAGTGACGTCTTGAAAAATGTCCATATTATGGAGGAAATGGTGTTGGATTACTTAAAAAGCATAAAGGTGGATAAATCCCCGGGATTTGATCAGAGGTACCCTAGAACTCTGTGGGAGGCTAGGGAAGTGACTGCAGGGCCCCTTGCTGAGATATTTATATCATTGATAGTCACAGGTGAGGTGCCAGAGGAGTGGAGGTTGGCTAACATGATGCCACTATTTAAGAAAGGTGGTAAGGAAAAGCCAGGGAATTGGCCTGAAACCTGTGGTGGGAAAGTTGTTGGAGGGAATTCTGAGGGACAGTATTTTCATGTATTTGGAAAGGCAAGGACTAATTAAGGTTAGTCAACATGGCTTTGTGCATGGGAAGTCATGTCTCATGAGTTGTTTGAAGAAGTAACAAAGAGGATTGATGAGGGCAGAACGATGGACAAGATCTATATAGACTTCACTAAGGCGTTTGACGAGGTTCCTCATGGTAGACTGGTTAGCAAGGTTAGATCACATGGAATTCAGGAAGAAGTAGCCATTTGGATATAGAACTGGCTCGTAGGTAGAAGACAGAGAGTGGCGGAGGAGGATTGCTTTCAGACTGGAGGCCTGTGACCAGTGATGTGCCACAAGGTCCAGTGCTGGGTGTGTTACTTTTCATCATTTATATAAATGATTTGGATGTGAACATAGGAGGTTAATTAGTTAGTTTGCAGATTACACCAAACTTGGAGGTGTGACAGACAGCCAAAAAAAGGTTACCTCAGAGTACAGTGGGATCAGATGGGCCATTGGGCTGAGGAGTGGTAGATGGAGTTTAATTTAGATAAACGTGAGGTCTGCATTTTGGAAAGGCAAATCAGGGCAGGACTTATACACTTAAGGTCCTGGGGAGTGTTGCTGAACAAAGAGACCTTGGATTGCAGGTTCATAGTTGCTTGGAAGTAGAGTCGCAGATAGGTAGGATTGTGAAGATGATGTTTGGTATGCGTTCCTTTATTGGTCAGAACATTGAGAAAAAATTTGAGAGGTCATGTTGCAGCTGTGCAGGACATCGGTTAGGTCACTTTTGGGATACTGTGTGCAATTCTGGTCTCCTTCCTATCGGAGGGATGTTGTCAGACTTAAAAGAATTCAGAAAACATTTTCAAGGATATTGTCAGGGTTAGAATGTTTGAGCTATTGGAGAGGCTGAATAGATTGGGGCTATTTTCCCTGGAGCATCAGAGGCTGAGGGGTGACCTTATAGATGTTTATAAATCATAAGGAGCATGGATAGGGTCAATAGTCAAGGTCTTTTCCCTGGGGTGGGGGAGTTCAAAACTAAAGGGCATAGGTTTAGGGTGAGAGCAGAAATACAGAGATACTTAGATAACCTGAATGAGATGGGCGGGCACTATTTCACTCGGATAATTGAATATTCTGATAATCGCTTTTAACTTAAATAGGGGAACCATACTGATCTAACGCTGTGCTCTACCAGAGAATTTGTTTAAATCTATAATTTTAATGAGTCTGCCATTTAAACAAAATAATGTTTGCAGTCTGCAAATTACAGGTTAAAATGAGAAGAACTAAACCCTTTCCGTGAAATCCCAGCATTAAACAAGGTCCCGGAACAGATTCTACAGTCGCAAGACCATTTACAGAATCAGTTTCCGGAATCTCAGTCTCACAATAGAAAGACACAAACCCCACCTCGCGCATGTGCTTAACACTCTCGGCCTTATTTTTTAATGAACAGTCCAGTAACGTGCCGGGAATATCATAAACCACTTACAAAGGGCTGTGTAACAACCCTTACCTAAAAAAAACCCAGTCACTGATGCTTGAGCTGCTTGTGTTTCTTTGTTTTTGCCAGCGTTTTCACATCATCTTCAGTACAGTTAAATCGAATACACTCACCTCTTTGATGTAACGTTTTTGCAGGACTTTGAAATCTTCTTCAGATAATCCGATATTCAGATAACCAAGATTTCTTTGTATTTCAAATGGACTTAAGGGGCAACCTTTTCACCCAGACACATGTATGGAATGAGCTGCCAGAGGAACTGGTGGAGGCTGGTACAATTACAACATTTCAAAGGCATCTGGATGGGTATATGAATAGGAAAGGTTTTGAGGGATATGGGCCAAATACTGGCAAATGGGATTAGATTTAGTCAGGATATCTGGTCGGCATGGATGAATTGGACTTAAGGGTCTGTTTCCGGTCTGTACATCTCTTTGACTCTGAGTTATGGGAGATCTGGGAAGCAGTAGAAGCAGATCATAGAATGATATTAAAACATTACAACGCATATAGAAGTCCATCGAGACTACACCAATACTCCCACCCAGACTCACCCCACCAATCGCCACCCCCATCCCGTAACCCTGCATTTACCAGGGCTAATCTGCCTAGCCTGCACATTGCTGAACACTATGGGACAATTTAGCACAGCCAACCCAAGGAACTTGCACTTCTTGGGACAGTGGAAGGAAACCAGAGCACCCAGCAGAAACCCATGCAGGCATAGGGAGAACATGCAAACTCTACACAGGCAATCACACAAGACTGGAAATGAACCTGAGTCCCTGGTTCTGTGAGGCAGGAGAAAGTGAGGACTGCAGATGCTGGAGATCAGAGTTGAGAGTATGGCTCTGTGAGGCAGCAGTGCTAATTGCTGAGCCACTGTGCAGCCCATTCTTGTTACTTAACCTTATTCTTCAGTGGAATCTAAATAGATTTTGCATAACTCATATATGCTTCATTTGAAAAGTTCAGGGTGTTTATTATGATACTGAATGAATGGTTTTGATGTTAGAACACAAAATCACACTTATTACTGAAGGTAGGAGTGAAAATGGAGGAGGTAATTGGTGGAAGAGGATCGATAGTATTCAAGAAGAGACACGGGGGTGAGGGATTATCTTCAGATTATGGAATGTTCTTTGAACAAGCAGTTTCGGTGATGGACAGTAGGCCTAAATATTTCATACCAGGTTTGGTAATGGATAAGTAAACCAGTTGTCTACAAATCTGTGTCTTTTAGACTTTGAGGAAAGGAGAGAAGGGTTATACTGAGAAAATAACTGGGGTAAGAATGTGATTGATTTTAATGGAACTAGAAGATGGCTGTGCCATAATAGTAATGTCACTAATAATGCAGACCCCCAGGCTAATGATCTGGGGACAAGGATTTGTATCCTTCATAGCAGTAAAATCTGGAAAATAGAATAGTCTATTGGTCTAATAGGGCAGTGTAACAATTTTCATTGGTATATAGAATACAATGTAGCAAAGGGTGAAGTTATGCACTTTACTAAGAAGAATAGAGGCACAGATTATTTTCTAAACAGGGAGAGACTTTGGAACTCTGAAGCACACAGGGACTTTGGAGTCTTATTTCAGACAAACATGCAGGTTCAGTTGGCAATTAGGAAGGCAAATGCAATGTTAACATTCATTTCAAGAGGTCTAGAATACAAGATCAGAGATGTAATGTTGAGACTGTACAAGGCTCTGATCAGACTGTATTTGGAATATTACAAGCAGTTTTGGGCCCCATTTCTGAGGAAGGTCGCTGTGGCCTTTGAGGGAGTCCAGAAGAGGTTTACATGAATGATCCTGGAATGAAAGGCTCTGCATACAAGGTGCTGTTGAGGACTATGGGTGTGTTCTCTGAGGTTAGATGGATGAGGGTCGACCTCACTGAAACTTACAAAATGCTGAGAGGCATGGGTGTAGTGGACATGGAGAAGATGCTTCCACTAGTAGGAGATACTAGGACTCCAGGACACAGTCTTAGAGCAAAGGGACAACCCTTTAGAATTGAGATGAGGAGGAATTTTTTCAGCCAGATGGTGGTTAATCAGTGGACCCATTGCCGCAGAAGGCTGTGGAGACCAAGTCATTGAATATAATTAAGAGATTGATAGAAAGTTTCTTGATTAGAAGGAGGGTCAATGGTTATGGAAAAAAAGTAGGGAAATGGAATTGAGAAACATATCAGTCATGATTGAATGGTAAAGCACTCCCAATGAGCTGACTGACCTAATTCTGCTCCTAAATCTTAGTAAAAACCCATCTGGTTAATGAATATCGTTTAGGGAAGAAAATCTGCCATCCTTACTTGAAGCCACAGCAATGTGGTTTACTCTTAACTGCCCTCTGAAATGACCCAGAGTAGCAATTAGGGATGGCAACAATCCCTGCCTTGAAAATAACACTAACATTACATGCAAAAACAAATATAAAAAGGGGCTTTAAAACTGAATGGCGTGTTTAGGTCCCACTCCACAAGGTATGATCAATTATGAGCCAGAACTAAATAGTCAAAAATGCTGTGGTCGACTTCAGGAATAACACATATAGAAAAAGTAGGGTTGGGTGGGGGAAGGAGAATATATCTATAGGAGGATACAAGGAAATGATCAATGACCACCTTATCAATAATAGTTATAATGGATATTAAAGTCAAGCAAGATGGTGAGATTGAAGAGATGGTTATAAATGTGGGTAAGGGAGTTTATATGAAGGGAGAGATTTAGAGATGGGAGAAGGGAGGGAAAGAAAACTTTTGATTTAGGTTGGTATTAGTGAGGATGCAGAAGCTGAAGGAGGAAAGAGGATGCCTTGGTCTAATACCTGGGTGGGTACCTGAACAAGGATTTTAAATGAGAGGTGAGGGGTGGAACAAAGTGATAAGCTGAAAGAAGTTGTCAGGCTAGTTGTAGCTCATTGTAGCTCATGTATTACTCTTCCCTTTTGCAGCATGCAACAATGATTTTCCCAGCACACTTGGTGAATGTACATTTGCCATGTGCAGTAACTGTGTCTATACTTTTTCAGTACACCATTTTTAGGCACCACTCCTTAGAGCAGTTTGTGCACTATAGGTTCCCCAACAAAAATTTCAGAGCTACATTCAAAGTTGCAGCAGTAAATTTTGACCAGCAAACTAAATAGGCTGCTCTAACAGTGTTTTGAAGATCAAGTGAATCCTGCCTATTTTAGGCCCTCCCATGTGCTAGTACTGTCTTTCTAGTACATTCTGGAACAAATTAATAACAAATTAATCATTGGTTTGGTACAACCTGGCATGTCATTGTGTATAAACCTTTCTAGTAGGATTCAGTTGAGATATTCTTTTAGCATTTTCACACTGATGCACTGTTCTTTGCCTCCAGGCTGATCATAGTGTTGATACTGAAGAGAGAGGCCGGATTCTTGTCTCCCTCCTATACAGCAGCCAGCAGGGAGGCCTGATTGTAGGAATTGTACGTTGCGTTCATTTAGCTGCCATGGATGCCAATGGATACTCTGATCCTTTCGTCAAAATGTATGTAATGTTATACCTGCCTTTCCACTTGTTGAATTCTTCCTAACCTCCAGAGTGCCTGTTAGAGTTTCAATCTCTGCTGAATGCTGTCAGTTTTGAGTTGTTCCATTTGCTTATGACTGTTTACTATCCTGCCTAGTCTGCCAAACTTCCATCGCAAATCCATCATTGACACTTTATTCTCTTATCAGGATCAACTCAATTTCACTCCCAATTTTCTGTCTGGGCTGTACTGTTCTGGTTTCATTCTGTAAAATCAGCAACATGCAAATTGGTCTCAGTACATAAACTTTGACTGTCAATACAGAATTTGCTACCCATCCATTTTCAATGTCAGACTGAGACCTTATTTCCTGATCATCTGTCCAAGTTGTCCTGTTTTGTTATCTAGCCTTAGTTTTTTGGAGTTTTTTTTTGTCTTGTTCTTTGCCTAAATTAGCAAGGTAAGTGTGTTCATGCATTATGTACTTCTTTTTGTTCATTGACCAAAGAGCTCATTTTCAATGTTACTGCTGCATTGTTAAGCTAAAAACTGACAACTTCCTAAATTGTACAAACCAAGGACAAAATGTTCATAACTTACTCTTGGCTGGTTATCTTCAACTTCTGATTCCTCAGACAGTTAGTTAATTATTTTTGTTTAGTTATACTGTGGATGTACTTACATCACATGGTCTGCAGTCATTCAAGAAAATGGTTCATCACTGCTTACACAAAGGCAATTAAGGATGGGCATCGTGGTGAAGATTTATAATATTGCGTTTGTGTCTGGGAACTTGGGTTCTAAAGTAGAGGTAAATGGGTTTTTGGTTTTCAGATCTGTGATAGTGACTTTATTTTAAGTTTCAGCAACTCAATTGTTTTAGCAGTGGGTCAAAACAGCATTTCCCAAGAAAGCATGTGACTTAAGTCAAATGACTAGACAAGTTACCAGGTGAGGAAATTGCTAAAGTGTCTACTAAGTAGAGCTTTTGTGAACCAGAAAGAGACCGATGGAGAAGCTAGAGGCCAGAAGCAAGTTCAGTTCAGAAGCCTCATATCAGAAAGTGTGTTATTTAGTAACCTAAAAGTAGTCAAAGTGCCTGGAAAAAAAGCCATGTGTTAACTTACAGAGTCATAGAGATGTACAGCACGGAAACAGACCCTTCGGTCCAACCTGTCCATGCTGACCAGCTATCCCAACCCAATCTAGTCCCACCTGCCAGCACCCGGCCCATATCCCTCCAAACCCTTCATACACCCATCCAAATGCCTCTTAAATGTTGCAATTGTACCAGCCTCCACCACATCCTCTGGCAGCTCATTCCATACACGTACCACCCTCTGTGTGAAAAAGTTGCCCCTTAGGTCTCTTTTATATCTTTCCCCTCTCACGCTAAACGTATGCCCTCTAGTTCTGGACTCCCCGACCCCAGGGAAAAGACTTTGCCTATTTATCCTATCCATGCCCCTCATAATTTTGTAAACCT
>NC_057734.1:13478124-13491833 GCF_004010195.1 Chiloscyllium plagiosum
TTTCAAGACATCCAGCACTTTCTCCTCTGTAATCTGGACATTTTGCAAGATGTCACCATCTATTTCCCTACAGTCTATATCTTCCATGTCCTTTTCCACAGTAAATACTGATGCAAAATATTCATTTAGTATCTCCCCCATTTTCTGTGGCTCCACACAAAGGCCACCTTGCTGATCTTTGAGGGGCCCTATTCTCTCCCAGTTACCCTTTTGTCCATAATATATTTGTAAAAACCCTTTGGATTCTCCTTAACTCTATTTGCCAACACTATCTCATGTCCCCATTTTGCCCTCCTGATTTCCCTCTTAAGTATATTCCTACTTTCTGTATACTCTTCTAAGGATTCACTCGATCTATCCTGTCTATACCTGACATATGCTTCCTTCTTTTTCTTAACCAAACCCTCAATTTCTTTAGTCATCCAGCATTCCCTATACCTAAAAGCCTTCCCTTTCACCCTGACAGGAATATACTTTCTCTGGATTCTTGTTATCTCATTTCTGAAGGCTTCCCATTTTCCAGCCGTCCCTTTACCTGCGAACATCTGCCTCCAATCAGCTTTCGAAAGTTTCGAAAGCCTCAGTGCAAGTCTCAGTCAAACATATAATAAGATTCAATCCATAGCTTTTTCTTTTTGTGTAATTAACTTACTTTTTTTAAAGGACATCAACAGCCTCTTGTTAATTAGTTCAGTGACTGACTCATGCTAATGAAATTGCAGTATTAAAATCTATGGGCTATCAAACCAGGCTTCACTCTAGGATCTGACTTATGTTACCATCAACTGGGATCATAACACAATCGATGCTTTACTTACCAGCAAGATGCACAATCAATGAACAAATTTAAGAAAAACAAAATGGGTGGTTGAGAGAGGTGGTTAGGATCCATTCAATGTGGTGATTCACAACAGTATATTAGTACGTTTAGAGAAGTGATAGAGTTTACACCTTACAACTATAGGCCTTGAAATTCAAACACACTATTGCATTGAGTAAAATTAGACTGAAATACATTCATGTCCGTGATTTCTCGTGCAATAAATTCCTGGTTCCCTATAAGCTGATTGTATTGAAAATGTAGGTGCAGTCTCCTTGAGACACTGCACCACTATGGAATGGCATTGCAAACGTTTGGCTGAGGATTGATGTGTTGATTTGATGTATTTGCTTTTGCGTATATTTTATTACAAAATACAGTGAAAAGTGTTATATCATCACCATTCTCCAGCGCCATCTTAAAAAGCAGAAAAATAAAGAATAGGAAGAAAGCTAGTTAGACATTTCTAATATCACATCCGTGATGATTGTATGTCACAGGCTTGTTATATTTGACATGAATAGAAGTAATTGACAGAAACTCTCCCCATCTAATTAAATTTTAGCTTTAATATACTTGGCATTAATTTAAAACCTCAGTGCTGGTTTCTTTTCATTTCTTTCAGCTGTCTCAAGCCTGACATGGGAAAAAAGGCCAAGCAAAAGACTCAGATCAAGAAGAAGACACTGAACCCTGAATTTAATGAGGTGAGGCTCAGTAATCTTATAGGTAAACATCCACAAATAGTTTGTAGTTATACATAAATGCTACTAATATGAAATGAATGTTAAATTATTTTTCTTACTCATTGAAAGGATGTAGACATTGCTAGCTCAGCCTAAATGCCCAAAGGACAGTTCGGAGTCAACCACATTGCTGTGGGTTTGGAGTCACATATAGGCCAGACCAGGCAAGGACAGCAGTTTCCTTCGCTAAAGGACATTAGTGAATCAGATATGTTTTTCTGACTATCAGTAACAGTTTCATGATCATCATTAGACTCTTAACTCCAGATTTTTAAATTGAATTCAAATTCATCTACCATGGTAGGATTTGAACCCAGATCCTCAGAGCATTACAAAAACAGACATTGCTGGAGAAGCTCAGCAGGTCTGGCAGCATCTGTGAAGATAAAGCAGTTAACATTTTGAGTGCAGTGACTCTTTGTCCTGCTTTCTCTCCACAGATGCTGTCAGATCTGCTAAGTGTCTCTAGCAATGTCTGTTTTTGTTTCAGATCTCCAGCATCCTCAGTTCTCAGCTTTGTCCCAGAACATTACCTCGGTCTGGGATTAATGGTCGAGCAATAATACCATTAGACCATTGCCTCCCCACGTGGATTTGAGCATCCCCCAAATAATTGGACAAATCAATTTCATAAAAGCATGATGTCTGCATCTCATAGAAGTCACTGCTATGATCTTAAGTTTGTATACTGTATTGTAGTCTGACAATAATATTGATCCCTATGACAAGCTTACAAACAAGAAGTAGTAAGTTGTTCTGCTCCACCATTTAACAACAACATGGCTGATTTGACTGATACCTCAAGTCCCCATTCCTGCCTACTCTTGATAAACATTTACCTTTTGCTTACCAAGAATCTGTCCATCTCTGCCTTAAAAGATACAGGAACTCTGTTTCAGCTGCTTTTCAGGAAGTAGGTTTCAATATTTGTAAGAAAAACTTCAGTTTCATCTGTTTAAAATGGGAAACCCTTTATTTTTAAACAGTGACCCTTTGTTCTAGTTTCTCCCATAAGAGAATACATCCTCTCCATATCTACTCTGTCAAAACCCCTTAGAATTGTATTTGTTTCAATCAAGCGGCCTTTTACATGTCAAAACTTAGATTCAGTCCTAAACCTTTCCTCATAGGAATACCTGCCCATCACTAATCTTGATATTAGTCTAGTAAACCTTCTCTGAGCTACTCTCAACACACATTTACATCCTTCCTGAAAAAAAATACTCACCAGTGTTCTGCAAAAGTGGAGCATAAACATCTTACTTTTGTATTCAATTCCCTTACAATAAATGATAACACTCTATTATCTTTCCTAATTACTTGCAGTACGTTGTATGATTCATGCATGAAGACATCTAGATATCTCTGTAACCTAGAACTCTGCATTCAAAAGTATTCCAATAGAATATTATTGGTTTATGAATTAGTTCTGTATGAGGTGCAATATGAATTCACATCTCACATTCTCAGCCAAGTAGCAATGGAGGATTACAGAGCGTCCATTCAGCACTTTGTCCAGATGGAACATAGATAATTTCAGAGACAGAGATTCCAACTTAACTTGGGGCAGGACAGTGTGAGTGGGGCGCACAAGATGGTACTAGCTTGAGGCCTGAACAATTTTAAATCTTGAATCTCATTACTTGTCACAATGCTTACTCCTGATTGAGGGGTATTATGTGGACACAGGCAGGCAAAAGTGAAAAACTGTGGGGTTTCAGACTGTACTAGCAGCACAGGGATATGATCTGCAGTAAAGACAGTGGGTGATGAATGAGATCATTTCCAATTTTAGCGAGGGAGGGAGGAAACTTGGGGTAGAGGAAAGTATAAGGATTCCTTGTGGGGCCAAAAGAAGCTGGATCACATTCTATAGGGAAATGTTGAATGAAATAACTCACCTTGGCTTCTCTTGGCCTTGTTTCTGCTGGCTGCAAAACTTTGCTGGTGACGTTGGAACTCTGCCAGATTTAAGCATTTTATTATTAAATGCATGATGAGCCTGAATTTTATCACTGAATATTGGAATTTAAAACTTTATTTGGTCTGTTGGTCTATGGCCAGCAGATGTTCACAAAAAGCAGCAGGGGCTGGATAAACAGTGTTTAGCACCAACTGCTACTTTGGATCCCTTAGCTTACACTCTTTATACAGGAGGTGTTACAACTGGTGTTAAACAGGCATGCTACTCAGGCATGCTCAGTGGCCTATATTAGATTAAAATCTGTTCATGTTATACATTATCCAAGTAACATATATCACTCTACCTTTGTTATCACTGGGTCAGTGTTCATGGACTGCCTTATAACTTATTATGGTGACACCATCAGAACTGAAACAGTGCAGGGAAAAAAGCTAGCCCTCACCTTCTTAATATACCCAAGAAATTGAAATAATTGTCCACATTTTGAGATTATATCTCTGCAAAAGATACAAATTTTGTCATCTGATTAGTCACACCTATCAACTCTTGCAAATGAATACCTGACTAAAACAGTCAAAGCAAGATGTGAATAGGAGTTAGTTGAAAGAAACGGGACATATCTTAACCTAATGAAATTGTATAGATGGGTGCGACTCCCACACCAGTTAAGGTTACCAAGAAGGACTCTCCCTCTCAAGCTGTCTCCTCACCTTAGGTGTAGAGACCCTCAGGTTAAACCACCACCATCTCTTGCTAATGAGAGAGTAATCCTCTAGTAGTACTATGGCAACTTTACATTTAAAAAATATATCCTTTACCTACCACGGAGGAATTAAAGCAGAGATAAAGTCAAGTAATTAACAGTAAGGTTGAGTGTCTTGGGCTACAAAAAGATGCAAACAGGATGGTCAAATGGGCAGATAAGTGGCAGATGGTATTTAACCCTGAAAAGTGCAAGGTGATACACTTTGGAAGGAGTAATTTGACAAGGAAGTATTCCATGAATGGCATGACACTAGGAAGTCCTGTGGAATAAAGGGACCTTGGAATGTTTGACCACAGATCTCTGAAAGCGGAAGGGCATGTTAGTATGGAGGTGAAAAAGGCATATGGGACACTCGCCTTTATCAATCAAGGCACAGATTATAAAAGGAGGGAAGTCATGTTGGAGTTGTATCGAACTTTGGTGAGACCACAGCTGGAGTACTGTATGCAGTTCTGGTCACCACATTACAGAAAGGATGTGATTGCACTGGAGGCGGTGCAGAGGACATTCATCCGGATGCTGCCTAGAATGGAAAATTTAAGTTATGAGGAAACGTTGGATAGGTTTGGGTTGTTTTTATTGGAAAAGAGAAGACTGAAGAGAGATCTGGTTGAGGTGGACAAGATTACGAGGAGCATGGACAGAGTGGGTAATTGAAGGATCAGTCATGAAGGGATACAGGTTCAAAGTGACAGGCAAGTGGTTAAGGGGGGAATATGAGAAGAATATTTTACCCAGAGGTGGTAACGGTCTGGAATGCGCTGTCTGGGAGGATGGTAGAGGTGAATTGTCTCACATCTTTAAAAAGTACTTGGATGAGCACTTGGTATCATCATTACACTCAAGGTATCGGCCAAGTGCTAGTGAATGGGATTAGTTTGAAGGTCAGGTGTTTCTCATGTGCCAGTGCAGGATCAATGGGTTGAATGGCCTCATCTGCACTGTATGATTCTATGATTTTAAGTCAGCTATCCCAAAGGATCCTATGTAAGACCCCATTCAATAGATTTTAAAATCCATTGATGCTCACATTCTCCTTTCCCTTCTATCTCCTGACTTCAATTCCATTCTAAATGTTCATAGAATTGACAGCAACTGTTTAGTTTCTTCTTATATAAGTCAGAAGCATGAAAGCATGTAGTTACCAATTCACTTCCTTTTTCTGCAGGAATTCTTCTATGATATTAAACATAATGACCTGGCGAAGAAAACTCTGGAACTTTCAGTGTGGGACTACGACATTGGCAAAGCCAATGATTATATTGGTGAGTTCTGAATTAGAAATGCTTTCAGTTAAAGGAACACGCCCTAGGGAACAGGAAACAACCATGACTATTTATTATAAATATTCCTTTGTTCTTCCTGATTTCCATTTAGGACCCGTTTTTCCCACATTAACATGTACACAATTTACTGGCAATACAATGAGTCACGTAGAAAGAAATTATTTTGTCACAACTACTTATGTGGCCCATTGCATTCTGGCAGCTATGCCAGCCATTTTTTTTTTGGTTGGTTAGGTATTTGGTACATTCAAAAAATACCATCACCATGTTAAGAATGTTCAAAGCAGGCTGCAGAAAAAAAACCTATGCACCAGAATGGTTGCTGTTTCTCGTTAATAGGCGTACACTTCCTCCTTTCAGGGAGATATTCCGATTTATTTATGTTCAAAGAGCTTAGGTGAAGACTGACGGGTTAAGATTTAAGAACACTAACTATTCAGACTGCAGCTGAAGTTCAGCTCATGAAAACAAGGTCTTGATTAGGCCATTGTTTCCGGTTCAGTTTGCAACCTAATCATTGCAGCTTCAATCCAACAATGATCGGAGGTTGAGTGGAAAGAATTATAATTTTCAGTGAGAGGTTCATTGCTTTAGGTCCATTTAACATCCAATCCCCATCCTCAACAGATAAGAGTGGTTTGTGCACACAGTTCGTGGTCATTAGAAGCAGAAACTTGTCATGAATACCACAATAAACAGCCCCACTCAATAGAAAATGGTGTGTGACCATACTGTGACAGGACGATAGTAGAGACGACTCTCTTGTCTTACTAATCGTAAGACAAGAGAGTCGTTTCTACTATCCTCCTGTCACAGTATGGTCACACACCATTTTCTATTGAGTGGTGATGCCACCAGTTAGAGAAGCAGAGCTTCAAGGATAGCTACTTACCTATGGTGATAGACAAAGACTCTAAATATGAATGTATTATAATAGCAACATGCAAAATGCTGCTTCCATTAAATCCCCACCCCAAGACATAAATAATTCCATATGCATTTTCTTCAAGTAGGGCAAGAGGCTATATTGTATAATCCTTTTATTGCATCAGTAGTGGTCAAATAAATAAATGCAATTAATTTTTCCTCCAATTTATTGAACCCACTAGAGTGGGCAAGATGATTGGTGGTCCAGGAGAATTAGGGATGTGTCCGATGTGGGAATCCCACTGTCTGCTAGTGGATTGCCAGTTGGGCTTATTAATGAGTCACTTGATGTAAACTTATATTGAGTCCATCAGAGTTCAGTAGTGGCTCAAGATTTAAACAAAATTCTCCTGAGGGTCACCCAGCATACTCCATTGGGTTTGTCTACAATCTGTGGTAATGAGAGGATCCTTGCTATCAGGTCCTCAGTGGCCAATCAAAGTACGCAACATCAGGGAGAGGTGCTGGTGGAAAGCAAATAGTTGATGTTGGCATATTTGCTCAACCCTACAAATCCTATCCCACTCTACTCAGGTTGGCACAGCAGCAAGGTGGTAGCACCACTGCCTCACAACACCAAGGATTCAGGTTCGATTCCAGCCTCGAGTGACTGTCTTTGTGGAGCTTGCACATTCTCCCCATGTCTGTATGGGTTTCCTCCCATGGTTCAAAGATGTACAGGTTTGGTGGATTGGCCATTTGAAATTGCTCCTTTGTCTTCAGAGATGTGCAGGCTAGGTGGATTAGCCATGGTTAATAGGGTGGGAGAGTGGGTTTGGGTCGGGTGCTATTTGGAAGGTCAATGCAGACTCAATGGGCCAAATACCATTATCTGCATTGCATGGATTCTATGATTCACTCACCTATGTCTGGTCATCTCCTTGGTCAGCTATTCTTGGGGCTGAATTTCTGTCCAACTGGGACTTGACCTTGTGGGCGGCCCAGCACCTCCCATAAAATGTCCTAATAGGCTTAAATTGCATTGGGTCTTTCCATAGACTGAATGTGGGGCTCCGTTTGATTTTCAAATTGATGGCTGTATTTAATCCCGTGGGTGGCCAAGCACTGACCAGACAATTATCCAGGTCGAATCTGGGTCCTTGGTGCTGTGAGGCAGTGGTGCTACCACCTTGCTGTTTGGAGTTATTTATGTCTTGGGGTGAGGATTTTATGGAAGCAGCATTTTGCATGTTGCTATAATATTACACGGGAGTCCGATCAATTCTCAAACTGATGGCTAGAGGGGAGGAGATGTATTAAGGACTAAATCCTGGCCATAGTCTTAATTTGATCCTTTATTTTCTAACAGTCTATAGATTGTTCAATAGAGGCCAAAACACTTACAGGCCTCTAGGCAGACAGACACACTATGCGAGATGATTCATTATGACATCCCAAGTGTTAATGTGAATGTGAACCCAAGAAATAAGGCGAGTCCAATAAACTTCCAGATGGCTAATCTGTTTACCATCTAGCATGCAATTAACTATCCTGAACTCATTGTCAATTCTACACAGCCCAGTCTAACATGCAAACCAACCTTCCTTACACTGAACTAGTCTGTATTTCCTGCTGCCTTGGGAAAGCAACCAATGTAATCAAAGACCTCTCCCATCCCAGTTATACTGTCTTCCACCCTCTTATATTGAGTAAAAAATACAAAGGTTTGAAAACATGCACCAATAGATTCAAGAACAGCTTCTTCCCCACTGTTAGCAGAATTTTGAACGGACTTCTCAAGTATTAAAGTTGAACTCTCTCTGCGCTTTCTCTGTAGCTGTAACACTATATTCTGCATCCTGTTCTAGTACCCTGATGTACTTATGAATGGTATGATCTGCCTGAATAGCATGCAAAACAATACTTTTCACTGTATCTCGGTACATGGGACAGTAATGAATCAAGTCAAATAGTGATCTATTTTGTATCCATTCATTGTCTATACTGTATTTGAAGCATCTTGGAATTAATAATTTTAATCACTTCATTATTTCTATGTTAGAAAATAACAACAAGGAGCAGAATGGCCATTCAGTTTCTCAATTCTGCCTCACCATTCAGTTAGAACATGACTGATCTGACCCTGGCCTCAACTCCTCCTTCATGCCAGCTTTTCATTGCTCTCAACTTCCTGATACTTCAAATATGTATCCATCTCCTTTGTAAATGCTTTGTGATCTAGCCTCCACAATTCTCTGGATATAGAATTCCAAACATTCATTACCCTCTGGGAGAAGCTATCCCTTTGCATCTCAGTTTCAAATGGGGAGTCCCCTTATTCTGTTATATGATTTACCAGGACACTGGTCCCAGTATGGTTCAAATGAAGCCTGTCCCAACACAACTGCTGTCTCTTTCCCCAGTACCCCATGAATCAGAACGCATTTCTCCCACAGCAATGTCGGGGCCATGCATTTCTGTCTCTAATCTCATTTACCCGATGCCAATTTGCACATGGTTCAGTTACTAATTCAGAGATGATTACTTTAGTGGTTTTGCTTTCTAATTTAGCTGAGTTGCTTCTCATCCCTTGGTAGAATCTCTTTTAGTGATTTACTTACATCATTGGTACCTATGTGGGCAAACGACAACTGTATCTTTACCCTCTGACTCCAAGTTCCTCTCTGGCACAGAAAAGATGTCCTTAACCTTGGCATGAGGCAGACAATAGGATTCAGGATTCTATCTTTGCTGCAGAGAACCTACCATACATAGCCACAACACATCAGTAAAATGAAAGCTAAAATGTTAACCATCTGGGAATATACCAAATCCTAACCAAAGTACATATGTAAATACAAATCAGGTCTTTTATGACAGGACAGCTCAAGTCACATATGCTTCACTTAGGTTCTTAGGCCAAGAAATTTAACTGAGATGCACAGACAGCTGTGAAATTGACAGTGACAGTGGCCCAGTGGGTTAGCACTACTGCCTCACAGTAGCAGGGTCCCAGGTTCAACTCCAGCCTCGGGCAACTGTGTGTGTGTGGAGTTTGCACATTCTCCCCGTGTCTGCGTGGGTTTCCTCCGGGTGCTCTGGTTTCCTCCCACATCCCAAAGATGTGCAGGTTAGGTGAATTGGCCATGCTAAATTGCCCACAGTGCTAGGTGCATTAGTCAGAGGGAAATGGGTCTGGGTGGGTTACTCTTCAGAGGGTCAGTGTGGACTTGTTGAGCTGAAGGACCTGTTTCCACACTGTAGAGAATCTAATCTAATCATCCCGAGATAGGATGCTGTCAGCTTGACTCTCTAACCTTGCAATTACTTCCCACTTTTGTCTGCTATTCCTCAGATAAGTGAGCCAGAACCCCATTTTTGAAGAACTTGCATCTAACACTGGTAAATCTAAGAATCCTATCTGGGTGAAGTTGATCTCTGGTCACTCCTCATAGGGAAATTCATGTTTTTATATCTTTAGAGAAAAGCAAACAAATAGTTGAATTGAACAAATAGTTTTCCACTGTATAAATCTGCAGAGCTGTATAGGTGAGGGTGAATGGAGACCATGGCAAAAGAATGATTGAGTGGTGATATATATGAAACTTAATTTCCATTTACCTTTATCTTGTCAGTACTGGCACCCAATAAAAAGAAAAAGTAATAAAATCACATCGTGGATTGGTAGAACTGCCAGGCTTGGAGATATTAAGATATCTCGATTTAGATGAATCTCAGGTATATTCTGCATGTCATTTGATAGTTCCTCCTCTTTATGCCACATATTTATAACTCATCCATTATCTGCACTTTATGCCTTCATCACTGAGCTGACTGGTATATGGAATATAAATGGAACGCAAAACTAAAGGGTGAAAACCACAGAATAAAATATCAAAAGGTAGAAGTAAAAACCACGAAAGATGGAAAGTCAAAATGGATAGCAAGTTTTACTATCAGAAAGTGTGGAACTTAATCAGATGTAGTGTGGTTAGGCTGGAGTAGAGAATTGTAGAGAATTGCCAAATTCAACATAAGGAGCCATCCAAGGAAACAAAAAATAGAAAAAAAAGTGTTGAAAGTTCAGATTTACTCACTATTCTCATTGTCAGGTAGCACAGAGTCATAGAGATGTACAGCTCAGAAACAGACCCTTTGGTCCAACCCATCCATGCCAACCAGATACCCCAACCTAATCTAGTCCCATTTGCCAGCACTTGGCCCATATCTCTCTAAACTCTTCCTATTAATATACCCATCCAGATGCTTTTTAAATGCTATAATTGTACAAGCTTCCACCACTTCCTCTGGCAGCTCATTCCATACACGTACCACCCTCTGTGTGAAAACGTTGCCCCTGAGGTCCCTTTTATATCTTTCCCCACTCACCCTAAACCCATGCCCTCTAGTTCTGAACTCTCCCACCCCAGCAAAAAGACCTTGTCTATTTATCCCATCCACGCCCCCCCATGATTTTATAAACCTCGATAAGGTCACCCCTCAGCCTCCGACGCTCCAGGGAAAACAGTCCCAGCCTACTCAGTCTCTCCCTATAGTTCAAATCCTCCAACCCTGACAATATCGTTGTAAATTTTTTCTGAATCCTTTCAAGTTTCACAACATCTTTCTGATAGGAAGGAGACCAGAATTCCACACAATATTCCAAAAGTGGCCTAACCAATGTCCTGTACAGCCACAACATGACCTCCCAACTCCTATACTCAATGCTCTGACCAATCAAGGAAAGCATACTAAATGCCTTCTTCACTATCCTATCTACCTGCGACTTACTTTCAAAGAACTATGAACCTGTACTCCAAGGTCTCTTTGTTCAGCAACACTACCATTAAGTGTATAAGTCCTGCTCTGATTTGCTTTTCCAAAATGCAGCACCTTGCATTTATCTAAATTAAACTCTATCTGCTACTCCTCAGCCCATTGGCCCATCTGAGCAAGATCCGTTATACTTCGCTGGCGACTACACCTCTAATTTTGGTGTCATCTGCAAACTTACTAACTATACCTCCGATGTTCACACCCAAATCATTTATATAAATGACAAAAAGCAGTGTACCTAGCATTGATCCTTGCGACACACCACTGGTCGCAGGCCTCCAGTCTGAAAAGCAACCCTCCACCATCATCCTCTGTCTTCTACCTTCGAGCCAGTTCTGTATCCAAATTTATGTTATTATATTTACACAGATATATAAAAAGAAGACATTTGTTTGTACATTAGGCCATGTTCTTTGTCGGCTAAAATATTATGTCCACACACTGAACAGTTTTCCCTAAGGAAAGGGATATGCTTTCGAGGGTGGTTTTCTTGCATTTCAGTCCTGATGAGTGTAAGATGAAAAGCTTTCACTACAAGTCTCATTTTATTAATGTTTATGTTCTGCAATACCTAGCAATTATTAGATTTTTAAATTCTGGAATAAAATGTAAAGTTCATGCACTACATAAAAGTTTATATCAAATGAAAGAGGACGTGAGAGGAAATATTTAAAAGACAAAGACAAGAAGAGGATAAATATCTAATATTTTGCCGTAATTGATGAGGAGTGAACAAAATAGGAATGTTACATTTTGGGAAAAATCACCAAGAAGTGTGGAGAAAAATTAATAACTAGTCCTGGCCCCATCTCCCTTAGTAATAGTTTTCTACCTCTGGTATTGAGACAGATGGAAGATCAGCAATTTATATCCACAGAATCTGTACCCATGAAAAAAAATGACATCAACACCAATGTTTCCAACAAAGTCATTCATTCAGATTGTTAAAGTCAAGCTAATTATTTATCTTATCAGGCACTATTATTCAGCCTTTAAAATTCTGACAAGCAATTCAAGACACGTAAGATTCAACAGTACATCCATTTCCGTTTTCATGTAATGTAGTGAGGTTTAAATTGAACAAGGTAAAAACTATGACTGCAGATGCTGGAAACCAGATTCTGGATTAGAGTGGTGCTGGAAAAGCACAGTAGTTCAGGCAGCATCCGAGGAGCGGGAAAATCGACATTTCGGGCAAAAGCCCTTCATCAGGAATACAGGCAGGGTGCCTGAAGGGTGGAGAGATAAAAGAGAGGAGGGTAGGGGTGGGGAGAAAGTAGCATAGAGTACAATGTACTCTTTGCTACCTTCCCCCACCCTCCTCCCTGACCTATCACCTTCATCCTCTCCCCCACTCACCTATTGTACTCTATGCTACTTTCTCCCCACCCCCACCCTCCTCTCATTTATCACTCCACCCTTCAGGCACTCTGCCTATATTCCTGATGAAGGGCTTTTGCCCGAAACATCGATTTTCCTGCTCCTCGGATGCTGCCTGAACTGCTGTGCTTTTCCAGCACCACTCTAATCCAGAATCCCTTAAATTGAACAAGTAGCATTGTTTAAATCATGGAAACTGATCAAGTGGATTAGTCTCAGCTTTTCATAATGTTAATCCTATTATAGCTACTAAAGGTCTGTTTTAATTACAAGAATCAAATACTTCACTAAAAAGAATTATCGTTCCTTCTAATAACTTCTTCAAGTGCATACTCATTAATTGAACAAGGAAGACAGCTTGGGTGATTGTACTCCAAATATGCTTATTTCCAGTGTGGAAACTCAGATGAAAAGGGAATGGAACCCCATGATGCTGGGTCACCAATCTCTGCTTCATGCACCCTTTCTGAGAGTTTCTCTGGCGAGTTTTTGCCTGGAGAAACATGAAAATCAGGTGTACTGAGTGATATCATCAGCATCTTATGGATCACTACCTGGAGTAATAGCATGAGAACTGTATTGTTTAACCCCTTTAGATTGAAGAATCTGAGAAGTTGGCAGGCTGAAAATTTCAGAGGATTCAAGTAGATCACATGTCAAAGCTGGAGCCTGTCTGTGGATGTTGCTTTTGTACAGTGGCAGAAAGCTTTGGAGCTGGCAGCATTTACACGTAGACAATACCTGTTTATTTCCCCTTTCTTTGGAAGCATTTCCAAAGGATATTGCTCTCCTGGGAGACTGAACTCAAGCTAAATTGATTATTAATCTGCTACACATTTTGAGTATTTTCTAATTATTTTTATTCCCTGTTAAGCTAATTGTCTGTTATTATTTTAAATCCTAACTTAAGAAAACCAATTTAATAGTCCAAACATCAACCTGGATGAGATGAAAAGTGTGGTGCTGGAAAAGCGCAGCAGGCCAGGCAGCATCCGAGGAGCAGGAGAATCGACGTTTCGGGCATCAGCCCTTCTTCAGGAATGAGGCTGGTGAGCCAAGTGGGCTGAGATAAAAGGTGGGGGTC
>NC_057734.1:13491937-13504890 GCF_004010195.1 Chiloscyllium plagiosum
CACACCAGCCTCATTTCTGAAGAAGGGCTTATGCCCGAAACATCGATTCTCCTGTTCCTCGGATGCTGCCTGGCCTGCTGCGCTTTTCCAGCACCACACTTTTCAACTCTGGTCTCCAGCATCTGCAATCCTCACTTTCTCCTAATCAACCTGGATGAGATCAGATCGTGAGTGGAGCCAAAATCAAATCTGGATTTGCATCTGAACCACAGTAGAATCCATCTACTCAATATAAAAACACCTTACATTATACAGCACCTTTAATATATTAAAACTATTAGGAAGCTTAAAGTTTGATTTGGAAACCTGAATTGAGCAAAAATTATTTTCTTTTAAATAAGTACTAATCTTATTTTCAAAGTTTTTATCTCTCCTCAAATCATTGGTGGCACAGAGTGCACAGCTTAGAATACAGGCACATTTACACATTGGATGGAAATACATTACATTTAGGTAGGATACCAATGGCTTGATCTCCCTTGTCCAGTATCTTTGTTATTTGATACTTTAATGCTATTTGTGTATACAGTCAGTTCTTCTATAACACGATGGTCACGATCTTGTACGCCCTGTGTTATAGAAAAATCGTGCTTTAGAAACAGCGCTTAAAGTGTTGGTGCTGTAATCGTGTTACAGCCAACACACGTTTTAAAAGTTTCGCTGTAGAAACAGTACCCCCAATTCATCAATTGCGTAACAGCGAATTCATGTTGATGAAACACGCGTTATAACAGAACGACCTGTAATATCATTTTTTCTCTCTGTAACAGGCAGTATTATAATGGGCATTAACGCTAAAGGTGACTGCTTAAAGCACTGGTATGAGTGCCTGAAGAACAAGGATAAGAAGATTGAACGCTGGCATACGCTATACAATGCGAATCCCATTCCCAGTGACTGATCTGCATCCTTATCAGAGCCGACATTGAGTTTGTGCCATCAAATTTGGCCACTTCCTTCTTCCTTCATCCATCCTATTTTCTTTCATTTGAAAATACTTTGATGAGGGGACACCATCTCTGTGAAAAGTGTTTAATCAACATTTGTCCTGTGCTTAGTACAAAATATATATTACAATCACCTTGGAACACATCACTGCACCATACATGCAAAACATCACTGTGAGGAAAATGGTGCATGATTACTCTGGCATTACGTCTTACCCTCACCTCCTTAAAAGTCACTAAACAATATTCTGGGAAGACCTAGTCACATTAAACTAAGACATAAGTTTGCCTCTCTTTACTTCCTAGTAGCAGTTGGCCTTTCTTTGACAAATGTTATCTAATTAGGCCCAGCTGAACTATTCATTGTGATGGACGAACGCAAAGTTTCATCGACATTGTGGCATTGGCAGGTTACCAGGTTCTAGGTAGTGGGGTGCATCAGAGATCCAGGACCCTAGTTGGCCACTGTGCCCTAGGCTGGGACCAGGAACATGACCAGGGCGTGTGGGTTCTGTTCCTATCCCTACATTTTACAATGTACAGGTGGCTGTGCCAGGGAAGGTGATTAGCTGAAAACTGCATGCAGCAACCATTAACGTCAACCCTACTATCTTTTATGATCAATCTTTGCACTCATCTATACTTAGCAGGCTCAAACTTACCAACAGTTCAACTGCAGTGGAATCTGGATCTTGGGACAGACTGTGTATCCATAGGTTTCCTACCCTTTTAAATTGGACTTCTCACTTCTACCACAGTAGGAAATATTTTGAGCCCTCGTCTGGTGCTTTCTGGAGATGTTGGTGTTTTAGGAAATTCAGCAGGCCCCTACAGCTTAGAAAAGAATTGTAATCTGAGAAGACTGACTACATGACTTTCCTTTCTATGTTAACCTGTTTCAGTTCTCCAACTTTTTTTTTGAAACAGTAAGCTGTCATACCAATGTCCAGCTCCTCAATGAACATGAACCTCTGTTGCATCGCTAGATCGAGGGCACAGCCTTCGAGTAAAGGGAAGACCCTTTATAACAGAGATGAAGAGAAACTTTTTCAGCCAGAGAGTGCTGAATCTGTGGAATTCATTGCCACAGAAGGCTGTGGGACCAGGTCATTGAGTATATTGAAAACAGAGATAGATAGGTTCTTCATTGTCAAAGGAATCAAAGGTTACGAGCCGTGACTGAATGGTGGAGCAGACTTGATGGGCCGAATGGCCTAATTTCTGTTCCTATGGCTTATGTCTTATAGATGTACAGGTGGCTGCTTCAAATGGCTTGCATGTCCAAGATATAGGGCAGGATCACTAATAAGCACAGCACCAGACGCAAGTAATTCCACATCATACTTCTGCCACTGAAAAGGATACAGAATTTCCTGCCCATTGTCTCTAACGGAAATTCAATTTAATCTAATATGAAATAAGTCCAGTAATTGCTTAAAAGGCAACTGAATCAATCTCTCTGACAGTAAACTTTAGGTTCTAAAATACATCTATCCCAAATTTTTACCTAGATCAATAGGTCATTAAAAATATCTTGAGCATAGAGTCATCTGGTGCTTTAGAACTGTATAGAGTTTTGATCTAACCTATGCGATAGAGAATCATTAACTTAAAAAAATTGATATTTCCATTGCAGCTCTGAACTCAATTTTTGACCAACTTTTTAAGAGCATCATACATAGATCAGCGTAGAGGAGAGAATTTAAAGGAAATATATATGATGCTTAAGTGCTTAAAGTTGTAATGGGAAATCTCTGAACATTTCTTTTGTCTCTTTGCAATATTTATTTCTTAGAGGGAAATGAGGGTAACCATTTTATAAAGACAATCCCCTCACCTAACACCATCAATGCCAGGTATTGCCCTCAGCATTCTCTTCCTATTCGTGCCACTACTGATGCAAGGTCATAATACGAACAGGAAGAGGTTCCAAATTAAATGTCTGCTATCAGGCTGACTCTAACCCATTTGCAATAAAGCACAACATGAGAACAAAGAATACACAAGGCAAAAGACTTGAAAGACTTTTTATAAATTTGAGGCAATTCTGTCGAGTAAAGGTCATTTATGATTGATTTACAGATCGTGTTAATGTATTCCTACAAAGAATTAATTTTTAAAATGGTGATAGGGAAGTATTCCAAAGTAAAAGGGAAGACTTTCTGGTATATGTACTTTGAAAACTTGGTTGTATAAGAAAATTCAAATTAGAAAATTTTTTTTTAAACTATGCATTAGGTGCTGCATCATCCACAATTTCCACACTTTTGATCAGTTTTAATTAAATCTATTATCAATGAATTTAGGATGTCAATAGGAGATCCTAAATATTATTTTAATGCAAATTTTAAGATATCCAATCCTGATTGCTGTTCAGCCTTGAACTGGCTAAGCATGCACCTTGGGTTAGAACAGAAATGGATTCATCTTTCTAAGGATTTCTTGCACTTAGCTTACGTAGAGCTCCTGTCAGAGAGACAGGAGAAGAATGAAGGTGAAAAGAAAACCTTCCAAACAACTTGTGAAATAAAATTTAGCAAACGTTCAGCATTTGAGACAACAGACAATATTTCAGGTGTACACCCTTCAAGAGAATGCCTGATGGGTAAACTGTCTGTCTTCTACACAAATGCTGCCTGATCTATTATGTTTCCAACATTTGCTATTTCTGTTTCAGAATTATAGCATAGACATAATCTTTATTTTCGTTCATAGATCCTCTGTTTAATGTAGCCACATATTTCCAAATAGTTAATTACTTTCTCATTATAACTGTGTTTGTTTCCTTGCAATTAAAGAGGTCAGCAATAAAAGGAATTAACAAGAAAAGCAGGATCAAATATTCACTGAATGACAGCATAATCTTAAACGATTTTAAAGAGCACTGACCAATCGGTCTCTATTATCTTCTCACCATTTAGCTATCTATCTTTCATAGATCCAAAGAGCATGACCTCATCCATCCCCACATTAAAATCCATCAGTACAGCTTGACTTGCTTTCTGGATCTATCAGTGACCTGTGCAACAATTCACACCCTTGTAGAGAAAGACAGACCAAACAAAGGAACTTCGGTTACCATTTGCTCTCACCTTTGGAACCTGGGCATAAAATCACTCCAGATTAATGCATGGAAATCACTATTTTATCTTTCTCCCTGCTGGCCGTTAAGGGCTTAACTGAAATTTTCTAGGTGTGGTCATGGGGTGACTATATGTTACATCAGTTTGCAAACAAAAATTTGTTCATAATTTATGTAGATGTATTGCTCAAGAGAAAAACTGCATTATTGTGTGGAAAATGGAATTATGTATTGAAGCTTTTCTGAGTCTGGAAGATATAGAACTACACTGTTTGTGTAGAGTGGGGGCAGTATTAATCTAGCTCATGCTGAATCTGTGTTTGGGCTTCATATGAATGCTTACTGCTAAAATGAAAGAAAAGCTTCAATTCACAGCTCTTACAAACACCATGTTATGGAAACAAAATTCATCTCCTGTACCCACCATCCAGCAAATGCAAAACATTGACAACAGCAATATTATGCATTTTGCACCATTAATACAGTGAAGTATTCCAAGGTGCCTAACAGAATGTTACGAAATAAAATTTGACACCAATCAAAAGCTTAGACAATGAAAGATTTTAAGAAGTAACTTGAGTGGTAAAGAGATTGACAAAGAAATTTATGGTGGGAATTTCAGGCAACAGAAGGCATAGCTGCCAATGGCAATCACATTTACGTTCCTGTTCCTGGATGAGTTGATTTGGAAAACTTAACTTCAATATTTCCGAGGCAATACAAGTACTTTAGCTGGTGTAGAGTCATTGGCTGTGCCTTGTTGCAGACAACTTACAATGGCACATATGTCAAGTATTAACTGTTTAACAAGCACAATGAGATCACAATAGTATTTGAACAGGAGACATAAAACTATATCTGTCAATGCATGAATCTCACCAGAGCAACTTAGTGAATTGAATTTTTTCATTCTGTTTGTCCTATGTATGCTGTCACCTAATTCCAAAATCTTCATTTAATGGCCAGGAAGGAAGATTAGAAGAAAGAAAATGCTTGATACTAAATACTTCCCATAAGCAGCTGTTGCATCCAGGAGCATATCAATCAAATAATAATTGTCTTCCAGTTTTGCTTTTGTTGAATTCTATCTCAACCAATGTTAGACTGATGATTCTGAAGCTAGGTATTCATTGAGATGCTCTGTCCATTCTCTGAAGCTTAGTACAGAATCTGAAGAGTCAGCATGAGGAAGCAAATGGTGTTGTAATGATTTTGTACTTCTAGATGTCTTGAACTCTTTGTAAATATGTTATGATGCAGTATTTAATCAAACATGATAGTGGCATCTAGTAATAGAACATCAGTAGGTCACTGACTGTTTCTTTCTACAGTGTTAATGGGTCATCTATTTTGGGCAGCTTTGATGCCTTTCTGTGGTGCTTCATAGGAATGCCAAATATCCACGTCAGAGATGTTCATTTTCTATTATGTTTCCATCTGAGGCTTACACTTAACTGCATTAACAAATATGCTAAAATGAAGTAATTTCACCTGTCTGGTTTTATAACCTTTGTGTAAGATATAATCTAGAGAAGCACATCTTTGCACATTCTTGTCAGAAAAATTTGGCATATTTAACAATACAGTATTACTGGACTTTGTAGTTGTTAGAATCTCATTTCATTATCTTAACACAAGCTGGACTCTGTATTTCCAGAGTTTTACATTTGCAATCTTTGAATTTCAAATTTTAACTTTTATTCTATTCTTAAGTGTGGCTTTTTAGCTCTTATTCCAAATTTCCACTTCTCAGTAGGATATTAGAATATTATAGAACATCATTGAGCATTATAGTAACTAAAATATCATTCAGTCAAATGGATGTTGAATTCCACCATGAACAAATACTTACATATAGAAATTATAAAGCAGCCCATGAATTCATTGAAACTCAACAACACTTCACAGGTGATAGAGCCTTGCTGAGATTTTACTTTTTAAAATTATATCATGGGATGTGGGTGTCAGTAGCTGCCCATTCCTAATGTCTTTGAGAAAGTATCAGTGAACCACCTAGTTGAACCACTGTAAATACATATGGTGCTGGTTGCTGATATCTCAGAGTCACATTGATACTTGCTGAGCTTCCACAAAGCCACACGGTAATTAATTGAGATTCCTTGGATGAACTTTGAATCTTTCTAAAACTTCCCAAAATTTAACTAAGATAGAATGTAACATCATGCAAGTTTGACCATGTGATATTATTGTAATCAGTTCCCTTATAACAGGTGCATGGGTCAGAATACTATACTTTTCATTATCAACCCTTTGCAAATCATCTTCCACATGATTCTGGAGAAGGACATCGAAGCAGTCAGTAAGAAAATGGTTATCTTTAACAGCAGAATGAAAATCAGACATTAGTTTTAAATCTTACTTGTCATTGTCCTAATACACAAAGTGCTTTATTCTTTATGTATGAAACCGTTTATAATAATCACATATCACTATCTGATCTCTATCCATGCTTCTGTCCATCTATCTGTAATCTACTTGCTGCTATGAGTTTAGGCAGTGCATGTTGCTATATAGCAGTCAGTTCCGAAAACAACCTAAATTTGGGGCTCTTATGGTGTTGAGTCATTCAATAGCAACAATGATAGGATCTAATTTAATGCTAATATCCAGGAAAAATGAAAATGCCTCTTTTGTGTGCTTCTGGGTAAAAGAAAAATCTGCCAACACTGAAGATAATCAGTTATAAGGTAGGTCCAGCCTGAGCTCTGTTTATAAATAGCATGAGATACCTTTTTAATCAGCATGTTCAAACTGGTTACCTACGAAGCTGCATGATGTTTTGCAGTGGATATACATTGAATTAGATATAAGAAACCAGAACTTGATTTTGTATTGAGGTGCCTGCAATACTTAGGCTGTCTTCCAGTGCATGCTGATATAAGCTGTGAACCACTTTGTCCTGATGTTGCCTGTAAAGCGATACAACACACAATCCTGTCTTGCTCTAAATTAACACAATAAAAAAAAGGTGGTGCAGTGATGGACAGTATTATGGCTTTGGTTGTTGTGGGTTTTTAATGCTGTGTTCATTTATCTCCACACTCCCTCATGGAGAACGTGGGCACTAACTCTGCCTTTAAGATTTCATGGAAGATTAAGGAAACCTTACCTCTTTTTTTTTCATGAATTATACTAATGAAGACTAAAGGCTGGGGTTGTGCAAGCAGGTGATTAAATCTCAAACGAAAGGCGAGCATGGCCTGCCTCCAGAGAGCTCCAGCGGTGGTGTGAGAAACAGAACTCACTCATAAATCAGCCTGAGACAAAGCCTTGGAAACAAGAACAATTTATTACAGCCTTGCAAGTACCGTACGCTTCTGTAATCAAGCAGAAACCGTGCACGAAAACAGAGCCTGTTAGCATTCTTATTCAGTTTACAAGTTGCAGAATCACGCCTCCCTTTTCCCATCCTATCATAAGCCGATTACCTGACTTGTTTTTTTTCTCCTCGTTATTTTCTTATCTGGCCATCCTGCTGTCCTTGTCTGCATTCTTTGTTCCTTGTTTGTTACAGCTTGTTCTTTTATCCAGTTTCTCTTATCATACTATAAGCTTTCCTTTAAGTCATTTTCTTATGTTCTACCCTCTTACGCCTTTTGGCGATGAGGTTCACAATCTTACATTTTACATTTGTGCTATTTGTCCTTCGAACTCTAGAAGCATTCTTTGACTTTCCCTTTGTTGTATATCACCTGCTGATTGTAAAAGCATCTGATGATTTATTTGGGTTCCTTCCCCAAGGGATGTCATCAGTCAGCTCATTACCCATTTTAGGACATTGAACCCTACCACCAGACCCATTAATATCAATAATCCATAGATAGCTAGATTGACTAACTACCTTCCCCAACCAGTCAATCCCCAATTCCCCCATTCCCATCCTTTTTCGTTCCAGTACCGATTACCGGCCTCCCTTATCTTGGCGATTTTGTCTCGCACATGTTTGGAGATACCAATAATGTTAGAGGAGACTTCAGGTATGTATGTACAACATTCCTCTCCAATTAGTGCACAGGTACCACCCTTCTCTGCTAGAACATAGTCCAGAGCCATCCTGTTCTGAAGGGTCGTTAGCCTAGTGGCAATCATTTCGGTCGTTATGGCTGCTTCTTGGGATTGGGTTTCGGCCAACGCATCAGCAGTATTGTTGGCCAACCCTTCCAGGGAAGCCGTCAACTTTTGTATTTCTACTCCTGCTCGAGCGGTCCCATACATAGGTATCAAAGTCCAGAGGAGGCGATCTCCTTCCGGGTTACTCGCCTTCCTCCCTGTTTATTCCGAGGTATTTTTGGGGCTCTCTTTAACAGTCTCAAGTGGGGAATTAAAAGACGAGGTAGCAGCAGCCACTCCAGCCTTTCTGGCTTTGAGGCAGTGTTTGATCAACATCATAACATGCATGCATTCCTATACATTCAGTCACGTGAATGTATTTTTCCCCAGAAATAAATGGATAGGCCTTCAGGCCGCATACCCAATATGTTCTGTTTAATATTTGGGGAATGGTCGTGGCAGTGGCTTGGCTGGTGTAGACACAAGATGATTTTCCTAATTGGAAGGGTGCGGTATCATTTTGATTACAGAAACAAGTGGTATTATTTACTGCTTCTTTCGGTGGGGAAGCTCTAAGGCTATTGATAGCACCCAGAGTTTTCGGGGCTGGTCAAGGGAACCATCCTGCAAAGTTATAATTACCCCTGTCAGATCTCCATTTTGTACTGTTTGAGCCCGAGTCAAATTGTTGTACATCATACCCTTCTCTTTTGGTAAATGGTTTTACCGTGAGAGGAATTCTGGATTCCCCATGGTGAGGGATCTGAGCACATACCCAACAGTCAGTATGCCCCTTTAGTTTAGCATAATTCTGACATAAACTGGTAAAATGATTTTTCCCACCCTCCTTCACAGCTAGCGCCAATATTATCGTGACAATATAAAGCTGACCACTCATTTCAGCTCACAACCCTATCTGTTTATTCCCTAACCCTTTGTATGCCAGGGAGGAGTGAGTCCATGCAACACTTACAGTTGTTTTGGGATACAGTTTTTTTAACCAATACTTAATAGTCTCTTATCTCAGTCCATTCTTTTTGCTCAGCTTGACTTTCAGAGGGTTGTCTGTAGGATGTGCTTGCCACTCTGCCGAAGGGGAAGGAGCGTCCATGGGGCCCTTAACACGAGTGTAATGACTCCACCCTTTTTCAGCAGTTCGGACAGCTGTTTCAGTAGTCAGGAGGGTTAGGAACGGTCCTTCCCAGCTTGGGTGCAGTTTGGTATCTTTACAGGTCTTTATCAGGACCCAATCACCAGGTCGTATCCAATGTACGGCGAACTCAAGTGGAGGTGTCTGGGTCAACAGACCCTTCTTCCTAAGGACAGACAAAGAAGAGCCGAGCGCCACAATATAGTTCTTTAAAAACTTATCATTGAACTCTACAGTTGGTAATTGTCCTGTCACTTCCTCATCATTTCTCTATTTAGGGTTGGCTCAAAAATAGGCACCAAGAATTCCTCGCCTTTTACTCCAGAAACCCTGAGATTCTTGTTAGTCAATTTAACACCGGTAGGTCTAAAACTTAGGGATGATCGTGCCGCTCCCATGTCCACCAAAAATACTGCCTCCTCCCCTTCAGGTCCCACCTTTAAATTTATTGAGGGTTCCCAGTGGGTCTCAGGAGGAAGGAACCCCTGACTCCCCTAATCTTCATCCAAAGTCATTAGGGAAACGGCTTCCCTTTCTCGTGCTAATTCCGGGCATTCCCGTTTAAAATGCCCCACTTTCCCGCAATGGTAACACCCTGCCTGTTGCCTCCTTTCCCAGGTGTCCGACCTTTGTCTTTCGTGTCCTCCCCTATCCTTCCTGTTATCCCCTGATCCCACTCTCCTTTTTGTTATTTCTTCTACTACCGCCATCATCATTTTGGCTTTCTGTTTCTGCTTCTCGTCTTCCCTTTTCACATACACTTTCTGTGCCTCACATAACAGCTCTTCCATCTGTCTTTCACTCCATCCATCTAATTTCTGTAATTTCTTTTGTATGTCCAGCCATGATTTAGTTACAAACTGGACCTTTAAGAGTCCCTGTGCTATCAGATTATCGGGATCCATTCCCGAATACTTCCTTGTGGCCTCCTTGAGCCTTTTAAGAAATGCAGAAGGGATTTCATCCTTCTCTTGTCATACTTCAAAGGCCTTAACAAAGTTTTATGATCTAGGTGCTGCCTCTTTAATTCCTAATATTACCATTTCTCGTAGATTCCGCATTGACTCCCTATCTTCTCTGTTATTATTTTCCCAATGAGGGTCAACATTTGGGAATTTCTGTTCTGCTGGAGCCCCTTCTTCCCCAACTGGGTGCTTCTTTTCCCATTCCTATAAAGCCGCTCTCCTAATCATACCTCGTTCTTCCCCTGAAAATAACGTTCCTAAAATTGCCATCAGTTCTCCCCAGGTATATAAATTAGGCCCTAGGAATTGATCTAATTGTTCAGCTAGTCCAACCGGATCCTCTATTAAACTTTTCATTTCCTTTTTAAAGGCCTTAACTTCACTGCTAGTTAAGGGAGCGTTTACATATCCGATTGTACCTTCCCCAATCGGAACCTAATTTTACATTTTCCATTATCTCTGCCCCTCCTTTACATGTGGTGGCTCGAGTGACTCTGCCCCCCCCCCCCCGGTTCTGCATCTTTTAGTTCAGAGTCCGTTCCCCTTTCTGTGTCTGGACTCGGTTCTACTTCGGGAGCTGTAGGCTCGTTCCGGGAGGTAGTATATATGGGCGGCAAACACATTAAGGGATCCCATTGTGGCTTCCCTTGTTCATTCTTTTTCTGTTCTTTCCCCGATTCCTCCGTATTCATGGGACATAATTTTACTCCCGTGCTCCCTATCTAACAAGCCACATAATCAGACTCTTTTTGACTGTACGGTTCTTTCCAATTGACATATATATTAAGATCTTGACACAGCCAATCCTCTTCGGACCCATATTAGGGCCAAAAAAATACCAGGTGCCTTAATACTTTCTCTAGTCCAAACGAAACAACAATAGTTTATCATTGTAGCCTTATCTTTCTCTCGCGTCCGGAGTTGTGTTCCCAATTACCCAACATTTTCTCAAAAGGACTGTCGGGCGGAATATATTCCCCTTTAATGTTATTTACAGATCGATCATTACACAGGCAACTCCCCGTGCCTCCCATTGTTGCTAATTTAATTAATCTTAATGAGGTCCGGTGTCACCTTCTTCCACACCGCCTTCAGGGTCCTGACTAGACACCTTACACATCTGATTAATCTGACCAATTAAATGCTTTTTGAGACTTCAACTGTTCTCCATAAATCACTTTTATGTAAGGATAAAAGAAATTAGTTAGAAACTCTTAGTAAGGTAGTCATGACCTGTAAAAAGAACAGGAGTTAACATTTTATTTCATAATCTGTAAAATCCTTAAAAGAACCTTAAAAGAAATCATGTTAAAATTTCCATAGAAATCAGATTCAAAACAGTCCCGGATCTCAAGCTCCAGGGAACAAAGCACAAACATTCAATCACCAACAAACAAATGTGCATTCAAACCAAATCACAAAGGGTTAAACTTTCTATTAGCTGTGCAGCTCTTTTCTCTCTCTCTCTCTCTCACACACACACAGACACCGTGTCTCACAGACACTTTGAGTTTCCTGCAAAGACTCCTCTAGCTATTGAATATTTTTCTGGACGTCTGGCCATAAGTTAGTTATGAAGTGCACCCTCAGTAGCCCTTCAGCTACTAGCCCTTCTGACACGGGCTGTTTTCCATGGACATTTGCTTAATTTTATATATCGCCAATTCCCCGTACTTTCGTACGTCCCGACCACCAATGCAATACTTAAAGGTCTCTTTTCTTACCTTGATCTGTGCACAGAGTTACCTGGACATTTTGGTGCGCCCCGTCCCGCGGCAATTCCTGCAGCAAATACCGCTGCCCCCGGTCGCCCGGATACATCCTTTAAGACCTTTCCCTACCCGGGTCTTGTGCACAAGAGTTGCCTGACCATACACGCCGCGTCTGCCCGCCTTGTTTCAGGGTCTCCGTCCGGATCGTACTCGCCCAAACTGCAAATGACAAGCAAGGGAGTCGGAGTCAATGCATAAGAAACAAACGACAGGCAAAAGTAGACATTAGGCCATTTCAAACTGATGTTGGAAGCCTAGAGATGGGAGATAAGGAAATAGCAGGAGAACTTAATAAGTACTTTGCATCGTCTTCACAGTGGAAGACATGAGTAATATCCCAACAAGCTGAAATGTGTTGCTGGAGAAGCGCAGCAGGTCAGGCAGCATCCAAGGAACAGGAGAATCGACGTTTCGGGCATAAACCCTTCCTCAGGAATGGGGAAAGTTTGTCCAGCAGGCTAAGATAAAAGGTAGGGAGGAGGGACTAGGGGGAGGGGCGTCGGAAATGTGATAGGTGGAAAGAGGTCAAGGTGAGGGTGATAGGTCAGACTGGGGTGGGGGCGGAGAGGTCGGGAAGAAGATTGCAGGTTAGGAAGGCGGTGCTGAATTTGATGGATTTGACTGAATTATATATAGCGTTAAGGTAGCTGACTAGCACAACAACACTTAAGCGTATATCATCCACTGCTTTTTCTTCACTCGGAATATAAGCGAAGCTAGTAAAGCCTGGCAAAGTTACAAAACAGGGCTACTTGCATGCCAAATAGAATAAGCAACAATTGATATGCAGAGATAAGCGATTCCACAACAAACAGATCTGATCCATGTTCTGCAGTCCTGTTTGCTGATGACTGCACAATCTTCAACGTCATTCATGACTCCTCAGACACTGATGTAGCCCATGCCCAAAATGTGGACAATGTCCAGGCTTGGGCTGACAAGAGGCAAGTAACATTCACATGATAT
>NC_057734.1:13507740-13558295 GCF_004010195.1 Chiloscyllium plagiosum
AAGTCAACATGGATTTAATAAGGGGAGGTCGTGCCTGACAAACCTGTTGGAGTTCTTTGAAGAGGTGACAAGTAGGTTAGACCAGGGAAACCCAGTGGATGTGGTCTACCTAGACTTCCAAAAGGCCTTTGATAAGGTGCCACACGGGAGGCTGCTGAGCAAGGTGAGGGCCCATGGTGTTCGAGGTGAGCTACTGGTATAGATTGAGAATTGGCTGTCTGACAGAAGGCAGAGAGTTGGGATAAAAGGTTCTTTTTCGGAATGGCAGCCGGTGACAAGCGGTGTCCTGCAGGGTTCAGTTTGGGGCCGCAGCTGTTCACATTATATATTAATGATCTGGATGAAGGGACTGGGGGCATTTGAGCGAAGTTTGCCGATGATACAAAGTTAGGTGGACAGGCAGGTAGCACTGAGGAAGTGGGGAGGCTGCAAAAGGATCTAGACAGTTTGGAAGAGTGGTCCAGGAAATGGCTGATGGAATTCAATGTGAGCAAATGCGAGGTCTTGCACTTTGGAAAAAAGAATCCAAGCATGGACTACTTTCTAAACGGTGAGAAAATTCGTAAAGCCAAAGTACAAAGGGATCTGGGAGTGCTAGTTGAGGATTCTCTAAAGGTAAACATGTAGGTTGAGTCTGTGATTAAGAAAGCGAATGCAATATTGTCATTTATCTCAAGAGGGTTGGAATATAAAAGCACCGTTGTGCTACTGAGATTTTATAAAGCCCCATTTGGAGTACTGTGTCCAGTTTTGGTCCCCACATCTCAGGAAGGACATACTGGCACTGGAGCGTGTCCAGCGGAAATTCACACGGATGATCCCTGGAATGGTAGGTCTAACATATGAGGAACGGCTGAGGATCCTGGGATTGTATTGGAGTTTAGAAGATTAAGGGGAGATCTAATAGAAACTTACAAGATAATACATGGCTTGGAGAGGGTGGACGCTAGGAAATTGTTTCCGTTAGGCGAGGAGACTAGGACCCGTGGACACAGCCTTAGAATTAGAGGGGGTAAATTCAGAACAGAAATGCGGAGACATTTCTTCAGCCAGAGAGTGGTGGGCCTGTGGAATTCATTGCCGCAGAGTGCAGTGGGAGTAGGGACGCTAAATGTCTTCAAGGCAGAGATTGATAAATTCTTGATGTCACAAGGAATTAAGGGCTACGGTGAGAATGCGGGTAAGTGGAGTTGAAATGCCCATCAGCCATGATTGAATGGCAGAGTGGACTCGATGGGCCGAATGGCATTACTTCCACTCCTATGTCTTATGGTCTTATGGAGATCTCCGAAATTGGCGAGGTGCACCTTCCCCGTCGTCCCAAGAGTGTCGAGTGGTCAAAGTTTTGGATCCCGGACGAGCTCCCAATTGTGAGAAACAGAACTCACTCATAAATCAGCCTGAGACAAAGCCTTGGAAACAAGAACAATTTATTACAGCCTTGCAAGTATCAGACGCTTCTGCAATCAAGCAGAAATGTGCGCGAAAACAGAGCCTGTTAGCATTCTTATTCAGTTTACAAGTTGCGGAATCACACCTCCCTTTTCCCATCCTATCATAAGCCGATTACCTGACTTGTTTTTTTTTCTCTAGTTATTTTCTTATCTGGCCATCCTACTGTCCTTGTCTGCATTCTTTGTTCCTTGTTTGTTACAGTTTGTTCTTTTATCCAGTTTCTCTTATCATACTATAAGCTTTATTGTGAAATGCCCCTGCTGCTTCTTTTTGTGGTCAACTACAACACTTTAAAGTTATTTCCTAGCTTAAAACTATTTTCTTTAAAAGACCCTCTATATTCATTAAAGTCTTAGCCTTAAGTATGCTACATGCTACAAGAATTCCGCGACCGTTTGTATAATGTCCCCTTCCCCTCCCCCCACAACACCCCCTCACCCATCTGCAAAAACAACATTTCTAATCTCCCACAATGCTGTGAACCACTTTGTCCTGATATTACCTGTAAAGCGATACAACACACAATCCTGTCTTGCTCTAAATTAACACAATAAATAAAAGGTGGTGCAGTGATGGACAGTATTATGGCTTTGGTTGTTGTGGGTTTTTAATGCTGTGTTCATTTATCTCCACACTCCCTCATGGAGAACGTGGGCACTAACTCTGCCTTTAAGATTTCATGGAAGATTAAGGAAACCTTACCCCTTTTTTTCATGAATTATGCTAATGAAGACTAAAGGCTGGGGTTGTGCGAGCAGGTGATTAAATCTCAAGCAAAAGGCGAGCACGGCCTGCCTGGAGAGCTCCAGTGGCAGGAAACACCCCATCGCGCGCATCGCGGCTGCAAACACCTCACACGTTCTTAACGTATTCCTACAATTCAAAACATGCGAATGACAAACTCTGTAAAAACAGGCAGCTGATGTTACCTGTTAATGATCAGTTCAGCTACCGTTTGTTGTCCTCTGACGAGCAGGCGCCATGTTGGATACCTCAGGCGTTTAGCCCAGTTGTTGACTCATTCTTTTGATCATGAGTTGGAAATGCCGATGTTGGACTGGGGTGTACAAAGTTAAAAAAAAATCACACAACACCAGGTTATATTCCAACTTGGAATTTATTTGGAAGCACTAGCTTTCGGAGCGCTGCTCCATGTTTTGATCCCGTTCGCACTCCGCTTTTGGCTCCTGTCTAGAGATGGCAATGGGAAAAGTCCGAGCTCAGTTTGGGATTAGAAAAATTACAGTTATCCACTGGCAACTATGTCGATGAGCTTGTTGGCGAAATTCATTGTGAGTGGCCTAAAAGTATTTTGGAGTGGCCACAGGTAAAGACAGTGTCTTCTGAAGAGAGCCAATTCACAAAACAATAATACATTTTAAAGTTAGAAATGGATTGCAATCATATGGAGGCACAACATCTGTGAGGTCTCTACTATTTCTTGTTTCTGATTTCCAGTATCCGCAGTTCTTTACTTTCAGAAAAGGGCAGGGGATGGAATTGAACAGAGAGACACTATGGAATAAAATGTGCATAAAAGTAAATGGACAGGAGAAATACAAATGAAGAGACAATAAAAACTTGGATAGAAGCTCTGAAGTGTTTCGTTAAAGAATGTTCAAAAATAAGAATTCCAGATAAATTAGAAGGGTAACTAGAAGAAAGAAAAATAAGATATATGAGTGTATAACTATAAATGCTGAAAAATGTGTTGTTGGAAAAGCGCAGCAGGTCAGGCAGCATCCAAGGAGCAGGAGAATCAACGTTTCGGGCATAAGCCCTGAAGAAGGGCTTATGCCCGAAATGTCGATTCTCCTGCTCCTTGGATGCTGCCTACCCTGCTGCGCTTTTCCAGCAACACATATTTCAGCTCTGATCTCCAGTATCTGCAGTCCTCACTTTCTCCTATAACTATAAATGGTAAGCTGAATTTACTTATGACTTTTAATACTTTTAGTAATACATTCCAAGGTACTTTATGACAGCATTTTCTTACAAAATTGAATACTGAGCCACAAAAGGAAATATTAAGAAAATGGCTTAAATGTTGGCCAAAGAGGTAAACTTAAGGAGTGTTTTAAAAGAAGAGACAGATACCTAGACACAGAAGTCTCAGGCCTAGGCAGTTAAAAAGCCATCAGGGCCAAAAGTTATTGTCACACATTAGTAGTGCCCTCTGGGCCAGGAATCCTGGGTTCAAGTCCCACCTTCTCTTGTGAGGGAGGTGCAATAACATCACTGAACAAGTTGATTTGAAAATATATCTACCAGTGCCTCTCAACTCTTAATGTTTCATGGACAAAACAGCTGAACTCGAATGGTAATATGCTGTTGACATCAAGGCAGCATTTACAACATAGAACATAGAACAATACAGTGCAGAACAGGCCCTTCAGCCCTTGATGTTGCACCGACCTGTGAACTATTCTCAGCTCGTCCCTCTACACTATCCCATCATCATCCATGTGCTTTTCTAAGGATTGTTTAAATCTCCCTAATGTGGCTGAGTTGACTACATTAGCAGGTAGGGCATTCCACGCCCTTACCACTCTCTGCGTAAAGAACCTGCCTCTGACATCTGTCTTAAATCTATCACCGCTTAATTTGTAGTTATGCGCCCTCATACAAGCTGACATCATCATCCTCGAAAAAAGACTTTCACTGTCTACCCTCTCTAATCCTCTGATCATCTTGTATATCTCTATCAAATCCCCTCTTAGTCTTCTTCTTTCCAATGATTTAATGGAGTATAAAGTTAAAAATCACATAACACCAGGCTATAGTCCAACGAGTTTAATTGGAAGCACAGGTTTCAGAGAGCTGCTCCTTCGTCAGGTGGTTGTAGAGTATAAGATTGTAAGACACAGAATTTTTAGCAAAAATTTACAGTGTGATGTAACTGAAATTATATATTGAAAAAGACCAATATTAAATTTCAATTACATCACACAACCACAACCACCTGATGAAAGATCAGTGTGATGATTTAATTTTGTACACACCAGCCCAACACTGGCATCTCCCAATCTTAACTGAGTATGGCATCAAGAAACCCTAGAAAAAACTGTCGATGGGAATTAGGTAAACTGTCCACTGGTTGGAGTCATAGTAAACACAAGGTAAGAGGTTATAGTTGTTAGTCAATCATCAGTCATGATCCTGGGACTTGATTGCAGGGTTCCTCGGACCAGTATCCTAGAGAAAACCTTCTTCAACTGCTTCAGCAACGATCTTCCATCCATCATAAGATCACTGCTGAAAAGGAAAATGCCTGTAAAAACACTCAAAGTGGGTGGATAAGCTTCTCAAAGTTGCATGAGGACCATCAATGTGAAGGCCTGTAAAGGGAAATAACATTACACAGTGCCATGCTCTGTACAGGATACAGACCTGTGGGGTTCCTAATCCCTAGACATCGTAATGCATTGGCTGCATATGTGCTGTACAGCTCCCAGCCACAGGCATTGCTGAGCAACCTCATTCATAGCAAAACCTTTGAACACAGAGGCTAGGGAAAGAATCCAGATGTTATAAGATGAGAGACAGTGGTGTCAGCAGCATCCATTGTCCTGTATATGCCTTGTTTGTTATGCTCCCACATGCTGCATCAGGTAGTTAACACATAATAATCCATGGTATAACTATTGTGGACATGAAGTTAGACATCATGTTGGCATAATTGCATTCACTCAGACAGTCAAACAAATAGATACAGAGTCAAAGTAATGATATTTATACAAACATGGAATATCACCTGTGCCATCAACGTGTCCTCAAAAGGTTTTTCTTCTCTGTCTCCCGCCCACTGTCTCAGTGTAATCCCTGGTTCTGCAGCTGGAGCCAACTCTGCAATGGAGCGCATGGGTTTTGAGGGTTTGTATGGGGAGTCCTGGGAACATTAGTGTCCAGATGGGCCAGGTATGCTGAGAGTCTTCTTGTCAGAGGCAAATGAACCCTCCTCAGCTTGAACTGCCAAGGTCAAAGGGGGATCAGGTTGGAAGTGAAAGATCTGGCCTCAGACTGTCATTCTCAGAGGTCAAGGTGGTGACCTCTGACAGACCTTGCTGTTTGTCTTTGATTGTAGTGCGAGGGTCTCAGTGAAATGACAAGTGGTACTTGGTTGACAGGACATGATATCTCAACATTCCCACAAGGATGGTTCCAGTCATCCTCCGTGAGGATTCTGTCTTCATAGGGTTGGAATATTGCGTGCAATTCTGGTCTCCCTCCTATCAGAAAGATGTTGTGAAACTTGAAAGGGTTCACAAAAGATTTACAAGGAAGTTGCCAAGGTTGAAGGATTTGAGCTATAAGGAGAGGCTGAACAGGCTGGGGCTGTATTCCCTGGAATGTCGGAGGATGATGGGTCACCTTATAGAGGTTTACACAATTATGAGGGGCATGGATAAGATAAATAGACAAAGTTATCTTCCCTGAGGTGGGGGAGTCCAGAACTAGAGGGCATAGGTTTAGGGTGAGAGGGGAAAAATATAAAAGAGACCTAAGGGGCAACTTTTTCACGCAGAGGGTGGTATGTGTATGGAATGAGCTGCCAGAGGATCTGGTGGAGACTGGTACAATTGCAACATTTAAGAGGCATTTAGATGGGTTTATGAATAGAAAGGGTTTGGAGGGATATGGGTCAAGTGCTGGCAGGTGGGACTAGATTGGGTTGGGATATCTGGTCAGCATGGACGGGTTGGACCAAAGATTCTGTTTCCATGCTGTACAGCTCTATGACTCTAAGACTGAGGAATCAAGTGTTGGCCACCCCTCGAGCCTCTGGGCCATTTCAGCCCTATGGAATGTTGCATTTTGGAATCAGAGAAAGGGAGGAATTGAATGAGGTGAAAATTGATTCCACAATTGCTAGTCTCTCAGACAAGTGAGTAGGCAGCGCTGAGGTCATACAGCGATGTTAGTGTGGGAGGTTTAGTTGGGGGGGAGATTGAGTGAGGGAAGATGTCGAAGGTAGTAGTGAGACTAACAGATCATGAACCTTGGTAGGAGGTGGGTGCAGTAGTAGATCTAGGGTAAATGTGAGACGTTGGAGAGAAGGATATGGCACTTACTCTGGCAAAGTGGCTGGCAGTTACAGAACTACCAGCCATTCCTCTGCACCATTGATCATCAGACCAGACTACTAGGGTCTAGTGGCATGGCTCTCATTCTTTTCCTTTCCCAAGCAGGAAAAGCTTCTCCCAATCTACCCTGTCCAGCATGCTCATGATTTTAAAAGCTTCTATCAAATCTTTTCTCAGCTTTCTTCTCTCTAAGGAGAATAATCCCAACTTCTTCAATCTATTGTCATAATGGAAATTTCTGATTTCTGGAGCCATTCTTGTAAATTGCTACAGCGCTCTCTCCAATACATTCACACATTCCCTCTCATATGATACTTACAACTGTCCAGCTGAAATCTAACAAGTGTACTGTATAAATTGAATATCACCACCTTGGTCTTGTATTTGATTACCCTACTAATAATGCTGAGAATACTGTGTGGTTGATTGTTCTTTCCAGCTGCCCTGCCACCTTCAATCAGCACACACTGACATCCAGGTCCCTCTGCTCATATACCTGCAATAGGGTTAGGTTAACCTTTTTAGAGTTGTACCTATTATGCTATCTTTCAGTGTTATTTCTAACAAAGTGCATCACGTCACACTTCTTTGCTTTGAACATCATCTAGCACCTATCCGTGTACTTGACAAATTTGTCAATGTTCCCCTGGAAATCGACAATGTCCCTCTGGAATTCCATTTTCCTTCTAAATTCTTTCAAATTTCATGTCATCTGCAAATTTTGAAATTATCCCCTGCACACCAAGATCCAGATTGTTAATATATATATATATCAACAAAAGGTTCCTGGGGAACTCCATTACAAATATTGCTCTAGCCTGAAAGATATCCATTGACCATTACTCTCTTTCCTATTACTCAGCCAAAACTATGATGACGTTGCTACTATCTCTCCTATTGATTACCAGAAATATTTAATCCAGTCTTGCCATATCTTTAGCAAATTTCTGTTATTACCACATATTTTCACATGGCAATCTGTAATTCTCATATCTTATTTATTATACTCCATGTATGCACGTCGACTCCGTTTTGGACTTAATTTCTTTTTCCTTTACTCTGACTTCAGCTATTAACTTGCCATTCTCAATGCTAATGCCAGCTCTATCCCCAGGTTGTAAGTTTGCCCGCTGACCTGGTAGATTTGTTCTCAGACATTTCATCACCACACTCGGTAACAGCACCAGTGAGCCTCCGGTGAAGGGCTGGTGTCTGTCCCACTTGCTATTTATGTGTCTTGGTCTGTTGTGGTGGGTGATATCACTTCCGGTTCATTTTCTGAGAGGTTGGTAAATGGGGCCCAAATCAATATGTTTGTTAATGACATTCCGTCACAGTAGAACACAAAGCCAATGAAGAGCTACAAACCGTGTCTATAGGGAAGCCACACACACTGACCAAATACTCAAGTACAGTAGCAATCATCCCAACACCCACAAACGGAGCTGCACCAGGACATTAGTTAAATAAGCCACAACACACTGCAGCACCCAGGAAATAAGAGAAGCTGAGGAAAAACACCTGTATAACGTATTCAAGATCAACGGGTACCCAATAAGCACAGTCCACCAATTCCTACACAATAGACCTAAACAAGAAGACACAATATGGCCAGAAACTTTAACCACCCTGCCATACATTAAAGACATCTCGGAGATGACGACCAGACTACTCCAGCCCCTAGGTGTCATGGTAGCCCACAAACCTATCACCACACTGAGACAGCTCCTGATGAATTTAAAGGACCCACAGCTAGCAGAATGAATGTCATATGCAAAATACCCTGCAAAGATTGCAACAAACATTAAATTGGACAGACTGACAGGAAACTAGCCACCAGGATATACGAGCGCCAAATAGCCACCAAACTATCACTAGTATCCTTACACATAAACAAGAAGGGACACCAGTTTGAATAGGACAATACATCCATCCTGGGACAGGCTAAACAAAGCCACGCATGGGAATTCCTAGAGACCTGGCATTCAAACCAGAACTCCATTTACAAACACATCGATTTGGACCCATTTACCAACTTCTCAGAAAAAGAACTGAAAGTGACATCACCCACCACAACAGACCAAGACAGATGAATAGCAAGTGGGACAGAACACCAGCCCTTCATGAATACATTTAGAAGCCATGTACAAAGAAATTACAAGTGCACTCAATAATACATGGAACATTGTTGACAGGCTGAATTTGCAGTTTCAGTTTTTTTGAACGAAATCAAAGAATGTTTGTTGATTTTGGATAAGATTCTTTGCTTTGGAATTCATTGCCTGACAGTGTGTGATGATGATGATGGGTTTAATGGTGACTCTGAAAATGGAATTGGATAAGTCATTGTCGTGACATTCATATTCAAAGACCATGAAGACAAATTGCACAAATCTGGAAAATACAGAGATAATGGTTGAGATAGTTTTAATATTTTTTAAAAGCCTTGAATTCTGAAGAAGTAGCAGCATGTATATCTACAGGAAGTGATAGAGTTGGGTACAATTACAACATTTAAAAGACATTTGGACTTGTACATGGATAGCAACGATTTAGAGGGATATGGGGCAAATGCAGACAAATTGGACTAGTTCATTTTAGGAATCTTGGTGGACATGGATGAGTTGGGCCAAAGGGCCTGTTTCTGTGCTGTATGACTCTGAGAACAAAAGTTGTTGGACTGCAGGGATGGATTTGGGGAATGAGACTAAATAGCTTCCTGAACTTCAATCATTCTCTAAGATTTAACACTGTAAAAAACTTTATTGCCCCCACTCCCACAATATTTTCCTTAGAGTTTCAGTATATCTTAGCACTTCTGAAGCTGTTAAAACTCCATCCTACCCCATGAATGAAAGGGAAGATAAAATGTCCATCCTTAATTGATGCAGACTTGCATTAAGTGGTGCAACCTGGTCATAATATTGATCTTGAGAGCAGCCAATCAATCATGTAGTTATTGTTTACTGGTTGAGGAGATCATTAATATGAGCAGACAGTAGGATGTTGCTGTGCTACCTACATTGCAATCAATGGATGCATGTTAATCATGCTCTGTGATCTATACATCTGTTTTTACTGAGTTATGGAGAAATATCTTTGCTAGGGCATCTGTTTAATATAAGCAGCTGATATATAATATTTTTATTATGTAAGGAATGCAATGGTGCATAATTTAAACACATACAGTCACAGCATTTCCATGAATTTTTATTTGCAGCATACTGAAAGGCTCAGTAGACAAAAATGGGTTGGAAACAAATTGATTTATGTACAAAAGTACAAATTAATAACAGGAATAAACACTTGGCCCCTCAAGCCTGGCCCACTATTCAGTGGGTGGCACAGTGGTTAGCACTGCTGCCTCACAGCGCCAGAGACCCAGGTTCAATTCCCGCCTCAGGTGACTGTCTGTGTGGAGTTTGCACATTCTCCCTGTGCCTGCATGGGTTTCCTCTGGGTGCTACAGTTTCCTCCCACAGTACAAAAAATGTGCAGGTGAGGTGAATTGGCCATGCTAAATTGCCCGTAGTGTTAGGTAAAGGGGTAAATGTAGGGGAATGGGTCTGGGTGAGCTGCTCTTCGGAGGGTCGGTGTGGACTTGTTGGGCCGAAGGGCCTGTTTCCACACCGTAAATAATCTAATCTAAGATCATGACTACATTCCCCTGAGTCTTGATAACTTCATGGTAAGGAAGAGGATAAAACGTTATGTATCTATACCTTAAAATATTCAAAGTCTTTGCTTCTATCACATTTTGAAAAATCCATAGTTCCAAAGATACTTTATCTCCTGTGGGAGAAAAGAAATTCTTGTCATTCATAGGTAATTAGCAGCAGCTAATTTGCATACTTTAAGGTTCCACAAACAACAACAGAATAAATAATGAGAATTTAAGTGTCAGTTGATGTTGGTCAGACACCTAGCAAACACTATATTCTTCTTCAAGCATTGCCATGATTCTTCAAGTAGACGTGAAAAACTATTTATCATCTCCTTTGAAAGGTGGCACAAAGATAGTACAGTGCTTTCTTGGGCATGCACTAAGAATACTCGGTTTGATCATTTGTGTTTCAGTGTTTTCTGCTCACATCCTCTGTTGCTTGGCACACTGAATAGAATCTGTGACCGTTTCAAATTAGCTGCAGGATTCATAATAAATTAAGGCAAGAATGAGGCCTTGTTCTTTGTGAACTCAGCCAAATGATTCTTTTTTTTCCCTTTCACTGTCAGGTCATGAAGTCATAGGAGATATACAATACGAAAACAGAACCTTGTCCAACTCGTCCATGCCGACCAGATATCCTAAATTAATCTAGTCCCGTTTGCCAGCACTTTGCCCATATCCCTCTAAACCCTAACCCTTCCTATTCATAGACCCATCCAGATGCCTTTTAAATGTTGTAATTGTACCAGCCTCCCCCTTCCTCTGGCAGCTTGTTCTTTACACACACCACCCTCTGCATGAAAACATTCCCCCTTAGCTCCCTTTTAAATCTTTCCCCTCTCACCTTAAACCTATGCTATTGTGTTCTGGACTCCCCCACCCCAGGGAAAGACCTTGTCTGTTTACCATATCCATGCCCCTCATGATTTTATAAACCTCTATACGGTCACCCCTTACCATCCGATGCTCCAGGGAAAATAGCTGCAACCTATTCAGCTTCTCCCTATAGCTTAAACTCTCCAACCCTGGCAACATCCTTGTAAATCTTTTCTGAACCCTTTTAAGTTTCACAATATCCTTCTGATAGCATGAAGACCAGAATTGCATGCAGTATTCTAATAGTGGCTTAACCAATGTCCTGTACAGCTGCAAAATGACCTCCCAAATACTATACTCAATGCACTGACCAATAAAAGAAAGCATATCAGATGACTTCTTCACTATCCTAACTACCGCCATAAGCAAAGGTTGAGGAAGCTCTGGATGTGCTGAACTCCACTACTAACATCCTTTAGACGAAACACCATGAGGCTCTATTCATTATAACTGGCGACTTCAATCAAGCCAATCTAAGGAAGGTGTTGCCCAAGTACAGCCAGAACATTACCTGCCCCACTAGGGGTCCGAACATTTTAGACCACTGCTACACCACTGTGAAAGATGCCTACCGCTCCATCCCCGCCCTCATTTCTGGAACTCCGACCATAATGCCATGTTTCTTCTCCCGGCTGACAGGCAGAAGCTCGAGCAGGAGACCCCCTCAGGAATACAGGTCCAGTGTTGGTCAGAGGAGGCAGAGGATCAACTCCAGTGCTGTCTGGAATCGGATGGGCCTTGTTCAAATAGTCCGCAGGTATCTTGGACAAGTACGCCACCCCATCACAGACTTTATCAGCAAGTGTGTGGAGGACTGCATACCGAGGAAGTCAATCAAGGTGTTCCCCAACAAGAAACCCTGGGTGAATCAGGACATACAGAAGCTGCTAAAAACCAGGTGTGAGGCCTTCAGATTAGGAGACCCACTCAAATATAAGGCATCCAAGTATGAGCCATTAAGACAGCCAAGGACCAATACCGATCCAAACTACAGATCTAGACAGACACCCAACAACTATGGCAAGGACTGAATGACATCACAGGTTCTAAAAAGAGACAGTGCAAGATGGCAGATGATGACACATCCCTCCCAGATCGTCTCAAATGTCTTCTATACTTGCTTTGAGCAGAATTTCGGCGGAGAGGTAAAAGCTATTTCAACAAGTCCTGACGAGCCTATCCTGCATCAGAGGTCAGATCAGTTTTCCTTCGTGTGAATCCAAGGAAAGCGATGGGACCAGACGGAGTACCACGCCGTGCACTCAGAGCATGCGCAGATTAACTGGCAGAGGTCTTCTCAGACATCTTCAACCTCTCCCTGCAGCAGGCCACTGTCCCTGCCTATTTCAAGAGGGCCAGCATCATCCCTGTGCCTAAGAAGGCTCATGCAGCATGTCTCAATGACTACCGTCCAGTGGCCTTAACTTCAGTGGTCATGAAGTGCTTTGAAAGGCTGGTCATGGCATTAATCAACTCCAGCCTCCCCAATACTCTTGACCCACTTCAATTTGCCTATCGGACCAACAGATCCACGTCAGATGTCATATCACTTGCCCTTCACTCCTCCCTAGAACATCTTGACACCAAGAACAGCTACGTAAGAATCCTACTCATTGACTACAGTTCAGCCTTCAACACTATTAACCCCTTGAGACTGATTACTAAACTTAGTGATCTCGAACTAAGCCCTGTGTTTTTGTTTTTGCTGCTGTTTATTTATTATTTACTTATTTATGCTACTTAACTCTGTGATCTGCTTGCATTGTTCACAAGACAAAGCTTTTCGCTCTGCAGTTGGATCCTCAGTTTCCTGACCCACAGGCCACAATCAGTGAAGATTGGGGACAATATTTCATCCTCACAAACACTCAACATTGAAGCCCTCCAGGGTCTGTACTTAGCCCCCTACTGTACTCACCCATGACTGCATCACCAAATACCAGACTAATGCCATTTACAAGTTCGCTGATGACACCACCATACTCGGTAGAATCTCAGATGGTGATGAAACAGACTATACACGGGAGGCGGAAGACCTGGAAAAATGGTGCATTGAGAACAACCTAGCTCTCAATGCCGGTAAAACCAAGGAACTCATTATTGACTTTCGGCAGGATGTTATTCATGCCCCCCTACACATTAACAGCACAGAGATGGCACGAGTGGAGAGTGTCAAGCTCCTGGAAGTGGTCATCAACAACAAGCTTTCTTGGACTCTTCATGTGGACGCAGTGGTTACAAAGGCTAAACAATTTCTCTTCTTCCTCAGGCAGCTGAAGAAATTTGGCATGACAGCCTACACCCTTGTCAACTTTTATAGGTGCGCCATCGAGGGCCTTGTGTCTGGATGTATCACTGTCTGGTATGGCAACTGTACCATTCAAGATCGGAGACAGTTACAGAGAGTGGTGAACTCGGCCCAGACAATCACAAAGGCCAATCTCTCATCTCTAGAATCCCATCTACCAGGCCCACTGTCAAGGAAAGGCCGCCAGAATTCTCAAAGATCCATCCCACCCTGGCAATATTTTTCTACAACTTCTACCATCAGGGAGAAGGTACAGAAGCCTGAACACACGCACCAACCAGTTTCACAACAGTTTCTACCCTACTGTTGTTAGAATACTGAATGGACTCTCAAACTCTTAACATTCACCTGTACCTGTGTTTTTGTTTTTGCCGCTGTTTATCTATTATTTACTTATCTATGCTACTTAACTCTGTGATCTGCCTGTATTGCATGCAAGACAAAGCTTTTCACTGTGCCTCAGTATACATGACCATAAATTCAATTCAACTCAATTCAATTCTATCTACATGTGACTCCACTTCCAAGGAACTATGAACCTATACTCCAAGGTCTCTTTGTTCAGCAACACTCCCCAGAACCTTACCTTTAAGTTACTAAGATCTTCTTCTTGATTTGCCCTTACAAAATGCAGCACCTCACATTTATCTAATTTAAACTCCATCTGCCAATCCTTGGCCCATTGGCCATCTGATCAAGATCCTGTTGTAATCTGAGGTAACCTTCATCACTGTCCAATTTCCAATTTTGGTGTCATCTGAAAACTTACTAAACATACCTCCTTTGTTCACATCCAAGTCAATGATATAAATGACGAAAAGCAGTGGACCCAGCATCGAACCTTGTGACACACCACTGGTCACAGGCCTCCAGACTGAAAAGCAACCTTCCACTACTGTCCTCTGTCTTCTAATTTTGAGCCAATTCTGTATCCAAATACAGTCTGTTTTAATGCGACAGTTACATTCCTCTGTGACCTTGTACTATAGAAAACTGTTGTAGAAAATTGCGTTGTAGAAAATTGTGCAGTAGAAGATCATTATAGAAAATCACTATACCCGTTCAGTAGAAAGTTTGCGTTATCCAACCAGCGTCCACAATTTGTCAATTGTGTTATAGCCAATTTGCAAAACGCGCATTATACCAGAATGACCTGTAGGTAGTTCTCCCTGTATTCCATGTGATCTAACCTTGCTAACCAGTCTATCATGAGGACCCTTGTCAAACAGCATACTGAAGTTTCATATAGGTAAAAACAATGACTGCAGATGCTGGAAACCAGAGTCTAGATTAGAGTGGTGCTGGAAAAGCACAGCAGTTCAGGCAGCATCCGAGGAGCAGGAAAATCGACGTTGCGGGCAAAAGGCCTTCATCAGGAATACAGGCAGAGTGCCTGCAGGGTAGAGAGATAATGAGAGGAGGGTGGGGGTGGGGAGAAAGTAGCATAGAGTACAATAGGTGAATGGGGGTGAGGATGGAGGTGATAGGTCAGGGAGGAGGGTGAGGGAAGGTAGCAAAGAGTACAAAGGGTGAATGTGGGTGGGGAAGAAGATGATAGATCAGAGAGGAGGGTGGAGTGGAGAGGTGGAAAGGAAGATAGACAGGTAGGACAAGTCATGGGGACAGTACTGAGCTGGAAGTTTGGAACTGGGGTGATGTGGAGGAAGGGGAAATGAGGAAACTGGTGATGTCCAAATTGATGCCCTGGGGTTGAAGTGTTCCGAGGCAGAAGATGAGGCGTTCAGGTGGTGAGGGAGCGGCGGTGAAGGAGGCCCAGGACCTCCATGTCCTTGGCTGAGTGTGAGGGGGAGTTGAAATGTTGGGCCACAGGGTGGTGTGGTTGATTGGTGCGGGTGTCCCAGAGATATTCCCTAAAGCTCTCTGCTAGGAGGCGTCCAGTCTCCCCAATGTAGAGGATCCACAAGCCTGACCGCCTTGGCCGACCCATTGTCTCAGCATGCTCCTGCCTCACTGAACTCATCTCTACCTACCTCAACACTGTCCTATCCCCCCTAGTCCAGGAACTCCCACATATGTTTGAAACACCACCCATGCCCTCTACCTCCTCCAACACTTCCGTTTCCCCGGCCCCCAACGCCACATCTTCACCATGGATATCCAATCCCTCGACACCTCCATCCGCCATGACCAGGGCCTCTAAGCCCTCCGTTTCTTCCTCTCTCGACATCCCCAACAGTACCCTTGCACCGACACTCTCATTCGTTTTGCTGAACTGGTCCTCACCCTTAACAATTTCTCCTTCGAATCCTTCCACTTCCTCCAGACCAAAGGAGTAGCCATGGGCACCCGTATGGGCCCCAGCTATGCCTGTCTCTTTGTTGGCTACGTAGAACAGTCCATCTTCCATAGTTACACCGGCACCACTCCCCACCTCTTCCTCCGCTACATTGATGACTGCTTTGGTGCCATCTCAGGCTCCCATGAGGAGGTTGAGCAATTCATCAACTTCACCAACACATTTCACCCTGACCTTAAATTCACCTGGACCATCTCTGACACCTCCCTCCCCTTCCTGGACCTCTCCAGTTCCACCACAGAACGCACCAGATGGTCTCCTTCTTTAGAGACCGCAATTTCCCTTCCCACGTGGTTAAAGATGCCCTCCAACGCATCTCGTCCACATCCCGCACCTCTGCCCTCAGACCCCACCCCTCCAACTGTAACAAGGACAGAACCCCCCTGGTGCTCACCTTCCACCCTACCAACCTTCGCATAAACCAAATCATCCGTCGACATTTCCGCCACCTCCGAACGGACCCCATCACCAGGGAAATATTTCCCTCCCCACCCCTTTCTGTCTTCCACAAAGACTGTTCCCTCCGTGATTACCTGGTCAGGTCCACGCCCCCCAACAACCCACCCTCCTCTCCTGGCACCTTCCCCTGCCACCGCAGGAATTGCAAAACCTGCACCCACACCTCCATCCGAAGCCCTAAAGGAGCCTTCTACATCCATCAAAGTTTTACCTGCACATTCACCAATATCATTTATTGTATCCGTTGCTCCCAATGCGATCTCTTCTACATTGGGGAGACTGGACGCCTCCTAGCAGAGCGCTTTAGGGAACATCTCTGGGACACCCGCACTAATCAACCACACTGCCTTGTGGCCCAACATTTCAACTCCCCCTCACACTCTGCCAAGGACATGGAGGTCCTGGGCCTCCTTCACTGCCGCTCCCTCACCACCCGATGTCTGGAGGAAGAACGCCTCATCTTCTGTCTCGGAACACTTCAACCCCAGGGCATCAATGTGGACTTCACCAGTTTCCTCATTTCCCCTTCTTCCACATCACCCCAGTTCCAAACTTCCAGCTCAGTACTGTCCCCATGACTTGTCCTACCTGTCTATCTTTCTTTCCACCTATCCACTCCACCCTCCTCCCTGACCTATCACCTCCATCCCCACCCACATTCACCTATTGTACTCTATGCTACTTTCTCCCCACGCCCACCCTCCTCTCATTTATCTCTCCACCCTGCCGGCTCTCTGCCTGTATTCCTGATGAAGGCCTTTTGCCCGAAACGTCAATTTTCCTGCTCCTCGGATGCTGCCTGAACTGCTGTGCTTTCCCAGCACCACTCTAATCCAGACTGAAGCTCATATAGATCACTTCCACCACTCTGCCCTCATCAATCTTCTTTGTTACTTCTTCAAAAACTCAGTCAAGTTCGTAAGAAATTATTTAGCACGCACAAAGCCATGTTGACTATCCCTAATCAGACCTTGCCTTTCCAAATGCACGTAAATCCTGTCCCTCAGAATTCCCTGTAATAACGTGCCCACCAATGATGTCACCAGTCTGTAGTTTCCTAGCATTTCCTTACCACTTCCTTAAATACTGGCACCACGTTAGCCAACTTCTAGTCTTTCAGCACTTCACCTGTGGCTATTGATGATCCAACTCCCTCAGCAAGGGCTCAGCAATCACTTCCCTCGCTTCCCACAGAGTTCTTGGGTACACCTTTATGCATTTTAAGATGTCCAGCACCTCCTCTCCTGTAACATGGACATTTTTAAGATGTCGCTGTTTACTTCCCCACATTATTTATCTTCCGTATCCTTCTTCACAGTAAACATTAATGCAAAATACTCATTTAGTATCTTCCTCCATCTCCTGCAGTTTCACACCTAGGTGGCCTTGCTGATCTTTAAGGAGCCCTATTCTCTTCCCAGTTACCTTTTTGTCTTCAAAGTATTTGTAGAATCCCTTTGGATTTTCCTTAACCCTATTTGCTGAAGCTATCTCATGTCCCCTTCTTGCCCTCCTGATTTCTCTCTTTTGTATACTCTTACTGCTTTTATGCTTTTCTAAGGAATCACTCGACTTCTGCTGTCCAGACCTGTCTACACTTGTCAGATTACCTAAACATGGGGAGATATGGTTTGGAGGCAGTGGGTATGTGCTAATAACTGGAAGGAGTGGTTATCTGTGCTCCCCCTCCATTGCAGTAAGAACCTAGTCATTAGGTGCAAGGAGCTCTTGTTTTTCAGTATTTGATGCAGTTCTGGCCCATTCCTGCACCATGATATTTCCCACTTTATCAGGAGGATAGAAATGGACTGTGTTTACGGGGACATTATGTACAAATCTTTAGATAAAGGAGAAAAATATGTAAATATAATAGACTGGCACAGACCAAAGTCCAGGTTTGTGTGCTAAATGACACACTGGATCAGATGCTGCAGAGGCAAAATGGGGAGAGCTCACTGTCTCAGGCCTTTCAACTTTAGTATTCAGAGACTGGGAACTTTAATAGCTCTCAGGCTGTATATCTGAAAGATTCACTGTTATAAATCAAAAGCATTAAAAATGAAATGACATTTCAGCATGCCAGATGTTGCAGGCAAACTTCAAATCTGTTGCATTACGTGTAATTTGAAATTGTAATTTACGATTGGGCTGCTTACCTGACCTAGGATATATTTAGTAAATATGAAGACAATTACATTTGTATGAGTTGAATATTCTTGCAGGTCTTGTAATGTACAAGTTTGTTTTTATGCAGATTTTATGAATAAAGTATATTTTGATAAAAAAGAACCACTTTTTAAATCAAGAGAGAAAAATGCTACCATGAAGTCAAGGGTGACGCAATTCAAAAACAGCCGTTTTGACTCAAATTTTACAGTGAATGCCTCTTAGGAAAAGCAAGGGTTATTTATGTGTTTTATTGGTGTATGGAATTGTGTGGACCAGACACTGAGCCATATAGCATTCAATAATAAACCATAAGATAAAGAAAAGAAATATGGCAGAAGGAAAGACTCCAAAGGATTCTACCCAATTGTCTGCCTTTCCTTCACAATTATGTGTGGCCCTGGAGAAGAAGTATATGATGTACACATGCTTAAAGCCTTCTCTGTATGATGAGCATAGAGGATCAGCATTGTATACACCGTGAAACAATAGACCATGTAAGAGCAGAATTAGGCTGTTCAATCCATTGAGTGTGCTCTGCCATTCAATAAGATTGTGGCTGATCTCATCATCCTCATCTCCACCTTCTTGCCTTTTCCCCCGTAGCCCTTGACTCACCTACTGATGAAAAATCTGTCTATTTCAGCCTTGAATGGACCACCTCATAACACCTCAGTGGTTAGAAATTCCACAGATTCACAACATTCCACAAGAAATTCCTCTTCATACCTGTCTTAAATGTGCAACTTCTTACTCTGAAATTAGGCCCTTTGGTTCTGGGCTCTCCCTTAAGAGACAAGAACATCACTGCATCTCTTAGGTCAAGTCCCCTACGATCTTGTATAAAGCCACCTCACATTTTACTATATTCCAATAAGTATAGACCTAACTTACTCAACCAGATAAAACAGTTCCTCCAGACCTGCTATCGACCAGGTAAACTTTCTCTGACTGCCTGTAATATCTTACTTTAGGTAAGGGGCACAAAACTGTTCACAGTATGCCACTTGTGATCTGTGCCTTTTATAATTTTAGTAAAATCTCCCTACTTTTGGACTCCATTCCCTTTGAAATAAAGACCAACATTCCATTTGCTGCTGAACTTGAGTGTTAGCTTTTTGTATTTTCATAGAAAAGGACTCCCAATTCAGTCTATTCCATAGCTTACTGTGTTTTCTTTTAAGATTTAAATGACGCTCAGCTCCTCGATTGCTCCTGCCTAAGTGCAAAAATTCAAATTTCCCCACATTATATTCCAACTGTCAAATTTTTACTCACTGAGTTAACCTGTCTATATTCCTCTGTAACGTGCTGACAAACATGCTTTCCCATTTATTTTTGTGTAATCCACAAACCTAGCTATAGTACATTCACTTTCCTAATCAAAGTCTTTAATGTATTAATAAATAATAGTGGCCCCAGCACTGATCCTTGTGGTACACTATGAGTATGCAGGTTGCTATCCTGAAATGTCTCCCTTATCACAACTCTGTCTTCTATTAGTTCACCAATCCTCTATCCATGTTCATATACTAATGTCAACATCATGGACTCATCTGAACTAACCTAATGATGCCTTATCAAACACCTTTTGAAAATCCAAATATATTACATTCACAGTTTTCCATGTATCCTACTTGTTACCTCCAAAAAGAATTCTAATAAATTTGCCAGGCATGATTTTGCCTTCATGAAATCAGGCTTGACTGTGCTTGATCATATTATGCATTTCTAAATGCTCTGCCGATACATTCTTAGACTCTATAACATTTTCTCAAAAGCAGATGTTAATAACTGCCACAGGCAACAACATGATAGAGTCATCGAGATTCGAAAGGTTAGCTTGCCTTCTCTCTATGGTTGCAGCCTGACTCACTGTGATCGCCTGCATTTTTTTGTCAGTACAAATTCCAGCATCTGCAGTAATTTGCTCCTGCAGGCAACAGCATCTTGATTTAGTTTATTTCCTTTAATTTAGTTACAGTTTACAGACTCTTGTGCACTCTTTTAAATGGGGAGGGTGCCATAGATAACCAGCAGATAATAATTGTCATCCTTATTTGGCAGTACAGAAAAAGAGTCAATAGCACTTACATGATGTAATTTGAAAAAAATACATAAGATTGTTTGGATGGTGGTTGGCTGTGAAGTCTTAATGAACTGTTCAGGTACTGGAATGATATGGAGGTGCCAGAGTTAGACTGGGTTGGACAAGGTCAAAATCACACAACACCAGGTTATAGTCTAACAGATTTATTTGAAAACACTAGCTTTTGGAGCGCAGCTCCTTCATCAGGTGCTAGTGAGAGAGGATGACTTGAGACACATAATTTGTAAGGAAAATATCAAAGGGTCATATAACTCATGCGAACGAATTGAACACACCTCAGGTGCCTCTTAAATCTTTAATCAGTTAGAATGGAGGTGCAGGTTTCAATTGATTAGTATGCAAATCCCAGAATTTCTTTCAAATCACTGCCCTAAGATAACTTAAGGTGTCATCAATGTAAAGGAGGTGACACCTCTAGTCAGACAATGTATTTTGGGCTGAGGTCTTGTTTGGAATTTGTCTGTGTCTTAACCTGGAGTCAGACTGGTTTTATTTCCAATGTCGAAGTTTATCAAATGCCCCATTGACTGACTGTCTACAAATTTTGTCAAAATAGAATGTATCTGCAAATACAAATCTGCAAATGCATATTCACCTCACAGATTTATATATTTGTGCATGTGTGTGTATGAGAGAGGGAGAGAAAGAGTGTGTGTGTGTGAGGGGGAGAGAGGGAGAATGGGTGAGTGAGAGGGAGAGTGTGTGTGTATGAGAGGGGGTGAGAGAGCGTGTGTGTGAGGGAAAAAGAGAGAGTGTCTGTGTGTGTGTGTGTGTGTCACACACAGACTTTGCGTTGTGTATCCGGAAGTCTGCTTTGGAAGATGTTTACCTGAAGATCCAAGGCTGAATGTCCTTGACTGCTGAAGTGTTCTCCCACTGGGAGGGAACTTCCCTGTCTGGCAATTGTTGCGTGGTGTCCATTCAGCTATTGTCATCTGCTTGGTCTCACCAATATACTGTGCCTCAGGGCATCTTTGCCTGCAGCATATGAGATAGACAACATTAGCTGAGTCACATGAATACCTGTCCCCATGTATAACAGTAGTATCCTTGTCGATGCTCTGACGTGTCTTGCAGAGTTTGCTTTGACAGGCTTGTATGGATACGATGCTCAACTCATTGATTGCCAGTTCTAATGTACCGTGGTGAAAGACCATAATGACCTCCTCAGAAAACTGACACAGGATACAACCGATAGGATGCTCTTCATCGTCTGTACTTCCTGGGAGTGGAGAGACCGCGCCACATTCTTCGCAGCCTGCAACACATCATTGATGACGATGAGCACCTCGCTAAGATCTGTCCTATGCCTCCACTTCTTGCCTTTAAACAACCGCCAAACCTTAAGCAGACCATTGTTTGCAGCAAACTACCCAGCCTTCAGGACAACATTGAATGCAACACTGTACAACCCTGCAAGAGCATCGACATGGATACTACCATTACATGTGGACACCACCCACCACATACACAGTAGATACTCATGTGGCCCAGCAATGTTGTCTATCTCATACCCTGCAGTCAAGGATGCCCAAGGCATGGTATAATGGCAAAACCATGCAGATGCTATGGACACCATGCAACAATCGCTGGACAGGAATCTTCCCGTCCCCCAAGTGGGGGAACACTTCAGCAGTTAAGGACATTCGGTCTTGAATCTTCAGGTGACTGTCCTCCAAGGTTGACTTCAAGATACACAACAACGCAGAGTCACCGAGCAGAGGCTGATAGCCAAATTCAGTACCATGAGGACAGCCTCAATGGGAATCTTAGGTTCATGTCACACTACAGGTGACCCCAACACTGTGTACACTCACACAAACACACACTTTGTAAGATGTATAGACTCCCTCACTGGTGCACACTCTCAAACACACCCTCCCTCTCCATCACACCCGGTTCTCTGTCTCTCACACACTCATGCAAACATACAAATCTTTAGGGTGTATTTGCATTTGCAGATGCATTCTGTTTTGACACAATTTGTAGACAGTCAGTCAATGTGACATTTTAGAAGCTTGAAAGAAATTCTGGGATTTGCATATTAATTAATTGAAACCTGCACCTCCATTTAACTAGTTAAAGGTTTCTGAGTCATCTCAGTTATGTTCAATTCGTTCGCATGAGTTGTATGACCCTTTGATCTTTTCCTTATTAACTCTGTGTCTAAGGCCTTCCTCTCTCACTAGCACCTGATGAAGCAGCAGCGCTACGAAAGGCTAGTGTTTTCAAGTGAATTCGTTAGACTCTCACCTGTGGGCGTCTTGTGATTCTTGACCTGGTCCTGGAAGAAGGAACTGACGGTGGAATCGAATAAAAAGGCAGTGACCGCAGTCTTGCGCACACGACTCGCGGTCTGCTACTTATTAACTCACGAACACGCACCGATGATAAGGCAACGGGGATGGTCGCGGAGGAAATGAGGCTGGAGCCGGACAAAGGAGAGGGGGCTCGGTCTGGACCGCTCCGCCACTCGCTCCCAGCCCCTCGGCGAGGCAGAGAGACATGGAGCCGCCAGTTGGAGTTCACCTTGGTCTGTGTTGGGAATGCGGTGGGACTGGGGAACGTCTGGAGGTTCCCGTATCTGTGCTATAAGAGTGGGGGAGGTAAGCCAGAGGCGTCAAGCGCAAACGGAAAGCGTTCTTTATTTTCAGATACTTTGAAAGGAAACTTCTAGGTGTTTCGCCCACTTGATTCCCGCCCGAAGACCAGGCAGGTGCCTCACGGTTTTCAATGGAATTTTATGGGAGAGAGGAGAGAAACATGGAGGTCACGAGTACAAACTGTAGGAGAGCTATGTAAATGAGACGGGTTTCCAATGCTCTATTTGGGGAAGTGGAGTCCATGCCATGGTGAAAAATATGACAGCTGGCGTGGAGGGACGTGTTAAACTGTGTCCAAGGCTGGCAGAATAACTGAACCGTTGCACAAGCACTTTTCAGTCTTTCGAACTCTGGTCCGAGATGAGAGGTCAGGATCAAAGGTTAACGCCCAAGCAAGTGCTTTGGTACTTGCACTGGTACTTACAATGAAGTGGAAAATATCTTCAAGCTTTTTTTCGGGGGTGATTGTGCACTTGCTCTTAAAGTAAATACTATGCACATATCCTGAATAACATGTTAGCCGGATTATATTTTTGTTTCTTCGAGCACTCGGAAGGTGGGAGCAGAGTCGGAGCCTCCAGCTAGACTTGTTTCTGTTACACGGCCCCCTTTGCGCCATCCCAAGTTAACCAGTAAGGGTTTGGCAAATATTGGTTAAGTGATTCTTTTTTTCAGAGTCGTGGTCACACCCAAGGTTCAAGCAGATAGTTGAGGATAAGCTACAAGGGGCAGTAATTCACTGCAGTAGTTGCCAGCTCACCCCATCAAAGAGACCGTTTTGGTCATTGCTGGGGTAGATTGGCTCAGGGAGTGGTGACATGAGCAGCAAGATTAGTGGAACCACAGCCAGCCCTGTTGTGCAGAAGACCAGTAGTAGTAGGGGACTTCATAGTCAGGGGCACAAATTTCTGTGGCTGGAAAACAAAAAGGATCCAAACATGATGTGATTCCTCCCTGGTGCCAGAGTCAAGGATGTCTCTGAATGGGCACAGGGCATTCTCAAAAGGGACTGTGAACAGACAGAGGTTGTGGTACATGCTGGTACTAATGATTTAAGCAGGAAGAGTGACAATGTCTGTCTGGAAAGGGGAGTTTAAATAGTAAGTTTGAAAAGCAGGACTGTCAGGGTTGTAATTCAGGATTTCTCAGTGAGACAAGGATTAAGAAGATAGTGCAGTTAAATACATAGCTAAAGAGCTAATGGATCTTGAGATATCTTCTAGTACAGGAGGCACCTAAACTGAGCAGCATCAATGTCCTGGCAGAAAAGTTTTGGTAGTGTTGCTTGGAAGGGTTTGAACTGGTGTGATTTGGGGGAATGGGTGACACCAATTTGAAACATAGGATGCATCCATGAACAATTTTGTGGCTGCATGTGCAGGCAAAACAGGAAAGTGGAGGTATAATTTGACAGCAGGCACTCAGCATTTTGCTTGTAATGTGTAATTTAATCCTCAGGCTGGAAATAGGCCGTGTACAAGTTCAAAAACTAGAAATTACTAGAAAATCTTAGCAGGTCTGGCAGCATCTGTGGAGAGTAATCAGAAGTCATAAGTTTGACGAAGGGTCACTGGACCCAAAATGTTAACCCTGATTTCTCTCCACAGATACTGCTAGACCTGCTGATTCCAGCAATTTCTGTATTTGTTCTGGTTTCCAACATATGTAGTTCTTTGTTTTGTTTAGTGTACAAGTCCAAGCTTTGGTTATTCTCTGTTAGCAGTTAAGCAATCAAATGAGCCATACTGCAATTCCTCCACCTGAGATATCAAAATCTTGTTCACCTATGGAATTGGTTTTGACATGTGTACCCTAGAACTCTGTGGGAAGCTAGGGAAGTGATTGCTTGCTCCTTGCTGAGATATTTATCATTGACCGCCACAAGTGAGGTGCCGGAAGACTGGAGGTTGGCTAATGTGGTAAGAAAGGTGGTAAGCCTGACAACAGTGGTGGGCAAATTGTTGGAGGGAATCCTGAGGGACAGGATTTACATGTATCTGGAAAGGCAAGAGCTGATTAAAAATAGTCGACATGGCTTTCTGTGTGGGAAATTGCGTCTCAAACTTGATTGAGGTTTTTGAAGAGGTCAGAGGATTGAGGGCAGAGTGGTGGACATGATCTTTATGAACTTCGGTAAAGTGTTCGACAAGGTTCCCCATGGGAGACTGGTGAGCAAGGTTAGATCTACTGGAATACAGGGAGAACTAGCCATTTGGATACAGAACTGGCTCAAAGGTAGAAGACAGAGGGTGGTGGAGGTTTGTTTTTCAGACTGGAGGCCTGTGACAGTGGAGTGCCACAAGGATCGGTGCTGGGTCCTCTACTTTTTGTCATTTACATAACTGATTTGGATGTGAGCATGAGAGGTATACAGGGGAACCTTGATTATCTGAATGAGATGGGTGGGCACTATTTTGTTCATTTTAATTGAATCGATTAACCAAATAAATCAATGCTTTTCCTCTGGGGCTCGAGTTTTCTATTAAGTCTGCTCCCTGCTCAGGAGAAGAGTGCAAGCCCTCGCCTGCCCCAACACTGCCCACCACCCTCCCCCAAACTACATCCAACACCACCGTCTGCCCCAACACCGCCCCCAGCCTGTCCCATCACCCCATTCACCTCCAACACCACCCCTCGCATGACCCCCGTCTGTCCCCATACCACCCCCTCTCCGGGGCATTTGGACTGGACGCCAACAACAAGACTGCTACTTTTGGGGGGGTGAGTCTCCAAATAACACGTGCGCACACAGCTTTTTACTATAACATTTTGACAGGTTCCACATCTGCCCTGTACAGGACCATGTTTGAGAGATTATCTGGGGAAGGGAGGTTTAGGCTACATGCCTGTGTAGAACTCCAGGGAAAGTGTGGGAAGAGGGGAGAGAGGGAGGTCATTCACTTAGACGGTGCCTGTGCTCCCATCAGTCCAGGACGTTTCTCGGCAGCACTCTTAATCACTGTAAACCAAAGACACAATCAGTGTTGGACGCACGTCTTTGATGTAATGTTTCTGTCGAGACCTTGAGATAATAGACAATAGGTGCAGGAGTAGGCCATTCAGCCCTTCGAGCCTGCACCGCCATTCAATATGATCATGGCTGATCATTCCTAATCAGTATCCTCTTCCTGCCTTATCTCCATAACCCTTGATTCCACTATCCTTGAGAGTTCTATCCAACTCTTTCTTAAATGAATCCAGAGACTGGGCCTCCACTGCCCTCTGGGGCAGAGCATTCCACACAGCCACCACTCTTGGTGAAGACGTTTCTCCTCATCTCTGTCCTAAATGGTCTACCCCATATTTTTAAGATCTCCTTCAGGTAATCCAATTTTCAGATAATTGGTATTTGGATAATTGAGGTTCCTCTGTGTAGTTAATAATTTTGCAGATGACATCAAAATTGGAGGTGTAGTGGACAGCAAAAAAGATTACAAAATGGGATATTGATCAGATGGGCCAATGGGCTGAGGAGTGGCAGATGAAGTTTAATTTAGATCAATGCGAGGGGTTGCATTTTGGGAAGTCAATCTTGGCATGACTTATACACTTAATGCTAAGGTCCTAGGGAGTGTTTTAGTGCAGGTTCATAGCTTCTTGAAAGTAGAGTCACGGGTAGATGGGATAATGAGGAAGGCATTTGGTATGCTTTCCTTTATTAGTCAGAGCACTGAGTATAGGCATTGGGAGGTCATGTTGCAGCTGTACAGGATGTTGGTTAGGCCACTTTTGGAATGTTGCCTGCAATTCTAGTCTCCTTGCTATCGGAAGGATGTTGTGAAACTTGAAAGAGTTCAGAAAAGATTTACAAGGATGTTGCCAGGGTTGGAGGATTTGAGTTATAGGGAAAAGGTTGAATAGACTGGGGCTGTTTCTCCTGGAGCGTCAGAGGCTGAGGGATGACCTTATAGAGGTTCATAAAATCATGAAGGGCATGGCTAGGGTAAATAGACAAGGTCTTTCTCCTGGGGTGGGGGAGTCAAGAACTAGAGGCATAGGTTTGGGGGAGGGGAGATATAAAAGACCTAAGGGGCAACTTTTTCATAGAGGGTGGTGCGTGTGGAATGAGCTGCCAGAGGAAGTGGTGGAGGCTAGTACAATTTCAACATTTTAAAAGCATCTAGATGGGTATCTGAATAAGAAGGGTTTGGAGGGATATGGGCCGGGTGCTGGCAAGTAGGACTAGATTTGGGTTGGGATATCGGGTCGGCGTAGACAAGTTGGTCCGAAGGGTCTGTTTCCATGCTGTCCACCTGACTCCATGAATGTTCAGCTTCAAAGAACAAAAATTCAGTAATGTCTAGGAGAATATGTTCTTCAATCTGGATATGATCAGACCTGTTTGCTGTTTTTCTCCTTGCTCTGCTGAATGGGAAATGCAAGTTTGGCAAGAATAGTTCTCTTCACAAACCAAATTAAAGTAACTTTGGGGAATTGAAATCCCAGTAAATGAACACACCATACTCTTGCTAAATGACAGTGCGCCTATTACTATTTCAACACTTATTGATTAGTTTCTCAATATAAGAAGGGAATCATGAGGCTTTTTCAAAACTAATTTGCATGGACAGCAGAAAGAACAATGACAATCTAACCACTGAAGTTGAACCTTGTTGGAACAAGTAGCTTGTGATGATTCTGCCTGAAACATGAGACAGTAAAGGTGCATTGAGATTTTGAGAGTCAAATGCATGGGACATGTTTTACGTTTGCCAAGGGCTGTAACTTTACTCCACGCAGTCTCAATAGAATCATGGCTGGAGGGACTTGGAAGATGGAAAGATGGGAAAAGTAAACTCTAGATTGGAGAGTCGTGGATTTAAAGTGGATGTTACAAATTGGGTTGTAATTGAAGATAAAGGAACTTGACTTTGTGGTTTTTATTGAGGAGATGACAGATCCAAAACTAACATGAATATTGTTTATAGTAGTCAAATAAACCATTTGCAAATGATTTATTAGCCTTCACAGTCTCTCTGCTCTGAATTATTTTCTGAAGTATCATCACTGTTGTGTGAAATATATAGTAAACAATGCAGTTAATTTGCAGAAATAGATCTCTCAAATAGTAAAATGGTAATGATCTAATAATCCGCTGAAGACCTTTCTACCAATGAATCTATTGTGAGTTCCTCCTTGGTGATTGAAAGAGTAAAGCACATCCAAGCCAGTTTAAGTTAAGTTTAACATGTAGGTGATGTTGTCTTTTTTAAGATTTTGTCATTTTAGTTCATAATTATTTAATTATTTGCCTTTTTGCTGGATCAATGTGAGTCTTTGATTAAAGACTGAACGATATTATTGTTTCTGCATAGATGTTACTTGTATCATCCTTGCCTAAATTTTGTATCTTTTAAAGCTTTGAGGCAGGTGTCGTTTTGAGGTCCAGGTACTGACAAACATCAGCTTTTGAGACTAATCTGTGGTGTTAAATTAGAATCATGGGTAGAAGAAACTTAAAAAAAAAAAAAAATTACTTTGTGTTTGTGCAATGAATAATGTTTTAGTTTGTGGTGAGCCATTGAAATATGTTGGTTTCCAAGTTTGTAATAGGAAATAAGACAAATGAACAAGTCAGTTGAGGATAAAGTTCAAGGTAGTGTGAAATGTAAGTGGAGGATTATGGAGTGATTAGTAGACGAGAGTCTGCATTCATTTATTTTTTTTTTAAAAGTCAGGTGGAGCAAGTTGCCTCCAGAAAAAACATGAGGAACCTTGTAACAGATTGTTTGCCAGGTATGAATATTGGGTAAAGCGTCCAGTGGTCTATCCTGGAGATAGATGGTCAGAGACCAGAATGGCAACAGGAGAGACTTGGGACTCTAAATCCTTAGAGATTGTGTGTAAGGTGAATGATAAACAAAACTAATCAAACTTAACCTACAGTATGTCAACAATTTGCATTGTTTGGTATCTTTTACCATAACAAAATATGCCAGAGGGCATCATGGACCATCATCAGAAAGAATTGATACTGGGCCAGGTATGGAGACATGAGGTAGATTACTTTTTCAAAGAGGAAGGTGTGCTTAAATGAAGTGAATCTGGAGGGGTTTAGCAGTTGAGGTCACTTTTGCAAAAGATGGAGTCAATAAAATTGGAGGTGAGCAAGAAGTCAGAATTGGAGGGGCACACCACAAAGGGTAGTGGGATTGGAGGAGGTAGCAAAGCTGGCAAAAAAAGTACAGGTTTCTTTCAGCAATGCCTAGTGTTTGAAAAATCAAAGTGAGCAAGCATACATTTTATTTTGTGTTGAAGGCAATATCCTGCATGAAAATGGAAATATGTGAAAGTTGCAGTGCATGAATACCTTTCTATGCATCACATATCCAACCTGCCAGTGAGTTATTTGTACTATTTCTAATCTGAAGACAGAAATTTGTAAGTATTTCTCAAACTGTGAACTTCAAGTTTTAACAGTGTTTGGGTCCAACTAATTTAAATCCACAGTGGTCATCATTGCACATTATGTTCATTCCTGCAACACTGGATGCTGCTGCTGTTCTTCTGAGCTCCACTTTGCTAGTCTATTACCTTCAGGTTTTTTACTCAGTCTGTGGTTCTGTGCAGTGAAGGGTATCACTTTTGGCTTGATTTTTCCTGGGTACAATTATTTCTGTTCACGTATTTTATAGCTAAAACCAGGGAGTGTTGGATATGAAATTAAGAGCATCCATATTTTGAACACCATAATTAATGCTCTGCAAATCATAGCATCATATAGCAGAGAATGAGGCTTTATAGCCCATTTCGCCACCTCTTTCAGAAACCTGAAAGAAAAACAAGGTGCTGGAGAAACTCAGCAGGTCTAGCAGCATCTGTTTCAAATCCAATATTAATTCATTTGTGGGACATGGACATCAGTGGCTGGGGCCAGCATTTAATGCTCACCTTGAGTGTTTCTTGTGGCATGACTGTGTCTCTCTTTCTTAGGATTTGAAGAGGGATTTCTCTAGCACTTAGTAATTTATTTCAGTTATCCAATTTTTGCAGGTTTTTGCTTTACTTTCAGAGACCTATCCATTTAATCCAACATTTTCCATAAACTTCTCAGTTTATGAAATTGGAAAGTTATGGGATCTGTAACCAATGCTCTTTCAGACAGCAAGTTGTGATCTAGAATATACAAATTTATTTCATGTTTATCCCTATTCTTTTGACAATCATCTTCAATCTATGTCCTCTTGTCCAACCCTTTGTCACCTAGAGTCAATTTCTCTTTTCTCTTATGATTGGATAAGTCATGATTTTACATAGCATTATATACAATGTAGAGCTTAGAAATGGGATATTAATCCTAACTATTTTGTGCTGGTGTAGATATTGCTGCAAGTCTGCTCTCATTCTGTCTTCTGAATCTCGGCTTTTCAGCATATGGCGTGAGCATGTACCTCTCTGAAAACTCTTCTCTGAAATTTAAGAACCAGATGCAATTTATCAAACAAATGAGGTGGAGCACGATAAAATACCTGGTACATCCTTCGTTGTGTTTTGTTACCTATTTGGATTTGTTTTAAGAATTCAGTTTTAAACTGAATTAAGTTTAATTCTGTTAAGTAACTCCAGCACCAAGACAAATGAGCTGAAACGTCTTTTGCTTTAACTTAAATAATTGAGACAAAAATTGATCTTGTCTCTTCCCCTGTTTCAAACTGGGCACACCAGAAATGTTAGCTATAAGGTAGATCAAGGGTTGAGGGTCTCTTAGAGTCATAGAGATGTGTGGCATGAAAACAAAACCTTCAGTCCAACTCATCTATGCTGACCTAAACTAATCTAGTCTCATTTGCGAGCACTTGACCCATATCCCTCTTAACCCTTCCTATTCATATACCCATACAGATGCCTTAAATGTTGTAATTGTACCAGCCTCTACCACTTCCTCTGGCAGCTCATTCCATACACGCACCACTCTCTGCATGAAAATCTTTCTCCTGTCACCCTAAACCCATGTCCTTTAGTTCTGGACTCCCCCACCCCAGGGAAAAGACCATGTCTATTTACCCTGTCCATGCCCCTCATGATTTTATAAACATCTATAAGGTCACCCCTCAGCCTTGACAGTCCAGGGGAAATAGCCCCAGCCTGTTCAGCCTCTCCCCACAGCTCAGACCCTCCAATCCTGGCAACATCCTTAAGTCTTTTCTGAACCCTTTCAAGTTTCACAACATCCTTCTGACAGGAAAGAGACCGGAATTGCACACAATCTATCAAAAGTGTCCTAACCAATGTTCTGAACAGCCACAACACGACTTCCCAACTTCTATACTCCATGCTCTGACCAATAAAGGAAAGCATTTCAAATGCTACCTTCACTTTCCTATCTACCTGCGATTCCACTTTCAAGGAACTATGAACCTGCACTCCAAGGTCTTTGTTCAGCAACACTCCCCATGACCTTACCATTAAGTGTGTAAGTCCTGCTCTGAGTTGCCTTTCCAAAATACAGTACCTCACACTTATCTAAATTAAACTCCATCTGCCACTCCTTGGCCCATCTGATAAAGGTTCCATTATAACCCGAGGTAACCTCCTTTACTGTCCAGTACATCCCCAATTTTGGAATCATCTGCCAACTTACTAACTATACCTTCTATGCTCACATCCAAATTATTTATATAAATGATGAAAAGCAATGGACCCAGCACCAATCCTTGTGGCACTCCACTGGTCACAGGCCTCCAGTCTGAAAAACAACCCTCCACTACCACCCTCTGTCTTCGAGCCAGTTCTGTATCCAAATGGCTAGTTCTCCCTGTATTCCATGAGATCTTACCTTGCTCACCAGTCTCTCTGTATAAATTTAACAAAAATACATTCTGGAGTATTGAATTGATTCATAAAATGTGGACATTATGTGGGTGAGTAAACTTAGGAGAAAGTGAGGACTGCAGATGTTGGACATTAGAATCATAAAGTGTGATGCTGGAAAAGTACAGCTGATCAGGCAGCATCCAAGGAACAGGAGAATCAACGTTTCAGGCATAAGCCCTTCACCAGGAATGAGGCTTATGAATCTTAGTGAATCATTGCACTTCAATTAAGTCACCTTGTATTTTTTACTTTCAGCTCCATGACTTCTCTTCCTCTCTTCTGCCCTTTTTACAAATGTTTTCCTAATTTCAGAAACTGGTGTCAATCCTTCACTGTCCATGACACTGTGCCAAGACACAACTATTCACCTGACTTCTCATGAGACGTCCTCAATCAGTATCTGGCAGTTTGGATATGTCCTGAATCTTTCCATATGCTACTTGACTCCATAATTTAATGTAGTATGTTGGAGAGCATTTGATTGTCCTAAGTTATCACACCCACCCAGAGAATGGTATAACAGACCAGGCCAGACCCCCCAAAGCATTTCAAGAAAGTAGCCCAGACCCTGACTTTTCTGGTTATTTTAAGCAGGTGTGAACTGGATATTCCAGGAGTGATGCAGCTGGCCCAATCAATTCATTTTAAACAAAACAGAATTTATTTGCAACGTTACCAAATGAAACACAAACAAACAAAAAAGAGAATATAGAATAACTTTAACCTGTCTGAAAACTGAACAGATTATCCCAGCTTAATGATGCTGTTCCAAATTCCTGCAACAATCCCAATAAACACCCCTTCGCAAAAAAAGGTTAAAATCAAACACAGGATATTACAGGAGAGAGAGAGGTGGCAGAGAGTTGATATGGAATGTCCTTCCATTGTAGCTGTTTCTTTGGGTTCCCCAGCAGCTCCAGACTGCTAAAAATAAACAAACCAAACTAGACAAAAGCTGAGCTGGGCGAACTGGCCATTCCCCTTGCATTGTACAAGTGTTCTTTTAAAACTTTGAAAGACTTTTTCCTGAGACCGTATTTGTTCGCTATAATCAAATTGGCCCTAAAACCCATCCAAATCAAACACGTCAGAATCTATATGTTTACAACCCCTCAGAATAAAAACAAAGGACATCCTAACCTTGTTAAAGGAACAGCATCGTTAGTGGAATTTAAATCACAACAGGCTATACTGATAATGGTGTTTATTTTCCAAAGTGATCAGTATTTCTAACCCCAAGAAATTGCATCTTGTTTTGGCTTGTTGTGCTTAATGCCCTTTTTCTCAACTACCTGTTGGACACACTCCTATCTATTTACATAATTATTGCTTCTGTGGCTGGGTTAAAACCTGTTAATTTTTTTTAAAATAGGTTTTGTCCAGGCTTTGTTACCTTTCACATTTAACCTTCTATATCTCAAACTAAAAAAATTCAATTTGTTAATAATATTTTTGGAATAATTTTAAGCACCTTGTATCAAGTCTCTTCATGATTTCCTCTACTTTGAGAACAGCATCTAGTTTCCCTCTTGTTCTTGTTGACCAGTCTGTAGAAATACAGATACTAAATAGTTGGTGTACGATCTCATTGGCTCAATACCCTTATGTTGTGCAATTCAGAACTGCACACAAATGCAGCTGGAACCTCCGTTTTAAATCATTCTTTCAAATACTAATACTCTAGTCTTCCACATTTTTTATCCTCCCACAAAATGTGCCATCACATTTCCTGATATTTTGAATTCCATTTTCCACTTTTAATATTTGCTTATTCCACTACCTTGCCAGCATACCCCATTCAGTTCCTTTGTTTTCTTGAATTATTTCCTTGTCTTCTGTATTTAGGATTTACCTGCAAATTTGCCACCTTCTATAACCATTTCACCACATAATTTATACACTTGGTAAACAGAAATTACAGTTGTGTCCACTTCCGGGCACTTCAGAGAGAATGCAGGGGAAACATACAAGAATGAAGGATTACAGTTATATAGCTTATATAATTTACATAATTACATACCACACTGGAGAAATCGGGATTGTGTTCCTCAGAACCAAGATGGTCAAAAGTGAATTAAAATCATGGTATATTCATAAGGAAGTTGTTGAAGGTGGCATGGTGGCTTGAAAAATTGGTTTTAAAAAAAGGCATATAGATTCCTGTGCTTTAAAAGTGGGAATATAGAATGCCAGAAGCAAGAAATTTCTGTGAATCTTTGTAAAACACTGAATTGGCCTCACCTGAGGTATTGCAATAATTCTGGACATTGCAGTTTAAGAAATGTGTATTTTAAAAAAACAAAATTTGTGAAAGATTTGTATAGATGAAAGACTTCAGTTTCGAGGATGAATTGGGAAAAGAAAGTTAGACAAGATATGATTTGAAGCATTCAAAACTCTGAGCAATTAAGACAGATTAGATAAAAGGAAACTGTTCCCCTTGGCAAAAATACTTCAATCTATTTTTCTAGGCAATTAATGAAAGAATCAAAGGCAACATGATTGTTAATGCAAAGTGTGGTTAGGGTCTGGAACTGACTGCCTCTAAGGGTGGTGTGATGAGGTTTCATTGTCGTTTTTAAAAGGGAATTGGAAATCACGTGGTGACTTTGAAGAAAAAAAATGCAGGGTTACAGAAAAGTGCTTGCAGAGCCAGTGCAAATTTGCTGGGCTGAATGGCAATTTGCCTGTAACTATTCTGTGATTCTCAAGTAAATAATGAGTCAGTCCAGCAACCAAAGGATTATACTCCAAACAATTGGTTTTTGTTTTCCATGTTATGGGCATAGTGAGCAAAGAGGAGCTGAGTTACAAGATCAGCATGGGCTTATAAAATGACAGCAAGCTTGAAGAACCAAATAACCTAAATGTTATCATGCATCTTTTTTATGATATAGATTTAAAGTTAGTGACAGAATATTCTGTGCTGACATCAGAGTTATTTTATACAGTGGAACAGTCATTGTTGCTTTTTCTTATTCCTTTTGATATTGACAGCAACATCATCACATAGTCGTAGAGCTGTACAGTTTGGAAACAAATCCTTCAACCTAACTCGTCCATGCCAATCAGATATCCTGCATTAATAGTCTCATTTGCCAGTATTTGGCCCATATCTCTCTCAACTCTTTCTTTCTATTCAAGTATCCATCCAGATGTCTTTTAAATGTTATGATTGGACCAGCCTCCACCACTTTCTCTGGCAGCTCATTCCATACACAAACCACCCTCTGCTTGAAAAAGTTGTCCCTTAGGTGCCTTTTAAATCTTCCTCTTTCAATGTATTACCTCTCGTTTTGAACCCTTCACTCCAGGAAAATGACCTTGGTTATTTTCCTATCCATACCCCTCGTGATTTTATAAACCTGAGGTCACCTCTCAGCCTCTGATGCTCCAGGGAAAAGAGCTCCATCCTATTCAGCCTTTCCCTAAAGCTCAAACCCTCTAACCCTGGCAATATTCTTTTAAATCTTCTCTGAACCCTTTTCAAGTTTCACAATATCCTTCCTACAGGAGGGAGGCTAGTATTGAATCCAGTATTCCAAAAGTGACATAACCAACGTCCTGTACAACCACAACATACCTCCCAACTCTTATCATTGAACTGACCAATAAAGATAAGCATACCAAATGCTGCCTTCACTACCTTGTCTACCTGGGATTCCACTTTTACGGATCTATCAACCTTCACTCCAACACTCCCCAGGACCTCCCCAGTGTATAAGTCCTGCCCTGATTTGCCTTTCCAAAATGTAGCACCTCCTTTATCTAACTTAAACTCCATCTGCCACTCCTTGGCCCGTTGGCCCATTTGATCAAAGTCCTGGTATACTCTGAAGTAACCTTCTTTGCTGTCCGCTCCACCTCCGAATTTTGGTGTCATCTGCAAGCTTACTAATCATACCTCCTACATTCACATTCAAATCTTTAATATAAATGATAAAATAGTGGACCCAGCACCATTCTTTTTGGTACACCACTGGTAACAGGCCTCCAGTTTGAAAAGCAACCCTCCATCGCCACCCTGTCTTCTACTTTCGAGTCCGTTCTGTATCCAAATGGCTACTTCTCCCAGTATTCCATGTGATCTAAATTTGCCAACAAGTCTACCATGAGGAACCCTGTCAAATGCCTTACTGAAGTCCACCACTCTGCCTTCGTCAGTCCTCTTTTGTTATTTCAAAAAACTCAATCAAGTTAGTGAGATAAGATTTTCCATCAACAAAGCCATGTTGACTATCCCTAATCAATCCTTGCCTTTCCAAATACATGTAAATCTTATCCCTCTGAATTCCTTACAACAACTTGCCCACCACTGATGTCAGGCTCAGTGGTATATCGTTCCTGGCTTTTCCTTATCATTTTTCTTAAATAGTGGCACCATGTTAGTCAACCTCTAGTCTTCAGGCATCCTCACTTGTGGCTATTGCTGATACTTAGCAAGGTGTTCAGCAATCACTTCCCTAGCTTCCACAGAGCTCTAAGGCACACCTGATCAGGTCCTGAGGATTTATCCACTATCATGCATTTTAAGACCATCACCAGCCCTACAGTATTTTTCAAGATGTCCCTATTTAGAACTATTGAAATGATACAGAGCAGAAGGGGGCTATTCAGCCTATCTTGTCCATGTCAACCCAAAGACACCTAGATCCTCTTTTTAATCTCCTCTACCTGCACACGGCCCATAGCCCTTACAGAATTTACAGTGCAGGTCCAAGTTTGTTTTAAGTGTTTAAGGTCTCTGTCTCCACCATTAATTCAGGCAGCAAATTTCAGACGCCCACCACTCTCTGCATAAAGAAATGCTCATGTTCTCTCTAATCCTTCTGCCGTTTAGTTTGAATCTATGACCCCTGGTGTTTGAACTCTCTGCCAAGGGAAACCGTTTCTTCCTGTCTACTCTCTTACCCCTCACAATTTTGTAGATCTCAATCATGTCGCCCCCCCCTCACCCCTCTCATTTCTCTAGTCCAAGGAAAACAATTCAAACCTCTCCAATCTCTCTCCTCCTTGCTACAATTCTCTAGCTCTGGCAACTTTCTATTAAATCTCTGCACATTCTCCAGAGCAGTCACATCCTTCCGGTAATGTGGTGACTAGAGCTACACACAATAAGTGGACTTGCCAATGCCTTGCATGATTTCATCACTATATCCCTACCATTGTAATTTATACCTCTGCTAATGAAAGACACATTCTATATGCTTTCTTTACTACCTTTATATACTGCTACATTTAAGGATATATGCACACCAATATCTCTCATTTCATCTACGTCTCTCAGTAAGTTCCTGTTTACTGTGTTCCTTTTTTTACTGCATTATCTCACACTTAAGAGTTGAATGCTAGTGAAGTAACTCCACAAAGGCAGTAATCAACACCAAGTGACTCTCTTTATTTAATCATGCATAGTACACGACTGGTCCAGCTAGCACAGAGCCAGTTCCTAGTGTGAGCAAAACCCCTGACACACCTGTTCATATGTCAGCTGGGCTCCCAGGTTGGCGCTGTTAACCTGGGTCAGTCTGGGAGCTCTTATTCAGTGAGATCCAGCTGGCTGACCTGTTCCAATCACTACATCAATCTGCCATTTTCCTTCTCAATCTGCCAATGCATTGCTCTCACTTTTAGAGCTTCCAGCTCTCCTCTACACTATCCACAACGTGGCCATTTTTTTTGTTGTCTGCATGTTTCCCAATTGTAGCCTCATGTTAGAATCCAAATGGTTATAAAACAAACCACAGAGGTCCGAACATCACTTCAAACAGCTTTGCATTCATGAGGGCAGCCATTCAGCATTAACCTTTTTGTTTCTTGTCACTAAGCCAGTTTTGGATCCAATTTGACACACTACCCTATATCCCTTTTTAAAACAATTTAACCACACTGGCATTCCTCCAGCACCTCACCTGTGTTGAGTGAAGATGTGCAGATGCACATGAAAATCCAGAAATGGATTGGTATAGATTCAACACTTCACCAGAGGAGGTGCTGTTGAGAATTTCAATTTTTGTGCTGCAGCATTAAAAATAGTCCAATAGTTTAAATGTCTTATTAATGAAGTGTAACTGGATTTATAACACTGTCCAATTGTAACTACTTTTGAAGAACCTGGAGTCTGGTCCTAAAATCTAACTTTATTTGTAGAGTGACAGACTTTCCATTCTGATAATTCCAAGATTTCAAATTTTTTTTATGACCTACCCATTTGAAACTAAAATATCAATAATTGCTTTTGTTTGCTGTTTATCCATTTTTAAATATTTTTTCGCTACTTGGATTCCTGTTTTAAAAAAATTCTTAACTGAGTTACTTATTCAAACTGATAGTGTCACTGTTAAATGCATGGATGTTCTCTTGATTTGCACCAGATTCAAACTAAAATCAGGAACAAGAAATTCTATACCACAAAGATGATTGTTTTGTGGATGACTTGGTTTGAGATCAGTAACCCTGCTGTTTTCCAGTTGACCACACTGTAATATGAGCCAAAATATGCTTTCTGAAAAGATAGCAAAGCAAAGTTGATTGTAACTTTATACTTCGAAAGCAGTATCAGATTTTTTAAAATGGTGGGCCACATGGCCTCTTCAGTGCTGTGCTGTTACAGATGATTGATCCTCTTCCAAAGATTTGCCTAGTGCTGTAACCATGAGACCAAAACTCAGATCATTCACAGATGTCTTGTGATATTCAAAAACTGTTTTGTATAAGCTATTATGCAATTTCAGTATTAGACTAAGTTTAACATTACAAACCAAATTAAGAGTTTTTTGACTGCAATTTATTTAACAACAAAATGAGAAGCAATCATTCTGCAGTGTCAGAATAGAACAAAGGGTGTAAAACATGTTGTTTATTTATTAATAGACTTTGTTTGTGTTGTTGCCTGGAGACTGGAATTGCTGAGTCGTGCACACAGTACTGACAGTCAAATAGAGCCATGTCAGTTAGTCAGTCATTTAACATGGAAACAGACCCTTCAGTCCAATTGTCCACGTGAACCATGTCCCCAAACTAAACTGGTCCCACCTGTCTGAACTTAGCCCAAATCCCTCAAACTTTCCTAATCATGTACTTATCCAAAATGCCTTTTAAATATTGTAACTGTACCTGCATTCACTACTTTCTCTGTCAGGTCATTCCATACATGAACCACACTATGCTTTTGTTTAAAAATAAGTTTTCCCCCTCACCCTCTTTAAATCTCACCCTAAAAGTATACCCAATGGTTTTGAACTCCTCCACCCAAGGGGAAAAAAACCCTTGTCATTCAGTTTATCTATGTCCCGCGTGATTTTATTAACCTCCATAAGGTTTATCATCAAATCATCCCTCAACCTCCTACATGCCAGTGAAAAAAGTCCCAGTCTTTCCTCTCTCTTTTTAGATCTCAAAACCCTTCATTCCTGGCAACATCTTGGTAAATTTTTTCTGAACCCTCTCCATTATACTTCCCAAAACCGGGTGACCAGAACTGGATACAATTCATCCAGAAGAGACCTCACGACTGAAAAATGTGTTGCTGGAAAAGCGCAGCAGATCAGGCAGCATCAAAGGAGCAGGAGAATCGACCGAAACGTCGATTCTCCTGCTCCTTTGCTGCCTGATCTGCTGCGCTTTTCCAGCAACACATTTTTCAGCTCTGATCTCCAGCATCTGCAGTCCTCACTTTCTCCGAGATCTCACTACTGTCCTGTACAACTTCAACATGACATCCGAACTGTTATACCCATTCTGAGCAGTGAAGGCAAGCGTGCGAAATGCTGCCTTAACCACCCTGTTCTACCTATAGCACACATTTCAAAGAATTAGATATTTCAATCCCAAGATGTCTCTGTTCTACAAAACTACCCAGGGCCCAACTAATAACTGTATAAGTCCTGTCCTTGTTTTGTATTCCCAAAATCCAATACTTAACATTTTTATCCAAATTTAAGCTCTCCCTGCCATGCCTCAGCCTATTGACCCAATTGATCGTGATCCCTTTGTAATTTTGGATAACCTTCTTCACTGTCCACTCTAGATCAATTTTGGCAAACTTACTAACGATGCTTCTGAGATTCTCCCCCAAATTGTTTATATAAATGATATGCAAAAGTGGACCCAGTGCCGATCCCTGTGGAACAGTGCTGGTCACTGTTCTCCAGTCTGAAAAGCAATGCTGCACATCACCCTCTGTGTCCGACCGTCAAGCCAATTTTATATAGAACATGGGACAATACAGCACAGGAACTGGCCCTTTGGCCCACAATGTTGTGCTGAATGTGATGCCAAATTAAAGTAATCCTTTCTTCCTGCCTTTGGTCTATACCCCTCCATTCCTTGCATATTCATGTGCTTATCTAAATCGACTCTCTTTAAATGTCCCTATCATATCTGCCCCCACCACCATTGCAGCAGCACATTCCAGACTCCTACCACTTGGTGAATTCTTTTTATAAAAAAAAAGCTTGCCCCTCGCATCTCCTTTCGAACCCCCGCCCCCTTAAATATATGCCCCTACTATTAGACATTTCAACTCTGAAGGAAAAAGATCCTGACTGTCAATCTATCTATGCATCTCATAATTTGAAAGGCTTCTATCAAGTCTCCCCTCCGCCTCTGCGCTCCAGAGAAAACAACCCAAGTTTTTTTTCCTAGCCTCTCCATACCATCTAAGCCAGGCAGCATCCTGAAACTTCTTCTACATCCTCTCAAGTCTCTATGTCCTTGCTGTAATGTGGTGACCAGAATTGAACACAACACTGTGTAGCCTAACCAAAGACTGAGTTGCAACATGACTCTTGTACTCAATCCCCTGACCAATAAAGGCAAGCATGTCATACACCTTCTTTACCACCCTATATACTTGTGTGGCCACTTTCAGGGAGTTATGGACTTGAATCCCAAGATCCCTCTCTACATCAATGCTGTTCAGGGTCCTGCCATTAACTGTATACTCTTCTTTGACATTTTGATCTCCTAAAGTGCAGCACCTCACACTCACCTGGATTAAATTCCATCTTCCATTTCTCCACCCATATCTTCAACTGATGTATATCCTTTGACAACCTTCTACACTATCCACAATTCCACCAATCTTTGTCACCTGCAAACTTACTAACTGACTCATCTACATTTTTACTCCAGTAATTTATATATATATCACAAACAATAGAGGTCCCGTACAGGTCCCTGCAGAACATCACTTGTCACAGACCTCCAGCCAGAAAAACACACTTCCACCAATACCTGCTGCCTTCTATAGGCAAGCCAATTCTCAAGTGGCCAAGTCACAAATCCCATACATCTTAATTTTCTGGATGAATCTACTATGAGAGACCTTGTTGAAAAATCTTACTAAAATCCATGTAGACAGCATCCACATTCAATCAAGTTAGTAAGACATGACCTGTCCTACACAAAGCCATGCTGACTGTCCCTAATTAGGCAATGTTTTTTCTAAATGCATGTAAATCCTGGTCCTAAGAATTCTCTCCAATAGCTTCAACTACCAATGTGAAATTCAACAGTCTATAGTTTCCAGTGTTATCTCTAGTTCCTTTCTTGAACAGAAGAAAAACATTAGCTACTCATTCCTCTGGAACCTCTCCAGTAGCTAGTGAGGATACAAAGATCTTGGTCAAGGCCCCAACAATTTCCTCTCGTCTTTCTCAATACCCAGGGAAGATACCATCAGGGCTCTGAGGGCTTATCTACCTTAATGCTCTTCAAGAAACCCAACACTACTACTTTCTTGATTGCAAACATGCTAAGGCATTTTGAGTGCTCCACACAAATTTCACTATCGTTCATATCCTTCTACTGGGTGAATACCAACGTAAAGTACTCATTTAGGATCTCATCCACCTCCTCTGCTTCTAATCACAAGTGCCCTCCTTTTATCCTTGAGTGGTCCTACCTTCTCCCTAGTTATCCTCTTTATTTTTATTGTGTATATAGAATGCCTTGGGATTCTCTATAACCCTACTCGCCAAAGTCATTTCATTGTCCCTTCTTGCTCTCCTAATTCCCTCCTTGAGTTCTTTCCTACGTTTTTTTATTTCTCACTGGCCCTGTCTGACTTTAGCTTCCTAAACCTTACATATGCTTTTTTCCCTTTTTATTTTTGACCAAATTCACAACCTTGTTTTCCAAGGGTCCTTTGCCTTGCCATCATTGACCTTCCTCCTTCCTGGAACATGCCAGTCCTGAACTCTGATCAGCAGGTCTTTAAACACCTCCTACATGTCAAACATGGTCTTGCCCAATAACAGCTCCTGTCAATTAACACTCCCTAGCTCTTGCTTAGTACTGACATAATTTCCCCTCATCCAATTTAGTACCTTCCCGCAAGCTCCTGACTTATCGTTATTCATAGCTATCTTAAAACTTAAGTTGTGATCACGGTTTATAAAAATGCTCTCCCATTGAAAGGTCAGTCACCTGGCTAGGCTCATGAGCCAATACAAGCTCTTAACAAAGAGACCAAGTACCATCTAAGCTACAATAAACTTTCTAACAGCCTCTTTCAATCTCCTATTTGTTTGATAAGAGGAAGAGGGCAGGATGGAATCATGACGACAGTGCTGTAATGTTTGGGGCTTACTGTTCTTTGACACCAAGTTCTTCCTCAATCCAGTGTTCAGTTGTGGTGACTATGTTGACTTCTCCCAGAATTTTTTGATTTCAAAAATATACTTTATTCATTTTAAAAAAAAACCTCTTATGTCAATGGATATATACAAAATGCAGTTCAATTCTGTACATATGTTTCTGTGCTGTATATCTTTTATGACTATTTGAGTTTGATTCTATCCCAAATGCACCTCCGAAGTCTGTCTGCTGCCCTCTAAACGTTAGAATCTAAAGGATTTTGTATCCAATTTGGAAGTTCACACTAAATCTCATATGGTCTAACCTTCTTCATTATTCTACCATGCAGAACCTTGTCAAAGGCTTTACTAAAGTCCAAGTATGGGTGGCACGGTAGCTCAGTGGTTAGCACTGTTGTGTCTCAATGCTAGGGACCTGGGTTCAATTCCAGCCTCATGCAACAGTGGGGAGTTTGCACATTCTCCCCGTGTCTGCATGGGTCCCCTCTGGGTGCTCTGCTTTCCTCCCACAATCCAAAGATATGCAGGTCCGGTGAATTGGCCATGCTAAATTGCCCATAGTTTTAGGTTTTGTTGTTACTCTTTGGAGGGTTGGTGTGAACTTGTTGGACCAAATGGCCTGTTTCCACACTATAGGGAGTCTAATCTAAACAATCTCTGCCCTCAATCATTTTGGTTATACCACTTTCTTAAAAAAAAAAACAAAGTCAATCAAGCTGTGACACATTATTTTCCTCGCATAAAACCCATTCAGACGGTCCCTCATCAATCCTTGCCTCTCCAAATGCAAGTAAATCCTACCTTTCAGAATCCCCTACAACAACTTACTCATTACTGATGTCAGACTCTCAGGTCTTTGTTTCAAGGCTTCTCCTTACAGCCTGCCTTAAACAATGGCACAACATTAGCCACCCTCCAGAGCTCTGGTACTTTACCTGTGTTTATAGATGATACATATTTCTGGTAGGGGCCCCACAATTTCACCCCTAATTTCCTGCAACATCCTGGGATACACTTGATTGGGTCCTGGAGATTTATCTGCCTTTGTTTCTTAAGACCTCCAGCACTTCCTGTTCTGTATGTGAACTGTTTTCAAAATATAAGTATTTATTTCCCTGAGTTCTTTAGCCTCCATTTCTTCTCAACAACTAAGTGAATATTTTGTCAGTTTTTAATATTTCTCCCATCTCCTATGGTTCAATACAACAATGACCTCATTGATCTTTAGGAGGTCCTGTTCTCGTTATTGCTCATGTTCACATGAGATTTACTCCAAATAAATATGGCTGTATCTCAGTAAAGTTTGTGAGAAATGTTTATACTTCTGTAGTGAAGACCTTACTAAAATTTACTTGCTGTTGTAGCCAACCACCCCCTGTATTGGCTGAAGATCACATTGCCAGTGGCTGTGTGGATGAATTTAGTGATGAAGATTTATAAATCTGGTTCTTTCCAGACTGGAGCTGAAAACATTTGTAAATGTTTTTCAATGAGTTTTTCAATTCTTGTTGCATTCAGGAACTTATTGACACTCCCTATTCAAAGAAAGCTAACTATATTTCATTCTCTTTTGCTACTCGACAGAGACAGGCAAACTAAACACTGCTTCACTAGGAATAAAAACTTCCTTGCATGTCAACCCTGCCCTGTATGAGGACTGAGATTCCAGTCCCTCAGCAGCTGGCTAGTATGTGATCAGAGGCCACGAATCATGAAGATCAATACCTGGTACCTTGACAGTAATCATGTTCTCTTTATTCTATAGAAGTCCACTATGCCGACTTTGTTTCAGTCACCACAGTCGGCCAAAAGGTGAATTTTGGGTGATTAGGACTGTGTGCAGATAATGTAGCTTGTTAGTTCCAGTACAGAACCTGTGTGTAGCAGTGTGCATCTTTACAAAGAGAGCTAGTCTGCCACATAGTGGGGGAAAAAAAATAGAGGGTGCTGGAAGTACTCAGCAGAGCAAGTGTCAAGAATCAGTGTGTGCACAGCCTCCACTGCTTGAGAGGAAAAAAAGATGTGCCTTCATATGATTCCTTTCAAAATCAGAGTATCTTAAGATACTTTATAGCCAAGGGAATATTTTTGAAGTGTCGTCACTATTGTATTTCCAATGTATATTACAACAGCCAATTTTTACCACAGCAAACTTCTACCAACAGCAATGTGATTAGATGCTGTGTTATTGTAATTTTTAATTGAGGACTAAATATTTGCCAAGATATTGAAGTTCTATGGAATCTTAATGTATACTTGAATGGGCAATAGGTCCTCAGTTTAAAATTCTGTCTGAAAGGTAGTGCTTCTAACTATTCAAGACTCCTTCCAATCTGCACTGAAATGCCTTCATCCTTGATTTTTGTGCTCAAGTTCTGGAGCATAATGTGAAAATACAACTTTCTGACTCCAAAGCAGGCAGGCTACCAGTGAGCCACAGATAATACTTAGATTGACATGAGACAAAAGTCATTGTCACCAGTTGTAAAGCAAACAAATGAGAAACAGAGCCAAGAGGAAAGGAAGAAGCTGTCTCTCTTTGGGATGGCACAGAATGGATGGGAGCAGAGTGGGATTTCTAAAGTGCCAGTTACCTGTGCCTCCTTAGCTGCATGGATGTAATGGTTCTCTGTGCTATGGCTGCGACAAAATCCATATCTCAGTGCAGCTGAGAACATAGAAGATAATTGTATAAGTTTCTCTTCCACCCCTTTAACTTGCACCTCACCCATGATGGATCAGCTGCAGATGGCATGGACCTCTACTTTCCCGCCTCGCTGTTTTGGATTTTTAGATCCCCAGGAAGTGACACCTGCCCAGCTGCTGCAGCCCACGCTGGAACATAACTAAATGGATAGACTGGAACCAAAGGTTAGTAGGAAAAATTGTAGTTGAACAATGGGCTACCTTCGAAGAAGTAGTGGTTTGGGCACACAAGTTATATTCTTTCAAAAGAGAAAGGTAGGACTAACCAAGTTGGAACTTCCTGGATAACAAAGGAGAAATTAAATTAAAGAGAACTTGTGACAGGTATCGGGTACTAAGTTGAATTCAGAAGAAAGATGAGCAAAGAAATTCAAGAGGTCTAAACAAGATCAGTAGCTAACATTAAAGGAAATCCCAAATCTGTAAAGCACATCAATCAGAAAAGTGGTAAAATGAGTAAGACAATTCCTGACCAACAAGGGGATTTACACATGGAAGCAAGGTGCATGGCTGACCTGTTAAATTTAACAACTTCTTTAGATAAAGACGACAGGTGCAGAAGCTGACAGGTGAGAAAACTGTTTTGGGAAGGGTTTGGTAAGGAGGTGGTATTGAAGAGACTTTTTTACCTACAGTTGATGAGGCACTGGGACCAGTTGAGATGCATCTAAGGATATTGAAGGAGTTGTATAGAAACTGCAGAGATACCAGCAATTATGTTTCAATCTTCCTTGGATTTCAAGATGGTGCAGAAAATTGCAAGATTGCAAACGTTATCTCCTTCAAAAATAAAGTTATAAAGATTTGGCCCCATAATTAATAGACCAGTCAGTTGAACCTTGGTGGGAAAGAGTTTCCAGGCACAGTTATTCAGGATAGAATTAAGTTGTGAACTAATTTCAGAAGGGTTGTCATAGATTTAAGAGAAAAATGGGGTTTTCTGGGGTTGGGGTTTTTTGAAGACGTAATCTAGAGAGGAAGGCCCTTGATGTGGTGTACATGGACTTCCCAAAAGTATTTAAATACAGTGTCATACAACAGACTTGAGGATAGTTGTAAGTGTTAGAATAAAAAGGACAGTAACAACACTGCCAATTTTGTGTCTAAGGGCTAGGAAACGGAGTAATGGTTAATGGGTATTTTTCAGCTCTTAAAAACGCTTGTAGTGGAATTCCCCGGGGTTGGTATTGATGTTAATGGAGTAGGTGGGTAGGGGGAAGATGGCATTGAAAATGGAGAACTGAGATGACACACTGGTGCTACAAACCCAAAATCACTGCCACTGCTGTCACACCTATTCCAGATGTTGTATGGTCACCTTCTTTGAGGATGCAGCAACACTCTGCCAAATCCAGAAACTAACCACAGCATCTCAAACACTCAGGGGCATTCTTTAGAAAGAAATCAGGAAGGCAAAGAGGGGATATGAGATACCATTGTCAGACAAGGTTAAGGATAACCCAAAGAAATTCTACAAATACATTAAGAACAAGAGGGTAACTAGAGCGAGGGTAGGGCCCCTTGAAGATCATGGAGGTTGTCTTTGCCATAGAGCTGTACAGCATGGAAACAGACCCTTCAGTCCAACTCCTCCATGCCAGCCAGATATCCTCACCTAATCTAGTCCCATTTGTCAGCACTTGGCTCATATCCCTCTCAACCTCTCCTATTCCTATACCCATCCAGAAGATGGGAGAGATACTAAATGAATATTTCATGTCAGTTTTTACAGTGGAGAAAAATATAGAAACTAGTATATGCAGGGAAATAAACTTTGTTTTTAAAACCTTTCACATTACAGATGAGGTTTAGGCGGTCTTAGAGAATATAAAGATGGATAAGCCTCCGGGATCTGATGTATCCCAGAACACTGGGAAGTAAAGGAGGAAATTGCGAGATCCCCTTCAGAAATATTTGCATCATCTATAACTACTGGCTGATGACTGGAGGGTGGCTAATGTCAAAGTTTTTAACAAAGATTGGAAGGAGAAACTAGGGAACTATAGACCTGAGTCTGCCTACAGTTGTCGGAGGTGATTTTAAAAGGTAAGAGTTATGGGCATTTAGAGGCGAGGGATTGATTACAGATAGTCAGCATAGTTTCATGCAAAGAAAATCATGTCTTTCAAACTTGATTGAATTCTTTTGGGGAAGTTACAAAAAAGATTGAAGGCAGAGCAGTAGACGTTGTTTATTTGGACTTTACTAAAGCCTTAGATGAATTTTTGTGTGGTAGACTAATTAGTAAAGTTAGGAGAAAGTGAGGACTGCAGATGCTGGCGAGCAGAGCTGAAAAATGTGTCTCTGGAAAAGCGCAGCAGGTCAGGCTGCATTTAAGGAGCAGGAGAATCGATGTTTCGGGCATAAACCTTTCTTCAGGAATTCCTGGAGAAGCGCTTATGCCCGGAACGTTGATTCTCCTGCTCCTTGGATGCTGCGCTTTTTCAGCAACACCATTTTTCAGCGCTAATTAGTAAAGTTAGATCACTTGGGATTCAGGGTAAGCTTGCCAATTGGATTCATAATTGGCTTAATGGCAGGAGGCAGATTGGTGGTGAAGGGTTGCTTTTCAGACTGGAAGCCTGTCACCAGTGGTGTTCCACAGGGATCAGCTCTGAGTACACCTTGTTTGTCATTTACATAAATGATATGCATGAGAATATAGAAGGCATGGTTAGTAAGTTTGCAGATGACACCAAAATTGTTGGCATAGTGGACAAAGGGATCTTGATGAAATGGGTCAATGAGCTGAAAAATGGCAGATGGAATTCAGTCTAGATAAATGTGAGGTATTGCATAGTCAGAGATGTATAGCATGGAAACAGACCCTTCGGTCCAACTTGTTCATGCCAACCAGATATCCTAACCCAATCCAGTCACACCTTCTAGCACCTAGCCCATATCTCTCCAGATCCTTCCTATTCATATACCCATCAAGATGCCTTTTAAATGTTGCAATTGTACCAGCCTCCACCACTTCCTCTGGCAGCTCATTCCATACACGTACCACCCTCTGTGAAAAGGTTGCCCCCTAGATCTCTTTTATATCTTTCCTTTCTCACCCTAAACCTATGCCCTCTAGTTCTGGACTCCCCCACCCCAGGGTAGAGACTTTGTCTATTTATCCTATCCATGCCTCTCCATGATTTTTTAAAATCTCTACTACTGTATAAGGTCACATCTCAGCCTCCAACACTCCAGGGAATACAGCCCCAGCTATTCAACCCCTCCCCATAGCTCAAATAGCATATTTGTACAACAAACAAGGGTAGGGCCTATACAAGTAATGGTAGGGCCTTGAGTCATGTGTAGAACAGAGGGACCTAGGTGTTCAGTTACATAACTCTTTGAAGTTTGCATCACCATGGTTAGAAAGGCATTTGGCATACTTACCTTCATTGCTCAGTCCTTTGAGTATAGGAGTTGGAAAGTCTTGTTACGATTGTACGACATTGGTGAGGCCTCTTCTGGAATACTGTATCCGGTTCTGGACTTCAAGTTATACGAAGGATATTATTAAGCTGGAGAAGGTTCAGAAGAGATTTACCAGGATGTAACCGGGATTTGGAAGATTTCAGTTATTGAGAAAGGCTGGGACATTTTTCACTGGCGTGTAGGAGATTGAGAGGTGACTTGATACAAGTTTATAAAATAAGAGGTATAAAGTTAATGGTGGTTGTTTTCCCTAGGATGGGGATTTCAAAACTAGGGTGCACACTTTTATTTTTAGGTGAATGGAGAGAAATTTTAAAGCATAAGGGGCACATTTTATTTGAGGGTGGTTTGTGAATTGAATGAACTTTCAGAGCAAATGTTGGATGCAGGTACAGTTACAACATTTAAGACCTGGATAAGTACAGGACTTGGAAATGTTTGGAGGGATATGGGCCAGGAGCAGATGAGTGGGACTACTTTAGTTTGGGATTATGATCAGCATGGACTGGTTGGACCTAGAGGGTCTGTTTTCTGTGCGTGTGATCTCATGACTCCACCATTTTGCAGCGGACAGAATTCTTTTTAAAAATTACTTTATCTGCAAATTGTGTGCCTTCATATAACTCTAGGACCGGTGCTATTTTGCAGTTTGACATTTTTGCTTTGTCTGGATCTACAAAGTCCAAATTAGACATTCTGATTCACAGCAGCTAGCAGTCAAATTTATGTCCAAAAATATGCAATGCTTCCTGCTGTGGTATTTCACAATATAATGAAAGGCCATAAAATATATTGAAAGGAGAAGTTTTTAAAATCTGCAATTGAAAATAGTTGAACAGATTAGCAGAGCTATGTTCAGAACCAAATGTCAATCTCTGCACTGGAATGAGAAGATAATGTCTGGGTCTAGAAGGGAGGCCTTGTTAATTTTATATGAAGCATGTTATAGATGGGATGTGTGAGTTTGAGAAAGAAAATAAGACAACAGAATGAGATTGGCAACATGAAAGAAGAATATGTATAGAGCAAGATTTGATTTGTAGACTGTAGAGTCATAGAGATCTACAGCACGCATACAGACCTGACCAGATATCCTAATTTGTCAGCATTTCCTAATCCTATTTGCCAGCATTGGGCCCATGACCTTCCAATTCATGTACACACCCAGATTCCTTTTAAATGCTGGAATTGTTCTAGCCTCCACCACTTCCTCTAGCAGCTCATTGCAATCGTGCACCATAACCTGCATGAAGGTTTGCCCCTTCAGTCCCTTTTAAATAGACAATAGACACAGGAGTAGGCCATTCAGCCCTTCGAGCCTGCACCGCCATTTAATATAATCATGGCTGATCATTCCTAATCAGTATTCTCTTCCTGCCTTGTCTCCATAACCCTTGATTCCACTATCCTTGAGAGCTCTATCCAACTCTTTCTTTCTTAAATGAATCCAGAGTGTGGGCCTCCACTGCCCTCTGGGGCAGAGCATTCCACACAGCCACCACTCTGGGTGAAGAAGTTTCTCCTGAGCTCTGTCCTAAATGGTCTACCCCGTATTTTTAAGCTGTGTCCTCTGGTTCGGCACTCACCCATCAGTGGAAATATGTTTCCTACTGCCAGAGTGTCCAATCCTTTCATAATCTTATACATTTCGATCAGATCCCCTCTCAATCTTCAAAACTCAAGGGTATACAAGCCCAGTCGCTTCAGTCTCTCAGTGTAAGGTAATCCTGCCATTCCAGGAATTGACCTCGTGAACCTACGCTGCACTCCCTCAATAGCCAGAATGTCTTTTCACAAATTTGGAGACCAGAACTGCACACAGTACTCCAGGTGTGGACTCACCAGGGCCCTGTACAGCTGCACAAGAACCTCTTTGCTTCTATACTCAATACCTCTTGTTATGAAGGCCAGCATGCTATTAGCCTTCTTCACCACCTGCTGTACCTGCATGCTT
>NC_057734.1:13558996-13577703 GCF_004010195.1 Chiloscyllium plagiosum
CCCGGGGACTTATCAATCTTCAGACCTAACAGTCTCTCCAACACCAATTCCTGGCAAATATAAATTCCCTTAAGTTCAGGTCCTTCAGCCACTGTTACCTCAGGGAGATTGCTTGTGTCTTCCCCAGTGAACACAGATCTGAAGTACCCATTTAATTCCTCTGCCATTTCTTATTCCCCTGTTTCTGTCTTCAAGGGCCCAATTTTTGTCCTAACCATTTTTTTGCCTTCCACATACCTAAAAAGGCTTTTACTATCCTCCTTAATATTCTTGGCCAGTTTACCTTCGTACCTCATTTTTCCTCTGCGTATTTCCTTCTTAGTAATCCTCTGTGCTCTTTAAAAGCTTCCCAGTCCTCAGTTTTCCCACTTATCTTAGCTATGTTATACTTTTTCTCTCTCAACTTTGTTTATTTACTACCCTCGTCAGCCTCGGCCGCCCATGCCTCCTCCTGGGATCTTTCTTCCTTTTAGGAATGAACTGATCCTGCAATTTCTGCATTATACACAGAAATATCCGCCATTGTTCCTCCACGGTCATCCCTGCTAAGGTATTGCACCATTGAAATTTGGCCAGCTCCTCCCTCATAGCTCCATAGTTCCCTTTATTCAACAGAAGTACTGTCACTTCCGACTGTACCTCTCCCCCTCAAATTGCAGATTGAAGCTTATTGTATTGTGGTCACTACTTCCCAATGGCTCCTTCACTTCGAGGTCTCTGACCAATTCTGGTTCGTTACACAATACCAGATCCAGAATTGCCTTCTCCCGGTCGGCTCCAGCACCAGCTGCTCTAAGAATCCATCTCTGAGGCACTCCATAAAGTCTTTCTTGTGGCCCAATACCATCCTGATTCTCCCAGTCTATCTGCATGTTAAAATCCCCCATAACAACTGTAGTGACATCTTTGCGACAGGCCAATTTCAGCTCCTGATTCAACTTACATCCGACATCCAGACTACTGTTTGGGGGCCTGTAGATGACTCCCAAGAAGGTTTTTTTACCCTTAGTATTTTGAAGCTCCACACTGACTCACAAGGCCACCACACCCCCTCTGCCCGTCAGTCTGTCCTTACGATAGCACGTGTATCCTTGAATAATCATTTCCCAGGCCCTGTCCACTTGAAGCCACGTTTCTGTTATCTCCACAATATTGTATCTGCCAATTTCCAAAAGAGCCTCCAGCTCATCCATCTTATGTCTAATGCTTCGTGCATTCATGTATAGTTTTTTAAATTTGTTACTGCTCTCACCCTTCCCATCAACCCTTATTTCACTCTCCTTTTTAAACATCCAGTTTGTCCCCTCCCCCCTGCTACTTAGTTTAAATGTAGCGGTGTTGCAGTAGAAAACCTGCCTACCAGGTTTCCCCTTTCACCTTAAACCTATGCACTCTAGTTGTGGACTTCCCTATTCTGGGGGAAAAGACATTGGCTATTCACGCCCCTCATGATTTTATAAACTTCTATGTAGAGTCATAGTGATGTACAGCATGGAAACAAAGCCTTTGGTCCAACTCATCCATTCCGAACAGAGATCCCAAACTAATCTAGTCCCATTTGCCAACACTTGGCCCGTATCCTTCTAAACCTTTCCTATTCATAAACCCATCCAGATGTCATTGAAATGTTGAATTGTCCCAGCCTCCTCCACTTCCTCTGGCAGCTCATTCCATACACACTCAACCCTCTGTGTGAAAGAGTTGCCCCTTAGTTCTCTTTTATATCTTTCCCCTCTCATCCTAAACCTATGCCCTCTAGTTCTGGACTTTCCCACCCCAGGAAAAAGACTTTGTCTATTTATCCTGTCCCACACCCCTCATGATTTTTATAAGGTCACCCCTCGGCCTCTGACACTTCAGGGAAAACAGCCCTAGCCTATTCAGCCTCTCCATATACTCAAATCCTCCAACCCTGGCAACATCCTTGTAACTTTTCTGAACCCTTTCAAGTTTCACAACATCCTCCTGATAGGAAGGAGACCAGAATTGCACGCAATATTCCAAAAGTGACCTATCCAATGTCCTGTACAGCTGCAACATAATCTCCCAACTCCTATACTCTTTATTCTGACCAATAAAGGAAAACTTATTAAATGTTGTCTTCACTATCCTATCTAACTGCGTCTCTACTTTCAAGGAGCTATGAACGTGCACTCCAGAGTCTTTCTTCAACACTCCCTAGGCCCTTACCATTATGTGTATAAGTCCTGCTAAGACTTGCTTTCCCAAAACGCAGCTCCACACATTTATCTAAATCTAACTCCACCTGCCACTCAGCCCATTGGCCCATCTGATCAAGATCCCGTTGAAATCTGAGGTAACCTTCACTGTCCACTACACCTCCAATTTTGGTGTCATCTGCAAACTTACTAAGTATATCTTCTATGTCCACATCCAAATCATTTAAACAAATGATGAAGAAAAGTAGTGGGCCCAGCACCGATCCTTGTGGCACTCCACTGGTCACAGGCCTCCAGTCTGAAAAAACAACCCTCTACCACCACCTTTCTGTCTTCTACCTTTTGAGCTAATTCTGTATCTAAATGGCTAGTTCTCCTTGTATTTCATGAGATCCAACCTTGCTAACCAGTCTCCCATGGGGATCCTTGTCAAATGCCTTACTGAAGTCCATATAGATCAAGTCCACCACTCTACCCTCCATCAATCCTTCATGAGACAAGATTTTCCACACACAAAGCCATGATGACTATCCCTAATCCGTCCTTGCCTTTCCAAATACATGTAAGTCCTGTCCTTCAGGATTCCCTCCAACAACATGCCCACCAACCAAAATTGAAACTCCCACATCCCGACAAAAGAGCATATCACTCTACTAAAGGCCATTCTTCCAACTTACAGACCCAGAAAATAGCACCATGTTATTGCTCTCCAAATACTGCTCCAGGCTAACTTAACACTTATGGCTTATTTTTAAAATTTAATCAAGAGGCGGATCTCAATAAAACATAATCAAGAAAGGACCCACTCTACTCACTATTGTAAATATACAGTAAGGCTGCACTTAAGTGAATAATTTTATCTGTTTCTGTGCTGTGACCTCTCCCAAACAGGTTCCTCCAAGATCAGTTGTGAATTTCGCTGTTTAAGTTTTTCCTAGATGCACTCTGATGTCCAGCGATACATGAATTCCATCAGCAAAGGCGTAACTGTGCAGATTCACTGCTGTCAGTTAGCAGTGTAGGTTTCTTTTTCTCTCTCCCTCTCCTTCACTGACCATGTATTGCAAAGTGCCATTGTTTTGACTTTTTTTTTCAAGTTCCAAAACAATGCAACAGCTTATAAAGCAGTAATTGCTGCTCCTGGAATTTGAGGAAATCGCCACCAACAACTAAAATACCCCAAAAAAAAAGCAGCTGTTACAGCCACAAATTTTTCTTGTCCTCCATCTTTGATTATCCAAAATTCAATTACACAGCCTTCAGGAAAAAATAGCCCCAATCTATTCAGCCTCTCCCAATAGCTCCAACTCTGGCAACATCTTTTCTGAACTATCTTTCAGAAGTTCAAAAAGATGTGAACTTTCTGAAGTGAAAGTTCACATCTTTCAGTGAAAATAGGAGGAAATAGAAAAAAAAACAACGAGAATAACAGGGGAAAAAGAAGCTTGCAAATATAACAGTTGTGGAACCTTGATAAGAAAATTTGAAACAAAACATGTCAAAATGACAATGCTGTGCTAGATTTCAATATGTGAATTCTATTTTTATTCAACATCCTCATATAATGAGGCATTAGTCTGAGAAAATAGAAATATTTAGTCAGTGTATCATGTTATTGGCGTCTTTGTTTCTTGTTTTGTGTAAACAGTTTTTAATGCAGGTTCACTCAGAAAATGATATGTCATAGTAACCAGCTCAGATAAGGTGAGTGACTGCCCTTGACAATTTTTAGGGGTGTTTAAAGAGAAGTCTTTGCTGGTTGGAGTCATATTTGGTAACTAGAAAGATGATTTGTGGTTGTTAGAGGTCTGTAATCTTAACTCCAGGATATCTCTGCAGGAGTTCCTCCGGATAGTGCTGTAGGCCCAACCATCTTCAGCTGCTTCATCAGTGAATTTCCCTCAATCATCAGATCAGAGGTGCTGTACAGTCATCAGCAAAACAATGTTCAGCACCATTCTTAATTTCTCCGATAAGGAAGCAGTCAATGTTCAAATATAACAAGGCCTTGGACATTCTCCAGGCTTGGTTTGAAAATTAGCAAGGAACATTTGCATCCCATAAATGACCATCTCCAATTAGAAACAATCTAACCATAGCTCCCTTGTCATTCAATGGCATTGCCATCACTGAATCCCTCACAAACAACATCCTGAGGGCTACCATTGACAAGCTGAACTGGACTTGTCACATAAATACAATAGCCGCAAGAGCAAGTCAGACGAGAAACACTAACAAATGATTATCTAGAACTTGTCCACCATCTACAAGGCACAAGTTGGAAGTGTGATGAAATGTTCCTCATTTGCTTGGATGTATGTAGCTCCTGCAACACTCCAGAAACTTGACACCATCTAGGACAAGGCAGCCCACCTGATCGGTACCAAACCCCCCCTCTATTACCAAAGCTGAGTCACAGCAATGTGAACCAACTACAAGATGTGCTGCAGAATTGACCAAACCTCCTTCGATAGTACATTCAAACCCGTGACGACTTCCATTAGAAGGACAAGAGCAGCAATTAGATGGAAACATGAACAACATTCAAGTTCCCCTCCAAGCCACTCACTATCCTGACTTGAAATTATATCAACATTCCTTCAGTGTCATTGGGTCAAAATTCCAAGAACTTCCTCCTGAACAGAATTGTGGGCCTACTTATAATTCATGGACTGCAGTGGCTGAAGAAGGCAGCTCCCCACAACTTTCTCAAGAGCAACTAGGGATTGCAAACAAATACTTTCCCATCTAGCGACCAACATCCCATGAGTAAATAAAACAAAAGATGCTGTATCTAGCTCGGAGATGCTACAATGTAGGAAGGATATTATTAAGCTAGAGAGGGTTCAGAAGAGGTGAAAGGTGAGGATTGCAGAAGCTGGAAACTAGATTCTAGATTAGAGTGGTGCTGGAAAAGCACAGCGGGTCGGGCAGCATCTGAGGAGCAGGAAAATTGACATAACAGGAAAAGCCCTTCATCAGGAATGACCCAATGAAGGGCTTTTGCCTGAAATGTCAATTTTCCTGTTCCTTGGATGCTGCCTGAACTGCTGTGCTTTTCCAGCACCACTTTAATCTAGAATCTGGTTTCCAGCATCTGCAGTCCTTGTTTTTACCTCTGACTCTGTGGTAAGCCATTGCCCATGAGTGAACCATTTGATAGCCAGAGTTTTCCAATCCTGTCTTGATGATTTTTTGCAGCAGAAATGTATCCAAAGGTGTTTTCTGTCTTGCCTCCCTCTTCTGAAGTGAGGGATTTGTGTATGCCATTCCATAAATTTACTGATTGAATGCAAGAATAATAACACTGGCAAACATATCCCATTCTTTATTCAGCTTGAATGTTGGATGTGAGGGTGAGTTGCCAGCCAGCCCATGTGTCCAGTTTCAAATGCTGGCAGAAAGATACTTGTGTAGTTGCACCTGATGCATTTTCTGCACAGGTCAGAGGAGAAGCACTTTAAACCAAAAAAGAAGCATTTTTCAAGCAGGTCAGACAGAAGCTGGTGCACTTCTTGTGTGTGACTGGGAACCGATAAGATCTCTTTTTCTGTTTGTTTTATGTCATGTCCCACTGTTGGGCTAATATGGAGAAAGTGAGGACTGCAGATGCTGGAGATTACAGTTGTGATGCTGGAAAAGTGCAGCAAGTCAGGCAGCATCGCGGAGCAGGAGAATTGATGTTTTGGGCATAAGCCCTTCATCAGGAATGAGACTTGTGGGCTGGGGGCCTGAGAGATAATTGGGGGGGGGTGATGTTTGGGAGAAGGTAGCTAAGAATGCGATAGGTAGATGAAGGCCATAGTCATAAAGATGTACAGCACGGAAACAGACCCTTTAGTCCAACCCGTCCATGCTGGCCAGATATCCCAACCTAAGCTAGAGCCATTTACCAACACTTGGCCCATATCCCATTAAACTCTTCCTATTCATATACTCATCCATGTGCCTTTTAAATAATGCAATTGTACCAGCCTCCACAACTTCCTCTGGCAGCAGATTCCATACACGTTCCACCCTGTGCATGAAAAAGTTGTCCCTTCGGTCCTTTTTTTTTTATCTTTCTCCTCTCCCTAAACCTATGCCCTCTAGTTCTGGACTCCACCACCCCAGGGAAAAGACTTTGCCTATTATCCTATTCATGCCCCTCATGATTTTATAAACCTCTGTCACCCCTCAGCCTTTGATGCTCCAGGGAAAACAGCCCTAACTTATTCAACCTCTCCTTGTAACTTAAATCCTCCAACCCTGGCAACATCCTTGTAACTCTTTTCTGGAGTCTTTAAAAAAAGTTTCACCACATCCTTCTGATAGAAAGGAGACCAGAATTGCACGCAATAGTCTAACAGTGGCCTAACCAATGTCCTGTACAGCTGCAACATGACCTCCCAACTCCTATACTCAATACTCTGACCAATAAAGGAAAGCACACAAACACTGCCTTCACTATCCTATCTACCTGTAACTCTACTTTCAAGGAGCTATGAATCTGATCGTTACAGAATCTTAGTGACAAAATTAAGTAATTTTATAAACCTGGCACTAGCTGAACAGCAAAACACCTTCAGGATCCTGTTTGCAAAATGTGTTCAGCTAAAACAGTTTAAAAATCACACAACACTAGGTTATAGTCCAACAGTTTTAGTTGGACTATAACCTGGGTGTTGTGATTTTTATCTTTGCATTCCTGTTTTAGAGAGATGCCAGTGTTGGACCAGGGTGTACAATCAGCTCTGCAGTCTTGAAATTTGAAATTGTAGTCTACGTTTAGAAGTAAGTGGTTTTTTTTAATTTTAAACCAGAGGACAACCCTGACTTGTGCATCAGTATCATGTGGTCAGCCTGCATGCTCTCTAGTGAAGAGTTTCATGAAAGATTGTAGTCAATAACCTTAACACTGGAATACTAAGTTTACATTAAAATAATGATTTAAAGATTTTATTTAGCCTAACAAATGATAGCATAGTCTAACTAATTTTTGTTTTGATTTTTACTGATATTTTGTGGTTCACCCCCCCCCCCCCCCAACCCTACTTTTCCCATAGGTCCTATTACTTATATTGCACAATTTTTTTTCATACACCAAGCTGCATGAGAACACAACTACTGCATTATAGGAGAACTACCTGTAAGGAGAGCACTTACTTGGAGGCACTAGCTTTCAGAACACGGTTCCTTCCTCCTGTAGATGTGGAGCAGGACCATAATACAATTTATAACAAAAGATTAGTGTCATGACTAATGCTTCCAAATAAACCTGTTGGACTATAACTTGGTGTTGAGTGTTTTTAGCTTTGTCTATCCCAGTCCAGCACCAGCTCCTCCCAACATGAAGGAGAGCAAAATTGTACATTACTCTACTGGTTGTTTTTTTTTTTTTTTGTCCACACCTGGGGAATTTGCAACATATACCTGTTGTTTACTACAGTTCACATGGGCAACACACCCACAAGCTCAGTCACTGCTGCAGGCTCCATTGAGTTGGACCCTTTTGCACACACTGGGAAAAGGTGATAGGGTGGAGCACATAGATGGGAAAGGTGAGGACCCCCCTGGTCCTCACCTTCCACCCCACCGACCTCTCTATACATCGCACCATCCTCTGCCATCTACAAACGGACCCCACCACCAGAGATATATTTCACTCCCCACCCCTATCAGCAGTCTGGAGAGATCACTCCATCAGACCTATGTCACTCTCCCCACACTCCCCTCCTGACACCTTCCCCTCCACCACATGAAGTACCCACACCTTTTTTTTTCTCCCCCCTCCCCCCACCTCACCTCTGACCAAAGCCCCTAAGGATCCTCCCACATCTGACAAATTTGGTTGTACTTCCACCAGTGTCATCTACATCTGTTGCACCTGATTGTGGTCTCGTCAGGCAGCCTGTATCCCTGATGCAATTTGCAGATCATTTGAGAACATCTCTGGGACACCTGCACCAACCAATTCCACCGCCCCATGGCTGAACACTTCAACTCCCCCTCCCATTCCACCAAGGACACACAGGTCCTGGGCCTCCTCCATTGCCAAACCCTTACCACCTGATGGTGGGAGGAGGAATGCTTCATATTCTGCCTTGGGACCCTGCAACCACGAGGGATCCATGTGGATTTCACCAGTTTCCTCATTTCCCAGTCCCAAGCCTCCTGACCTGTGCATGACCTTTCCCATCTATCCACTCCCCCCTCCTCTCTGACCTAACACCTTCTCCCCCACCTTCATCTACCTAATGCATTTTCAGCTACATTCCCCAACCCCAACTGAGATCAGGAGGATACCTCTAGAAATATTTTGAATGAAATGGGAGAAGCCTCCTCGTGTGCAATAGGAACAACGTGTATTTTGTTGTCATGGTTTTAATGTAAAAACTCATGTCCCAAGCTACTTCACAAAATATAAAATCAAAATATGACCACCAGTCTCAAAGAGAAAATAAGTCTGATGACCAAAATCTCAGTCACCAGCGTGGGTTTTCGGGAGTGCCTTAAAGAAGGACAACAAAGGAGAGAGGTTTAGGGAAGAAATGCCAGATTTAAGGGCTCCATGCCAGCAGCGGAAGGTACAGCCTCAATGGTGAAGCAATTAATACTAGAGATGTTAAAGAGCCCAGCATTAGATGAGCATGTATATCTCCAGAACGTTATTTGACTGGAAAAGGTACAGGAACTGAGCTTAAAGACTATACAAGGGCTTGATGAGAATATTAGAAAGCTCTTCAATGAAGATGATGTATGACCAGAAACCAATGAGAATTAGTGAGCATAAGATGATGGGTGAAGACAACTTTGTGCAAATTAAGACACCTAGACAGTAGAGTTTCTGACAACTTCAAGTTTACCGAGGTTTGTAAACGAGAGACCAGGTAGTGTGAATTAGATAGTGGAATCTAGAGATATGAGGTAAAAATGAGACTTCTGCCAGTGAATAAGATGAGCCAGACGAATACTTTAGGTAGTGTTATTGATGATTCAAATATGAGATGGGAACCTCTTCTCGAATTTGAACATGACTCCAGGTTACAGACTGGTTTAGTCTCAGACTCTTGTCAGGAAGGATGGTGAAGATAGCTAGGAAAACTAATTTCGAATTTCAGTAAGAAAATTTTTAAGTGAACAATAACATCATGACAGAAGGAGGTCACTCAGCCCGTTTGCTACCTCTCTCCTGCGGTTCAAAGCCAGGTACCCTGAAGACGGAACAAATTATGTCCAACTGTATGTGGAAGTCTTCAATGCTATTGCTGATCTCAAGAATTCCTGAACAGCGAATGACGTCCTTTTTAGTTACGTTTCACTTAATTTAGCTATGATTATTTATGACTTTTTTTTGTCAAAAATAAAGGGAGTGCATTTGTTAACTCTTAGATGACAGCGTGCATCATTGTTCACATTGCAGTGGAACCGTTTCTTCGAGCTGAGTCATTTTTATATAAAAAAAACTGTTCTTCTGTGCGAAGGTTGCTTAGATATCGGATTACGTAAAGAGAAGAACGGAAACATGATCGAGGCCGGGTGCCTGTGTTGAGGGCGGGTTCGCGGAGCTGGACGAGTACAGTATTCTGATGGCTGCGAGGTGGAGGAGGAGCTTGGGAGGGCAACCCGATGGATAAAAGTGAGAGCGCTCCGGGCTGTGCAGCGTGTCATTCTTTCCAGTTGAAGAGGCGGTACATCTTCAAACAACGGTGTTGCCCACACGACCCATCGCTCATTGACTAACGCAGGGAGATTATGGGACACGGGGCTCAACGCACCGATGATAAGGCAACGGGGATGGTCGCGGAGGAAATGAGGCTGGAGCCGGACAAAGGAGAGGGGGCTCGGTCTGGACCGCTCCGCTACTCGCTCCCAGCCCCTCGGCGAGGCAGCGAGACATGGAGCCGCCAGTTGGAGTTCACCTTGGTCTGTGTTGGCTACGCGGTGGGACTGGGGAACGTCTGGAGGTTCCCGTATCTGTGCTATAAGAGTGGGGGAGGTAAGCCAGGGGAGCCGGGTACATACCGATAACCCGTCTTTAGGGGGTGGAGTAGTTGCGAGGGAAACGCATTTCTCTATAGAGGCCAAACTCGAAGCGTTTGAGCAAGACTGGAGGAGCTAAAGCATGGTGGAAACCCATGTGTTGTGTTTCTAAAGGGAAAATTAAGTAACCACATCCAGGATTCCGAGGAACTACACAGCTCCTCCAGCTGGGGAGAAAGTATCTATAATTTCTCCCTAAAGAAGGAAAGGACATAACTCAAGAAAAAAAAAACAGATATTGCTGGAAAAACTCAGCAGTGTCTGCTTTTGTTTCTGATTTCCAGCATTCGCACTTCATTTTTTTTAATCTGTAACTTAAAAGACTCCCCTTGAGTCCCTGGGAAAGATTTGTAAATGAGCGTTTTGAATTAGTTGTATGAAGGGAAACCAGTTGGTTTTCTGAAATGGTTTCAGAAGAAGATAGCAGTGTAAAAATAATAGGACTCGTGATAAAGCATGTATAGCTGTATTCATAAAAGCCAAACAAATAGGGCCATTTGAGTCATCACATCTGCTCCACACTGAATAAGATCATGGTTGATCAAATTGCAGCCTTAATTCCACTGGTTCCTTAATACCTTTTAATTCCACTGATCAAACATCTAACTTCTCCTTGACTCCAGTCAAATAATGACCCTGCCTCTACTATAGAAGAGAATTCCAAAGACTGTTGACCCTCAGAAGTTGCACTTCACCTCTGTGTTAAATGAGGGGCCTTTTATTTTTAGGTTACTTTTAAGATGTGCCCCATTTTGCAGAAATATCATCCTCTTGTCTACCGTGCCCAGCCTCCTCAGAATTCCATGTTTTGTAAGATCAAATCTCATTCGTGGCCAGTAAGTATAGACTCACTCTGCTTTCCTCAGCTATCTCCCTCACCCTGGTTTTAAAAGCACCAGCAATGGCTTGCCAGGAGGCTGGAAGAACACAGCAAGCCAGGCAGCATCAGGAGGTGCAGAAGTTGACATTTTGCGTGTAACCCTTCTTCAGGACAGGAGGTGAAACACCCGAAACGTTGAGCAGGGGAATCAAAGGAATGGGGAGAAGGAAGGGATCTGCGAGTGAGTGAATCTGGGAGCAGTTGTGGCCACAAGTCAAAGGGCTGGGAAAGTATTGGCTATAATATGGGAGATACCAATGTAAAATGGCATTGAATAGGTCACACAGCCCTAGGTTTGACCAGTGAGCCTAATCTTATGACACTGTCCAAGAATTCAAGCCTCATTAACTGACCATTTAAGTGAAACAGTAATTAAATGAGGCAACACTAAATGGGACTTAACAGTATTGTATTAAATTTATACAGCATGTTCCGAATAGTTGTTCAAATTACAGTTGCCACAATTAGAGAGAAAATCATAACTCACCAAAACAATCACCCGCCTACTAACAGAATTAAAACCATGAACATTTACATCGGCCTCTGGAGGCTGAAAGAATACAAAAGCACATCACTTTCTTCATCTGTACTCACCTGCAACAAGTTTCCAAGTTAGCACTCGTACCTTGTGGCATTCGGGTCATGTCATCCTCTGTGTGTCCGTACTCTCACCATGTTTTCAGGTTTGATCGAATAACTGAATCATTGCAAGGTTAATTTTTACCTCATCCTCATTCTGGCAATTGATCTTCTGTAATGTTGGGAAATGGTCTATACAGGTCATGAATGAGAAAGTCCAGTTCAAATTTGCCAGCCTGAAATAGGTTTTGGAGACGACAAACGGTAAACATTTCACTGTTGACGGTTGGCCCTGTTAGATTGTTCTGGTCTCTCCAAGCATTAAGGATTTAATGTTCCAGGCACTGTGTTAGCAATCTAGGAGGTTTTCTGATTTGCACTCTGCTACAAGGGGTCTGTTTAAGCAAGCTATACTGAAACTGAAAGAAGCCAGATTGTATGTGCGTGGTTTTATTGTTTAACTCTTTACAAGTCAGTTGCAATTGTTTGCCAGTCACATGTTTAGTTGAAGTGTAGACTTTTGATTTTCATTTTATTCCCCTCGAAGTTTGTGTTAGAGTAAATAGGGAGCATCTGCTTGAATATGCTTTCTGAAAAAGTCATGGAAGGAGAATAAATAGTACTTTCAAATGGGAATTTGGACAAATTTACTTGAAAGGTGGGGGTGTGAGGAGAAAGGACTTGAAGGAAAGGACCAAGCACAAAATTAGATTAGATTACATTACATTACAGTGTAGAAACAGGCCCTTCGGCCCAACAAGTCCACACCGACCCGCCGAAGCGAAACCCACCCATACCCCTACATTTACCCCTTACCTAACACTACGGGCAATTTAGCATGGCCAATTCACCTGACCCTGCACATCTTTTGGACTGTGGGAGGAAACCGGAGCACCCGGAGGAAACCCACGCAGACACGGGGAGAACGTGCAAACTCCACACAGACAGTCGCCTGAGGCGGGAATTGAACCCGGGTCTCAGGCGCTGTGAGGCAGCAGTGCTAACCACTGTGCCACCGTGCCGCCCACAAAAATTGGATTGTGGTTTGGAAAAACTGCCACAGCCCTAATGAGTGAACGTCATCCCGTGTCCTGTATGATTTAAGAACATACTGAAATTCCTACCAACTAACAGTTTCATCCATGCATGATTAGTATTGATGCACATGCACCTCTAGTAACACTAAAGAAATGTTTGATCGTGCCTATATGAAAACTTATAAAAGATGAAAATGTACGGTACCTTGAGACTCCTGCCTGCTTCTCTCTCCTCTCCCCCTCCTGCTCCACCTTAGTTTCATAATGGTAGCTCGTTATAGGCATGAAAACATATAATTTTGCTGCAACCAGGTGAGTAGGTTCCCCTCTTTTAAACCAACCCTCTTCCCTTTGGTTGACTGCAGTTAAAAAAAAAATTAATTCATTCTAGAATGCAGCTATATAACCCTTTAATTAAAGCTTACTACTTGTCAAATTAAGGAGAAAATTGTAAGATTTCTAGAGTGAAAGAGCTCTTGAGCAAAATAATAATGTGCAAAAAACACAGGTATAGAGTTTTAAAAAGAAGGCATAACACAGTAAAAAGAAATAATATACATTTTTAAGAAGTCCTGAGTCGGTGAGTGGTTATAGTTGAATCTGAGACCAGAGTTGTTTAGGTATTCTGTATCCTCAGCACTAGCAAAATTTGTAGAATCCTTCTGTTGATTGAATGGATATTTCTCTTTTATCTTCTCACCAGCTCTTGAGATAATTAGGGCAAGAGAGGTTCTTCTAGTCCTTGCTGTTTCCGATCCATTTTCTTCTCTCAGTCTGCTGCTCTGCCAAGCAGCTACAGAGCAACCGTTCAAACGAGTCTGGCTTTGTTTGTGTTTCTAAGTTGGATACTTCAGTAACCTATCACATCCAACATGTGCCATGTATCATAAAGTGCAAATTAAAACGTGAGATACAAGTTTTTGATGCATAGCTCAGTTGACTGGCTTCTAAGTTTTTTTTTATTTTGGAACCAAAATTGCCATTTTATATTAATGATTTTATTATTCCACATTAGTTTTGTGAGCTTACTTCAATCTGTGGTCAGGTGATTGCACAATTTTAGATCCAGATTTCTTCCTTTCCAAAACCATATTAGGTCATGAAGGTCTCTGATATTAAAATCAGATGATGGAAGTTGTGAATAATGGTCTTTCAATTTTCTACTATCTTGATAACTGAAAAACTGGTAAATACGTTTTGGAGAGTATGGTTGCTGGGAACAGTCACTGCTGGCCTGATGGACTCCCTGTGGTTCAGAGATGGTATCTTGTATGGCATTATATTGTCAATATTACTAGATCTCGGGCAACAGCTTGTCCACCGAGGTTGCAATTATGACAATAATACCTTGTTTGTGTAAGATAGTTAAACATCCCATTCATGAAATGAAAGTTGACACTCAGCCAGCTAAAGTGTTTTGGATAGGTAACTCAAAGACTTGGTCAAAGGAGCAGGTTTTAAGAATCATTTTAAAAGAGAAGGGAGTTAGAGAGACAATGTAGTTTACTAAATTGTAAGGCAATTCCAGAGCTTAGGATTGAGGCAGCTGCAGTGGCATTGCAATGGAATTTGTATTTTTAATTCAAAGGAGTTGTTTAATTGAAATAAAATAATGTAATACTATTCCTCTTTTGTTTATTTACATTAGTTAAAACTATGGTTTATATTTAACGTATCAGAATGTATTTATTTATAATCCAGGGCTTTTTCAAATGTTAAAAAAAATACTTTTCAGGCAATTACTGCGTTCTCAGAATCAACATTCATATTGTCTACAAGAAATATTTACAGTATCTTTTTTCTGTATAATTTAAAAGGCAAAGATTCTGTCTCTAATTTATTCCAAGTATTATTGAGCAGGATGGTTTTGAAACCCTTGTTTGTACTGAGGATATGATATTGCTTGGAGAATTTTTTATTTTGCAAAATGCTGTTCAATTAATTATCCACATTGGTCCCAGTCCTTTGAAGCTGTGTAGCTACATGAACAAGTCCAACATTTACATTCTTTTATTTCCCTGCTGAATGAGAGCCTTGGTAACCAGCTCTTCTCCACCCAAATCCAGTTTAAATAACTGTGGAATTGTGAATCTAGTGGTTGCCAACTGAAAAAATTGTAAATTTTATTGTCAGTCCTTATTGGTGTCTCTTGTTGCTGCATTTGGTGATCTTTGCCAAATTAAGGAGGATCGAGAGTAGTGTTTGAGGCTTTTTTTTTGAGGCAAAATATGTACAAAGCTGGAGAAAGAATCCATAAGATTGTGATAATTAAGAGATTTAGTTTGGTTTCAGTAGTAACCAAGGATGTCTAGCTTTGGATTAATAGAATTGCTTTCAGCATAAATGAGCATTCAAATAAGGATACAATGTGCTTGAGCTGTAACTAGCACACGATAACAACTTTTTATATCGTGTCTCTTTTCATTTAGTAATAAATCCTAAGGTGTTTAACAGATTAAACAAATCTGCCTCCAAGCTGCACAATGGGATACAGCAGATAGTCAAATCTTGATCAAAGAATTATTTTCAAGGAGCATGATTTTTTAATTTTGACCCTTGGAGAAGATTAGAATATGGACATTTGCTTTGCTTTATATTAACTTGAACACCTTAGTTTGGAAATATTTTGATTCTCATGCTCTCAAAATACGACAGAAAACATGTTGCCCTAGGTACCATAGCAATTTGTGCCACAGGCTTGCTAAACACACTGATGTGGTTAAATCTTTAGACCCAGATTTCTCCAGAACCACCCTACTTTGGTCCTACTGGCAAGATAGATAATTGATGCATATTGGTACACTGTCAGGGCAGACTTATCATCCTGAGAGTCCTAAACATGGATAAGGTGACTTCCAGCAGATTACAGCAACTGTTCCATCCTCATCTTAACTGGTGAATTATTACATCTCTGTCAAAAAACATTTGAAAGAAGAACCAAAAGTAGCAAGAACACTGAGTGCACCCTGCATGCGGATATTACTTAATAGCATGATTGTACTTACTGACTAAGCTGGCTAAGTCCTGAAAGGTGTATTTGCCAGACTGGACTTGCAGCAACTGGTGAAAGAATCAACACAGGGAAAACATATTTGACTTTGTCCTTACCAAAGACCTGTTGCAGCCATTCCATCCAAGACTGTATTGGAATGAAGATCCACTATATGATCTTTTGAAAATAAAGGCCTGTTTTCTCTCTGAAGACAATATTATTGTATTGTGTGGAACAATGCTGGTATTAAGTGGGATAGATTACAATAGATCTATTAGCTATGAACTGGGCACCCATGAGGTTCTGTGAACGGTTAACATTGGCAAAATTGATTTCTTAAACTGGTCGAGCAATTACTTTACTCTATTGTTGCCTTCAAAGCAAGGAATCAATCTTGATTTAATGACAAGTCATGGACATATCAGGCTGTCTAAAAATGAGGTACCAATCTGGTAAAGCTACAACCCAGGATTACAAGCATGCTGTAGACAAAGCTAAATGAACCCATAATCATCAAATAAGATCTAAGCTCTGGAGTTCCTCCGCATGCAGTCCTGAATAGTGACAGGTAATTAAACTTCTAATGGAAGAAGGAGGCTCCACAAACCTCTCCATTTAGAGTGATCATTGAGTCCAACACATGAGGACAACAGGTTGAAGTTTTGGTAGTCACTTTCAAATAACAGTGGCAAATGGATGATCCATCTCTGCCTCTTCCTGATTGTTACAGGTGTAAGTCTTCTCATTGCATATGTCAAATAATTTCTGTCCCCTTAAACATTCCAAGATCAGATGCAGCATGGGGTTAGAGTAATGCTTGCTGTAGACTGAGCCTGTTCAAATTCCCAGGTCATGTTCAGTATGACATTAGCTATTGATTAAATCACACACCCCCGCTGCCATTGTCCTGAACTGACAGCGAATTACTATGCTGTAGAGATAGTATAATTCTGTATAATTATTCCCTGCTATTTCCTATCAATTAGGTTATAGCTGATCTGATAATTCTCAACTGCACTTTCCTACCTTTTCCCTTTCTGATTAAAAATTTTTCTTATCTCATCCATGAATGTACTTAATGATTCAGCCTCTACACTCTTCTGCTGTATTGATTTCCATTGATCCAGTATCCTCGGAGGGAGGAGGAATCTCCTCTCACTCCCTCCCCTGCGGTAATGCCGTTTAGTCCTAGGCCCCCCGTGATGAGGAAAGCGTCTCTCAGCATCTACTCCTCCGAGCCTCTTAAGAATCTTGTATGTTTCGATCCGGTCACCTCTATTTTTCTAAACTCCAATGAATACAGCCCTAACCTACTCCTAAAACAATCAATCATATCCAAAATCAACCTAGTGAACTTTCTCTGGACTGCCTCTAGTGCCGGTATGTCTCCCTTTAAGGGGGCCAAAACTGTTTAGACTGTTCAAGTGTGGTCAAACTATACCTTATATAGTTTGAGCAAGAACTCCCAATTAAAAAATACACCATTCTCTTTGACAGGAATGCTGCCCTTTGTTTTAAAGTCTGAAACCTCTAATTTTCCAATGTTATATTCCATCTGTCAAGTTTTTGCTCATGCAGTTGGTTTGTCTACATCCCTTTTGTAGATCATTCCTCACTACTTATCTTCCCACCTACACTTGTCTATATGAGGTACTAATATTAATGTGGATGCACAATAGGAACCTACCTGGATACAGTATTTGTAAATACAACCCCAATTTAAATAAAACCTAACTCCAGTAACACATCTGTGCTATTTCTCTGCTGCTATGAATAATGACTTGATATCTCATTACTTGCATTGAAACTGCCAAGTTCATGTAATTTAGAACTTGATCTTTAATTCATGCCTGTCTATAACACATCTTGCTTGTGGCATCTGTTTGGTTTCTGAAGGAAATGATATAGTCAGGCAATATACATTGTTCTCATGATCATTGTGAACCACCTTTAGAGGAACTTCAGAATCTATCTGATTTGTATATTGGAAATGTGGCATTACCTGCATTGAACACAAAAATAAACTCACCAAAGGGGAAGGGGTTTTTAGACTAGTAAACTGAATAACTGCTTATTATAAATCTAAAATAAGTTAACCATAGCTGAGCCAGCCATATGAATACTGTAGTCATAACAGCAGGTCAAGACTGTAAATTCCATACCTTTTCTAGACCTGCTTACATGCAATAAATGGGGGAGAAAAGGAGCTGGCTTTATAGTTAGAATGTTAGAGTTCTTAAACTGCTTATGTGGAGGCAGTAGATCCTGATCTGTGGTGTAAGGATGCTTAAAGGGAGTGAGTCAAAGAGTGGTGCTGGAAAAAGCACAGCAGGCCAGGCAGCATCCGAGGGGCAGGAGAGTCAACGTTTTGGACATAAATGTCTATTTTGCTGGAATCACCAAAATGTTAACATAAGTTTGTCTGATCAAACATTGTGGCATTACTTTTTAATCCAATACTACATTCAAACCCCTAAGTACAAATCCTAGGATAGTATAGCACAGGAGGCAGCCATTTGGCTCATCATGCCTGTGTCAGCTCATTTGAAAGTTTTATCAGTGTTATTTTCCTGCTGTTTCATCATTGCATTGCAATTTTTTTTTTTGCTTCAGTTTTGCATGGTTGCAGATGATGTTAGCATCTGTCTCTGATCTCTGTATCTGTCTCTGTGCTCACAAAGAAGAGTGATGATGCAGACATTCCAGCTAAAGTTGAGGTGCAAAATATTAGATTAAATAGTAATAATAATGAGAAGGCAAGTAACTGACTTCCTTGAAGGTGGATAAATAATAGGGCTGGATGAATTGTATCCCAGGCTGTTTAAAAGAAGTCTGGAAGGAACGAAATAACAGATATTCTGAGTGTCATTTTCAATTGTCAGTAGAGGATAGCTCGGGATTGAAATTTGTGAGCATTGTGCCATTATTAAGAGTGTGACGGATAGCCAAGTTATTATCACCTGGCCAGTCTGACCTTTAATCATGCCCATACCTCCTCGCTCCCCCGCCCCCCCCCC
>NC_057734.1:13577961-13616627 GCF_004010195.1 Chiloscyllium plagiosum
GCCTATCACCCTCACCTTGACCTCCTTCCACCTATCACATTTCCAACGCGCCTCCCCCAAGTCCCTCCTCCCTACCTTTTATCTTAGCCTGCTGGACACACTTTCCTCATTCCTGAAGAAGGGCTCATGCCCGAAACATCGATTCTCCTGCTCCTTGGATGCTGCCTGATCTGCTGTGCTTTTCCAGCAACACATTTTCAGCTTTAATCATTACAGTCAAACAATATGGAAATAGACCTTCAGTCCATTCTGACCATAATCCCCAAGCTAACCTAGCCCCCCCCTCCACCAACCTGCTTGCAGTTGGCTCATATCCCTCCAAACATTTTTTTATTCACGTACTTGTCATTTTAAACATTATAACTGTACCCATGTCCACCGCTTCCTCTGAAAGGTCATTCCATACACACAATTTTGTGTAACAAAGAAAAATTGCCTCTTATTTTAGATCTTTCTCCTCTTTCTTTAAAAGTTATGCCCCCTTGACTTATCCACCACCCTAAGGAAAAGACATCTTATCTAAACCCCTCTTGAAATTATAAACCTCTATAACATCACCCCTCAATCTCCTACGCTCCAATGGAAAAAGTTCCATCTTACCCATTCTCTCCTTATAACTTGAACCCTCCATTTCTGGCAACATCCTAGTTAATCTCTTCTGAACCCTTTCCAGTTTAGTAATATTCTTCTATAACAGGTCAACCAGAACTGGACACAATACTCCAGAAAAGGCCTTGCGAATGTCCTGTACAACTCACCATGACATCCCAACTCCTATACTCCAGAGGTCTGAGCAATGAAGACCAATTGTGCTAAAAACCTTTTTGACCAGCAATATTGAGAGAGGGGATTAACCCTATTTGTAAAAGCAGAGATAGTCAGCATAGTTTTTCTGACTGTTTGTTTGACTAATTTACTTGAAAGTAACAAGAACACCTGAGAGCAGAGCAAATGGATGTTGCCTGTCTGGATTTTACTAAGGCATTTGTTAAGATCACGGCTGACTAGTCAGAAAAATTTAAAGCCCATGGGATCCAAAATCTGTTGATTGACTGACAGGAAACACAAGCCAACAGATGTTTTGGTGACTGGAAAGTAGTTTCCAGTGTTAGCCTAATGGTGTTGGCTACGTAGGACAGTCCATCTTCCGTAGTTACACTGGCACCACGCCCCACCTCTTCCTCCGCTACATTGATGACTGCATCGGTGCCACCTCATGCTCCCGCAAGGAGGTTGAGCAGGTCATCAACTTCACCAACACATTCCACCCCAACCCTCAAATTCACCTGGACCGTCTCTGACACCTCCCTCCCCTTCCTGGACTCTCCATCTCTACCAATGACAACCAACTTAACACTGACATTTTTTACAAATTCACTGACTACCACAACTGGATTACACCTCTTCCCACCCTACCTCCTGCAAAAATGCTATCCTGTATTCCTAGTTCCTCCGCCTCCGCCGTATCTGCTCCGAGGAGGACCAGTTCCACCAGAGAACACACCAGATGGCCTCCTTTAAAGACCATAATTTCCCCTCCCATGTGGTTGAAGATGCCCTCCAACGCATCTCATCCATGTTCCACACCTCCGCCCTCAAACCCCACCCCTCCAACCGCAACAAGGATAGAACCCCCTGGTCCTCACCTTCCACCTCATCAACCTCCGCATAAACTGCATCATCAGCCGACATTTCCGCCACTTACAAGTAGACCCCACCATCAGGGATGTATTTCCCTCCCCCATCCCTATCCACTTTCTGCAAAGACCGTTCCCTCCATGACTACCCAGTCAGGTCCACGCCCCCTAACAAGCCACCCTCCCCTCCTCGCACCTTCCCCTGCCACCACAGGAATTGCAAAACCTGTGTCCACACCTCCCCCCTCACCCCCATCCAAGGCCCCAAAGGAGCCTTCCACATCCATCAAAGATTGACCTGCACATCCACCAATGTCCTTTATTGTATTCGTTGTTCCCGATGCGGTTTCCTTTACATTGGGGAGACTGTGGACACCTTCTTGCAGAGCGCTTTAGGGAACATCCCCGGGACACCTGCACCAATCAACCGTTCCACCACCCTGTAGCTGAACATTTCAACTCCCCCTCCCACTCTGCCGACGACATACAGGTCCTGGGCCTCCTCCACCGCTGCCTCCTCACCACCCGACATCTGGAGGAAGCATGCTTCATCTTGTGCCTTGGCCTCTTAGCTCCTTCTCCCCAGCCCCACCCCCCTCCCATTTATCTCTCCATCTTGGAGGCTCCCTGCCTTATTCCTGATGTCGATTTTCCTGCTCCTCGGATGCTGCCTGACCTGCTGTGCTTTACCAGCACCACACTAATCTTGACTGATCTCCAGCATCTGCAATCCTCACTTTCACTATGGGTAGAAAATTGGCTGACTAACAAAAAGCACAGAGATGTAAATGGGTCATTTTTCAGATTGTTAAGGGGTAATGAGTGGTTGCCACAGGGATTGGTACCAGGATCTCCACCTTTGACAGTTTATGCAAATGATTTTGATTAAGAGGTGAGAGATATGGTTGCCAAATTTGCAGACCACACAAATAGGTAGGAAAGTAAGTTGTGAAGATGAAATTAGAATGCTAAGAAAATATTCTGATCGGTTAACTGAATGGGCAAAAATCTGATGAATGGAGTATAACTTGGGGAAAATGTGAAATTGTCCCTTTTGCAGAAATTTTGTTCTGTATTTTTTCTGTCTAAATTGAGTTGTACAGGGTGTCACGAAATGTTACCGTGCAAGTACGTCAAGTAATTAGTAAACTTAATAAATGGCAACATTCTATTATGATGGGAATTTAATACAAACTGGCAAAGTTATGCTTCCATTAAGCAGGGTGCTGGATGAGACATCGAGAGTACAGTGCACAGTATTAGTGACCTTTAAGTAGACAGGATACAAATGCATTGGAGACAGTTCATATAAGACTAATGTCTGGAATGAACGAGTTGTCTAATGAGGACGGTTTGGACAGGAAGTTGACAAGTTATCAACATAGACGGGGAATATTAATTTGAGGTTAAAATATTTATTTTGCTTTCTGTACATGATTTGGCATTGAATTAAATATCCTAGCTGAACCTTCCTGGTTTAGATATTGTACACCAGAAATTCCTTAATCAGTTTGTTTGGGGGAATATACAATTGCTTGTCCTACTATCGAGGACCCGAGGGTATGGTGCTGTTTTGGATTTCTAATCACTGAGGTTCCAGTGCAAGAAACCCCATGTGTTCATGTAAATATGGTGAATGGTTAATGTCGTCATGAGTTCTTACTTTCATATTGATGTCCACTCTTAAATTTATTCTATTGAATGATGTCACAGTTTGAATAATCATAGGCAGTATTCCTGATCCTGTTTTGTTGATGTAAGAAAAATAGAAGGATTAGCAAACACTGATTATAAACTTGATGAACAGGCGACTGCATTTTTTAAAACTTGTATCCAGTAGCGAGAAGCTTATGAGGAAGTTTTGTGTTCTCATTTACTGTACATTTTAAGTTTTTTTTTTCCTTTCTCTTACCCTTACCTACCGTATGCCTGTATGCAGTTACACAGCTTGTGGTAGAGTCACTCAGTAAACTGTTCTTCCAACATTGGATGTACTGGCTACTCTGCTTAACTAAAACAACTTTGGCGCAATGACATGTTGATTCTGTTACTCGACTAGTAATCAGAACAAATTCGGATCCTGCCACGGTACCACCATTTCAATACAATTTGTAAAAATTCTGTCAGCAGAATAAGTGCTTGGGAAGCACAACTGCTTTACAAAATTAGCCATGTCAAAAACTGATAGTCAGGTCCTTTATCTTTTCAACTAATTATGATGCAGTTATTTAGTCAATTCGAAATATCATCATCATGAAACAAACTGGTTCAAAGCCACTAGTCTGAGTACAATCTGAATCTTGGCAGGAGTGTGAGCTAGATTCTAGAATTATTCATCCTTACCTGCACTGTTACTTCCGAGCAAAGAAACCACTTTAATTCTTTTCTTTAAATGTGAAATGTTTTTAAGGATTCTGTCAAGACTGTTTTCTCTATCTGAAATCATTTAACTTACTGTATTGAAGAAACCACTGACCCATAATCTTTGTGGTAACAATTTAAAGTTAGCCATGAGCCAAATGGACTGGTTACCTCCCAAATAATGTTACTCATTTCAGCAGCCATCGATATCAGTGGGTTGGTAACTGTTGCCGAGTTCCACTTTCAGATATTTTCTAACCTATCTGTTCAGAGATGATAAAGCACAACTTTGGAGCAGATGGGATGTGACCCTGGGCCTCCTGGCTCAGACATAGGGACACTATCACTGTGCCACAGAGCCCTTCCACTTCCACTCTGTAACAAAATAGTTGTATCACAAACTTGATGCTTATACCTTTCCAAGAATAAAGGCAGAAATATTATGATCTATAAACTGTTCATCTTGGCACCTCATCAATATTTTTCTATGCAGTGAAAAAGTTTCTTGCTTTTTTTTTCCTGCTGATGAACTTCTGACTTCTAAAAAAAAATAAGGTAAAAGGATAGCGCGGCAGCAGCATAGTTTGAGTTGTAATTTGTGCCTGACAATTAAAATTGCATAGTCATTCTGATTTTGGACTCTCTGGTTGCACGCAAGCTGGAACAAAGATTACTCTGACTCAGAAAGGAAGTGTCGTTATAGGCTTAATATCTTAAATTGAATGGGTTAAAATTGCTTTTGTTTCCACTCTTTTTAGATAGAATATACTTTGCACCTTTTCTAAAAAAATATTTGCTGAATCTTCTTAAAGCATATATTCAGCACAAATTAATTTGACATGAACACACTGTAATTTAAGATTTAAAACTTTAAAACATGTGATTACAGCAGACAAGTCAATTAAAGAAAAATGGTGTCTGGGGCTAACCTTCAGTATATGGATTCAAACATCATCAGGTATCAAGGAATGAGTCTACAGGCAATGTAATTTAAAAATATGGTAGGCAGTTCGTATATAACAAGATTAGGCAAACAGCAATATAATGTTTAGATATTTTGTTTATGACGTTCAAGAATAAGTATTGGCCTGACACCTGTTGTGTCCCAAGATACTTCAAAGGTACTTCAAAGAAAAACATCCTCTATTCAAAGGAGGGAATTAGTGATTATGTTCTTTTTTTAAAGCCGGAAAAATCAAACATATAAAGAGGAGTTTCAAATCACAGGCCCAAGTGGCAAAAGGTATTTCTGTCAATGCTGGAACTTAAAGGTGTTTAGGTGAATTACGTGCAACACTGGAATCTGAAGGGGAGAGAGCGGTGAGAGCTTTCAGAGATGGAGCTGTTTAAAGATGATTGGTGATCATGGGGGGATTTAAACACCAGATTTTATTTTAACTTTGAGGCATTGGGGCATCTGGAGATCCAGGTAGGTCAGTTGGCATGGATGAGCGGAACTCTATGCCAAGTAATATGCATGCAGCAGCATTTTCTAATCAACTAGAGGGTGAGCAATGGGAGACCAGCGATGCAGAGCATTGAAATAATTGAGTCCAAAGGTTACTAAAGCTTTTCAATTGGACAAAATGTGCAATCAAGATGTAAAAGGAACGCTGTGACAGAGTGCAGAATTATGGGAAGTTTACTATTAAGATATTTTGATCAATCAAATACCAGGGAGCTCAAGTTCATACAATACATTCAGATCAGTCTCCTAGAACATATGACATGGAAACAAACAAGGCTAATCTTGTATTGTGTAATGACTAATCTCATAGGAAAAGGTCCAATGAGGTAGAGTGATTGTATTATGATTGAATGTCACACTTAAATTTAAATATATAACTTAAGTTTAAGAATATTGTTTCAGATTTAAAGTCAACTCAATAGCTAAAGAGAGGCATGCTGGCTAAGGCTTATAGAGAAACTAGATTTAAAAAAGTAGAAAAACAGTGGAAAACATTTAAAGAAATCATAATTAAATTTTCAATGAAAATGTTAAGTTGAAGGTGTGTACTGTACCTTTGAGAGAGTGAATGCTGTTTTGTACTGAGTTTACAAGCGCCTGTCAGATGACTAAGTAGCAGTCTCCGAGTGTACTGAAAAATTGAAAACCTGTAACATTTGGCTGTGAAATGTACACCTGAGTTTTGGCTGCTGTTTTGATGATAATTCAAATTTGACCAATCAGTTTAAATTATGCCCTGTGATACTAAAACCCACTCAAGTTTGAATTTATTGTTTTTGCTAACCTCGAATAATGAGACAATGCAATATTTGGGGTATAAAGAAGCAAGCATTTTAAAAGTTAGAGCGTAAACTGCCATTCGAAACACTTCTTTTCTATCAAAGGTGCCTTTTTTCATATGAAACATCTTTGCGGTAAAAGACAGAAGACGACCTAGGGAGATCTTCAGCCGAAAGAAGGAGGACTGTGTGTTTTTGAAATTAAGTTGATGTAATTTTAATAGGGGTTGTTATTGCAACAGTATATTGTTATTGAATTGGAGGCAGATAACAAACATTTAAGAGAAAGGAGGCTTAGAGTTGTACGTAGTTGTTGTTTAATGTTCACTTTCAGAGTTAAAAGAATAAATTGTTTTTTTTTTCTTTACATAGTGGAATTTGGGAGTTCTGTGTCACTTAACAGATGACGAGGCAAATTTCTGGGTGTTTTGTATAATTAGCAGTGGGGTTCACCACCATGTCATAACAAAACTAAATTGCATTGAGTAACAAAAACTCTCAAAAGTGACCAATCCATAGCAGATTAAAGTTAAGTATATTAGCCAAGATTTATTTTTAGATAAATACTTAATTTACATAAATAGCAAATGATTAAACCAACAAGAAAGTTAAAGTTTATTGTAAGAGCTTCTAAGTACTTCAAAGTAAATATCCTGTTTCCTTTTACTGCAAAAGTGAGGGAGTTTTACTACAATTGTGCAGGGCTTTTGTGGGAACATACCTGGAGTAGGGCACATATGTAATGAAGGACGTGCTCTCCTTTGAATCAATGGAGCAAAGATTTATTGATTAATTTCTGGAATGAGACTATTGTTCTGTGATATGAAATTGAGCAGATTGGGTTTGTACGCTCTGGAGATTAGAAGAATGAAAGGTCATTTCATTGAGTTGCTTATGAATAGCTTGGCAGGATAGTTGTTGGAAAGCGTAACCTATGGGATATATTTTCAATATAAGGGAGGGTCAGATGCAAACTTTCTTCACCCAGAGGTTATGAATCTCTGCAGTTCTCTATCCTAGAGAGGTGTGGATGTTTAGTGGATTCATTTATTCAAGGTGAAATAGATCTTCAGACTATGGAAATCAGAATGGAAAGTGAAATTGAGGTCAAAGATTTCTCTGGTCATTGAATAGCAACAGTCTTGGGTGAGGTTTCCTCCTGTTTCTTGCATTGTTATGAATGAGACTGTTGGTGACAGTTGACTGAGATTGGAGCGGATTCAAGTGATCTCCATTTTTGTGATGGAGAATATACAGAAAAGGAGGACATCAAAAATGAAAAATATTTGGTTTTCAGCTAGTGAGAGGCAAATCAGAGTAATAAAGTTTAAAACGCGTTGCTGGAAGCATTTGGCATTGAGTTCTACAGAAAAGTAATCAACTTGAAACGTTCTCGATCTATCTTCCTCCATTGCTGCAAATCCTGCCGAGTACTTGCAGTTTATTTTCATTTCAGACTTCGAGTTTATGCAATACTTTGCTTTTGTGTTATTGAGAGAATTTGAGAACAGTTGCTTAAGCCTGCTCAATTTTCAGCAAGATGTCATATTTAGCTCATCCTAGACTGGTTGTTGGATAAGTAGTGGAACAGAGGCAGTACAGTAGTCAAGAGATGGTGACTAGGTACGGCTGTTTTTTATCAATGTGCACGTGGAAGCTAACCCTATTGTTTTCTGATCATGTTGTCATTATATAGTAAGTGGACATGGATGAGCAAATGGCCATGAATGGATCCTTTGCTGTCTGTACTAAGGATATGGATGGCCCAGCCAATCTCTGACCCTTTCTCCCCCAAACCCTGCCCTCCATGTTTTGCTGCTAAATATATGTACTTGTTTCCTTAACTATTTTTGTCTTTCCCACAGGTGCTTTCCTCATCCCGTATCTGGTCATGTTGTTGCTCTGTGGGATTCCACTGCTTCTCATGGAATTCACTGTCGGGCAGTTTACACGTTTGGGTCCTGTCCATGCCTTGGCAAAACTCTGCCCTCTTCTGAAAGGTTTGTCCACGGCTATTATTGTAATAAAACATCTCCTGTAACATGTTCTTCTGTAATGAGAGCATCAGCTCGTTTCATTGATCATCTCTGCTTGGGATATTTTAATTGTGCTGGAGATAGATTTATCTCTTCTTTACTGATAAGATACAAACTGCTTCAGCACGTTATATCTTCTTTAACATAAAATTCCCATAAGTTCTTCGCAGATGAAAAAAATATGTAACTCCAAATACTTGTGATTACTTACCAAGCTTATATTGCTGAAAATGACTCAATCATTTGGACCATTTTAATTTATCTCTAGGTACATGCTATTGTAATGAGTCCCACTTGCACTAGACTTCTGACGCCATCATTGGTATTTTTGAAAGATTGAATCTTGATGAAATTGGTCAATTTCTAATTGGTGCTGAAGCTGTTTATTTTTATTCAGCACAAAATTAATGAAGTTTTATATTAAATGATTTGCATGAATGGAGCATTCTTTCCTGAATAAATGTTGAGGAGGATAGAAATCTGGATATGTACTGGTGAAGAGTAGTGATATCTATTTAGTTCATCCCAGCTTAAATCTGTCCGTAATTTCCAAAGTAGTTACTTTTGAGTTTTGAGTTGGATAATTTGTTGCTTATGGAGCTGAAGTAAATGTGTCTTAATACAGAATTTTCATGTTTTTCCCTTTTTAAGCTCAGTGTGAAGCTACACAAATGAAGTGTAATCTAGTGTTTTCATTCTCTCTTCCAATTAAGATATTCTTCGGATAGCTGTTTGGGTATTATACTATTGAAAACTAAATTCGCAGTTTTTATATTGCAATTTATCTAGTTAAGTGAGTTTAGATTTTCTGTCTCAAATCTTCTTCCTATCTCCTATGTTTTAAGTTGTACCTTTTTTTGTGTTTTGAACAATTAATTAATCAACAACCATGTCTTTTTTTTTAAATGCTCCTTTTTCATGATCCTCTTTCTTGACTACTTTTTTGTATCGCCTTGTCTGATCCTTATTTTGGATACTCCTGCATACATATTATGATTGATGCAATGGCTAATCCTAACAATTCGTCTACTCGTACCATTTGAGTCACTTAGACAAAGGGTGTAATTTACTTTTGTTGCTTCTTTCTACTATTCATGATTTCCCTTATTACTGGTTCTATTCAGTTATTATCTTCAAGCCTGTACACAATGTTATTATGAGGTTCTTGCTCTAAAAAGATGTTTAATGTGATCCATGCCCTGAAGAGACTGGGCGGACGCTGTATGGATTCGGCAGATAGGAAGAGAAAAGAAACTATATGGGATTTTTTTGATTTGTCTCAATATCCACGCATACTTTCATTTGTAGGAGAATTAGATTTATGATGGTACAGCAGCACCACTGTCTTGTTGATTTGATTTTCTTCCTCAGTTGGGAACTTATAGAACTGATGTTTGATATAGGTCATCTTGGAGAAGCGCACATTTTTCAGCTCTGATCTCCAGCATCTGCAGTCCTCATTTTCTCCTATAGGTCATCTTGCCAATTCAAGCGTAATAAAAACACTTTGGTAGCTGCATAGTATTTTCCCCTTATCTTTATAGGTTATTATTGATCTTGAAATGTAGCATTTCACGCCCAGCGCACCTTGAGTTCTATTGTTGCATTTCTCCCCGCCAATTTCATGGCCATTGTTTACCTGTGGACACAAGATCAAATGTGAATCATAAAATGATAACAGCATAGAATAAGGCCATTCAGCCCACCTGTGCTGTCTTTACAAAATCTATGCACTCCCATATCTTCACAGCCCTACAAAGACTTTTCTTCAGATAATGATCCAATTCTGTTCTGAAAGTCCTCCAGCACCTTTTTTTATGGGCAATGCGGTTTGGATTGTAACCACTCACTGTGGGTGGGAAAGAAAGTTCCCTAATGTTAATTTTTCTTTTGCCATTCACATTAAATCAGCTTCCAAGCCTTGCTTTTTCTTTCTTTACCCATCTATCAGTGGAAACCATTACTGTTTATTTAATCTGAGCAGATTTCTCGATTTTGAAAACTTCCATCAAATCTTCTCTGAACTCCTTTTTTTTCTTCTTTTGAAGACGTCAATTCAAGCATCACTAAATTATCTTCACAATGTAGGTTTCTTAACCATAGAACCACTGTTGTGCATCTAGTCTACACTTTTTTTTTCTCTCTGTCATGCTCTCTCTCTCTCGCGCTCTCTCGCACTCTCGCTTTCTCAATGCCTTTTGCATTGCTCCAAAGTGTGGAGCACAGCATTGGAAATACTCACTCCAGTTCAGGCTAATGTTCTATAATTATTTATCAGAATTTCTTTTATTTTGTATTCTGTGCCTCATTTAATGAAGCCCAGAATTCTGTATGCTTTACTAATTACTCTCTCTCAACCTGCACTGCCATTTTCATGATTTCTGAAGTAATTGACCCAAGACCAAATCAGTTGCTACTGTTATTAACTTTTTTTCATGATCACGTAGCCATTCACATACACTCCCAGAGACTGAACACCAAATCCAACAGCCTGTTGCCTTTTAAACTAAATCCAGGAAATGCTGAGAACACCTTTTTTCACTCCGTTTTAGCTTTTGCTGTCATTTTTGACTTTCTCTTTTCCTTATTCCTTTTTCTATCTCAATTGTCCAGTTCACATTTTTATTAGCTGCCAAGATCCTCTTCGTATATTTTCAATTGTTTTGATCCTGCTGCTACATAGAGGTAATATGTTTCCCATGCAATAGTTCTACCGTGTACCAAACTGACTAAGTTGACTTAGTGTAACCTGTCTGCTCCCTTCACCACCAGCACATCATAATGTCACACATCACTGTGCTTGTTCACTTTCTGTAACTAGTTTTAATTATCTGTAATGTGTGCGCGTACTTTGTCCTGCCTTGCTGCCTAGGTGGAAATAGCCTACCACCTCAACAAGGACTGAAGAGTACTTTGTACTCTGGCCGCCTTTTCAGAGCAATCGAGCAGAATCGCACTGAGCACACACCCCAGGGCTGTGTGCTCAGTCCACTGTTGTTCACCGTGCTGACACACAACTGTGCAGCAATGCACTGGTCGGATCACATCAAGTTTGCTGATGATATGACTGGTGCTTATGAGACTCACTACAATGATGAGTCAGCCTCCAGAAAGGAGGTGCAGCGGCTAATGTAGTCAAGATGAAAGAGATAGTTGTTGATTTCAGGAGGGCATGGAGCGACCATTCTCCGTTGGACTTCGGCTCCCCCATGGAGATTGTGAAGAGCACCAAATTTCTTGGCGTACACCTGGTGTAGAACCTCCCCTGGCTGAGGAAAGCACCCCCCCCCAACACACATAGACACATATATATATATTTGACAGAGGATTCATTGAGAGTACCCTGAGCTGTTGCATCACTGCCTAGTTCAGGAATTGCACCATCTTGGATCACAAGACCTTACAACGGATAGTGAGGATGGTTGAGAGGATCATGGGGTCTCTCTTCCCTCCATTACAGATAATTTACACCACATGCTGCATCTGAAGGGCTAAGAGCATTGTAGAAGACCCCACACACTCCTTACTCAAACTCTTCTCCTTCCTGCCATCTGGCAGAACATACCGGAGTATTCGGTCACTCACGGCCAGACTGTGCAACAGTTTCTTCCCCAAAGCCATCAGGCTCCTTAACACAGTATGATCAGACTCTTTCCCATCTGAAATTTTGCACGACTTTGAATTGCTGTTAGAACAATGTCTATTATGCATCTTCCTTCTATTACATCACTTCCATTCTGCAACTTGCATGTTTTGCACTTCTTATGCACTTTGTGCTGTGTTCAGTTGTGTACTTTGTGCGGTCCATGTAGTACTCTCTATCCTGGAGGAACGCTGTCTCGTTTTACTGTATCAGTTGTATATGGTAGAAATAACAAAAAGCTACTCTATCAATTATTGCATTAAGTTTTCCAGTGGAGTTAAGTTATTCCAATCCCTTTTTTCTTTGATTGTATTTTAACTATCGTGGATGAATAAAATGTGTTTTGCTTTCAATCTGGTAGTTTGATGATGGTGTTTGAGATGCTGTTCCCAATCTGGACTGACAGAGGTGTCCTAGTCAAGAAGTCCAGGATCCAGTTACAAAGGGAGATATTTAGGCTCGGCAAACTCTGCTTTCCAATCAAGTCTGAGGAACAATAGTGTTAAATGCAGAACTGAAGTCTATGAACTGTAATCTGATGTAGGTGTCCTTCTTGTTCAGGTAAGTGAGGGCCAGATGGAGGGTGGTAGAAATTGCATCAACTGTTGAACGATTGGATCGATACATGAACTGCAGGGTGTACAGTGAGGGGGCAGCAGGGTCTTAGTATGCCTAATCATGAGCCTCTGAAGCACATCATACTGGGTGTAAGTGCAATGGCGTGGTAGTTGTTGAGACAGGATGCTGAAGACCTCTTTGGCACGGGGACAACAGTAGCAGCCTTGAAGCATGTTGGGACTATGGCGTATCTTGGACATGTTGAAGATGTCTGTGAGAACATCTGCCAGTACATCAGAGCATCCTCTCAGCACTCTGCCAGGGATGTTATCTGGTCCAGCAGCCTTTCGTGGGTTGAATCTACAATGTTTTTCTTCGCGTCAACCATGGTAAGACACAGTATCCAGTCATGGGAGGGTGGGAGGGAGGAGGATGGTGGTGGTCTTCCTCGCTGCAATGTCATTTTGTGCCTCAAACCATGCATAGATTTGTTCAACTCCTCTGGGAAGGAGGTATCACCAGCATAAGCAGGCGATGCTGTTCTGTGGTTGGTGATGGCCTCTATGCCCTTTCACATGCTCCGCATATCGCCGCTGTCTTGAAAGTGGCTGTGTATTCTGTGTGTATGCGCACTTTGATGGCCTGGGTCAGGTTAACCCTTGCTGTTGTTAGGGCCATCTTGTCATCCGCTCTGAAGGCAGAATCATGGGTCCTCAGCAGTGCACGCACCTTTTGTGGTCATCCACAGCATCTGGCTGGGTCTTGGACACAGTGATGTCTTCAATATGCTTATTAATGTAGCAAATCACCGACACCATGTACTCCTCTAAGTTGGTGGAATCACCATCGGTTGCTGCCTCCCTAAACATGCGCCAGTCAGTGCGCTCAAAATAGTCCTAAAGAACAGAAATGGCGCCTACTGGCCAGGTTTTCACCTGCTTCAGAACCAGTTTGACATGTCTGACAAGTGGTCTGTATTCTGGGATTAGCATAACGGATGTGATCTGAGGAGCTGAGGTGGGGCTGGGACTCTGCCCCACCTCAGTTTTCCTCATTCCTGAAGAAGGGCTTATGCCCGAATCTCCTGTTCCTTGGATGCTGCCTGACCTGCTGCGCTTTTCCAGCAACACATTTTCAGCTGGGACTCTGCCCTGTATGCATTGGGATGTTTGTGTAAACCAGCTCCAGCATGTTCTCCCCTTTCGTTGCAGAGTCCACATGCTGATGGAATTTAGGGAGCACAGTCTTGAGATTTGCATGGTTGAATTCTCCAGCAACAATAAACAGAGTAACTATCACCAATTAACTGTTGCAATTTAGCAACATCCCGTAAACACACTCCTTAGGAAAAAGGCAAATTAAGAAAACCGATTGTCTTACATGCAGTTCCCCAATCCAGGAGGAAAGAACATCAAGAAACAAATCAGAGAAAACTCCAGCTTTCAGTTGTAGCAAAGAGAGAGATGATCTTTTTCACAACCCCAGCAACTTCTGCTGAAAGCTGAACTAATCATCCTGTTCTGTGGGAGTTTGACCACAGCCCTTCAGACTGCTTCTATTGTTCCAACATTTTAAAAAAAAACAATCCCCCAAGACCTCAAGTGGTTCTGTTCTGCTCAATACCTCTGCCTTTAAAATCTCTCCAAAAAAAACTAGGACAAAGTAACCTCTTAAAGTCACAGCAGTTATCCATGCCCTTTGTAACATTTTGTTTTTTGACAATGGAATGAGGTGCAGATTAGAGTGGTGCTGGAAAAGCACAGCAGGTCAGGCAGCAGCCAAGGAGCAGGAAAATCGACATTTCGGGCAAAAGCCCTTCAGGCATTCCTGATGAAGGGCCTTTGCCCGAAATGTAGATTTTCGTGCTCCTTGGAGGCTGCCCGACCTGCTATGCTTTTCCAGCACCACTCTAATCTTGACTCTAATCTCCAGCATCTGCAGTCCTCAATTCTGCCTAATGGAATAAGGTGCTTTTAAGTCGTATTCAGTGTATTATGGACCAGGCCAGATTCCCTCAATATTTGAAGAAGGTAACCTGGATCCTAACTTTATCTTATTTTAAAGGTAGATGTGAAGAGCTATATTCCAGATGTGATGTGACTGGTCAAACTACTCGACATTAAGCAAAACACAATTTATTTAAACTGACTCTATGACTTCAGTTAAAATACAAACAAATGGAAAAAGAAATTTAGAATAACTTGACTATTGAAAAACTTAACTTAACCAAATAATAGTTATAATACTAATTAGCTGTTCCAATATAGTAACGTCTCATAAACACACCCCTTAGCAAAAAGGTAAATTCAGACAGATTCTTGCATGCAGTTCTCTAGTAGCCAGTTTGGCACCTCTGCCTTTATAACCTCTCTTCAAAAAAAAACCACAAGACAAAATAACCTTTTTAAAAGTGACAGTATCATCACAAGTCCCATGGTTTGAATGAATAACATTTATTGTATTGAATTATTGATTTGAGCTTTCCAATCAGCCTGCATCTCCATTCAAGGGAGAAGTCGAGAGAATTTGCAGGGCAGGTCATGCCCAAAAACCTTGTGTTCTTCTTAACTCTGAAATAAGCCAAAACATTTGGAAGATTTTATGGAACCCGGACACAGTTTTGAATGTGGTTGAGATTTATTTCAATGTTGAAAGTCATAGATCCAGCAGACACAAAAATATAGGACTATACTTAATGTATTTCTTTCGAACAAAAATAAATCAGTAGGCCTCGCTGCTTGTTTGAGAGTACTACAGCATCTGTCACTGATACTCTTAATTTTATAAAGACACAGTTGCTAACTACAGTGGCCACAAAATCAGGGAAACCACCTGAACTGCAAACATATTTTCTTTGTTTTTGTCAAAGCTTGGAAATAGTTGATCATAATTATCTGGTTTCACTGGTAAATTTAAGAAGTGGTTTGGAGGCGAGATCATTACTGTTTAATTTTAATGTAAAAGCTGACAATTATGCTGATGTAATTAAACTTTTAGACTTTTTAAATCACTTCTATTTTGAGTCTCCCATGACAATAGAATGCTGAAATGTCCTCTTAATTTTAACAAATTTTAAGGCAGCAACTATGTCACATCTGAAACATACTTGGCTTTGGCCACCTAGTTCCTTAAGTAATGGCTGGATATTGTAGGTGAGGTTGTTCATGAAGGAATGCTCCTCTTAAAGACATTTTCTGTAGCAAAATGAATTATTGCCTGTTCATAAACCACTTGAGAAAAAGCAATTTGAGATTCCTAAGTTCATTTCAAGCTATTTCCAGCCTTGATGTTAGTATATTTAGTTAAAACTCTGGTGACCAATGATGGATCAGATGTGCAGTCATGGATATTTCTGCTTTCCTGAATATGGAGCTGCAGTCATGAATAATCATCATCTTTTCAATTAAGCTGTAAAGTACAGATTTTTAGTTTTTAAAGTAAACATGCCTGTTCCTACTGTGAAAAACTTTCACTTGTGACAACTTTATATTAAATGTTAAGTAAATAATGTAATAACATGTTTAGAGAAAATAGTTTAGGGGTTACATTCCCCAGAGGTTTTTTTTAGCAATCTGGTTGATTCGCTCTGAAGAAAACAAAAAGGCCCTTTGTATACTTTTTGAAGTTTAAATTGATAATAACTTTTGGTCAGCTATTATACTATTTTATATTTTCATCAAAGATTTTTATATGCATATGACCAGAATGCTAAAGATAGCACTCCAGGAATTTCAGCCCCTTGAGCTGCTTTTGAATTGAACATTCTTCCTTGTTAAAAGATAGTTGAGATTAATGATGGTTCACTTTTGTGATTAAGCATGACTGAACTGGAAAAAAATTTAAAACTTTTTTTTTGTTGTTGTCAGTTTAGTCTTATTTGGAGAGTTTGCCTGTAAAATGTTGGTTACTTTTTAATGAGTATGTCAGTGACTGAACTCCCACCATTCAAAACAAAACACGCCAGATCTGATCAATGGCATGGCTTGCAGTTGAGATCCAATGACTTCCATTGCTTGGGTGTTCTCCATTAAAAGATTACAATAAATTCTTTCCATCTCTGCAGTACACACTATCTTTGTATGTCAACATCTTAATTTCAGCTGTCAATTGTTTTTGAACTTCCTTCATGGTATCTAACAGAGGCATGTCCTACTGAAGTAATTCAATATCTTGTCCTTTATCAAATTCTTAATATTGTCTTCCATTGCGCTCCACTTCCCAAGACCATGAGGTGGACTCTCAGTTGTATTTAAAGATATGCTCAACCTGTGCTGTAAGTATCAGTGCATATTACAAGCAGGTGATGGCTAATGCTATCAGTTCATGCTGTCTGTAATTTTTGTGCTGGTGTTTTACTATAGTGTGGTGAAACTGTTCCATGTGATAAATTTTAATGTAATAAGAACCCTTTGTGATGACCTTAATGCAATGGTAGTGTGATAGCAAATCTGGACTGTGCTGAATAATGCTTGGTTCTGAAAGTTTTGTAGTGTGACCTAACCATTCTTAGATTAGAAGTCAGAGAGCTAGTTTAATGGTAACCATATTCTGTGCCCAATTGCTGCTCTTCTTACTGTTTTGATTACAGTTACGGTTCACAAATTCTAAACCAATAAAAGAATTTGGCCTTCTTCGTTGTGGGGAAGCAGTTAAGATACTATTTTATAGTTCTTTTTCACCAGGGATGCTACAATGGTATTGGGAAGAAATGTTTGGAAATAAAGCCCAATTCATTACTAACTGCAAGTATTATCTTTAGCATTTTTCTATTGTATGGGTCCCAGTGTCACAAGTGTGGCACAGTAATTTGTGCTGTTAGAATACACATATACTGTTACCAAGGAGGACTGACACTTCTGTCAAGTTATGTCCCCTCCTTGCTTATGAAAACATGTGTAGGGAAATTGGCCTTTGTTTCTGGCTCCAAAATTTTAAAATTGAGTTAACTAGCAGCTTTGCAGTGATTGTTTCTAGCTAAACAGCAGCAGAGATGGTATGATGGTGAAATGGCACCAAATATTCCTTCAATAATTATTCATTGGAAATGGAAAGATGCTAGGTGCTAAATTTCAAATACAAGTTGCATTAGGTGGAGGTAGTCAATAAAATGAATTTGGACCTGGAAAAAAGGATGATGTTCACTAGCATGTGTGGACTCCCCTTATGCAGATCATTGCTCATTGAGCTGAGATACTCAGCATCAATTGTCATTGGAAAGGGGCTAATTCATAATTTAGTTCCCCTCACATTTAGCCATACAATCTCACACCTTTGCCAGACCGATCAAAAAGCAAATGCTGGACAACTGGCAGGTATTATAATGATATGACTCCAGTAACATCTTATGACTGTGTACTAGGGATTCAGTGTTATCATTATACCAATGGGATCATAATACACTACATCAGTTTTTATTGCACATCATTTGCACATTAAATTTTTGATGTGGGCTTGGATGTTTTAGTGGAATAAGCATGTTGTGCAATAAATTTTAAAAATATTTCATGTTATTTCTCTTTAGTCTGAGCAATGCTTGTTGAGTTTGTTGTCAGATTGTCTGTCAACCTAGTGACTATCCTTCAAAAATAATTTAATTGGGGCACTTTAAGACATTCAGAGGTTGGGGAAAAGTAGTAAACTAAGATTATTAAAAACATTTTCCAGATCCAAGAAAAAAACTTCCACTGCTGGAAAAGGACAGCAAGGTGGCAATTCAGATCTCATTCCATGTTCTGTATCCATCTCCTGCACATTTCCTTGATGGTGCTCTCATCTTTCTCATCCCCTTTCTGTGGAAACAAAATCATTTTAAAAAAAAAAAAGCAGGCGTAGGCCATTTGGTCCCTCGAGCCTGCTCCACCACTCATTATCATGGGTGATCATCCAACTCAATAGCTTGTTCCTGCTGTTGTCCCATATCTTTTGATCACTTTGGTCCCAAATGCTACATCCAGTGCCTTCAAATTGTAAAACGTTTTGGCCTTGACTGTTTTCTGTAGTAGTCTAGATTAGAGTGGTGCTAGAAAAGTACAACAGGTCAGGCAGCATCCGAGGAGCAGGAAAATTGACATTCCGGGCAAAAAAGTTTCATCAGGAAACGTTGATTTACCCGAAACATCGGTTTTCCTGCTTCTCGGATTCTGCCTGACCTGCTGTGCTTTACCAGCACCACTCCAATATAGACTTTGATTTCCAGCATCTGCAGTCCTCACTTTTGCCTGTTTTCTGTGGCAGCCAACTTCACAGGTTCGCCACTTTATGGATGAAGAAAGATTTCTCCTCATCTCATTCTTGATCCTATGGAAACGCTGCCCATTGCCATCTTATCTGCTGCATGCTCACTCTTCTCTCTTGGATGGCAAAATTTTATACATGAATATGATTTCCGAAACCTTAGAATAATTGGCTTTCCATCCCCATGATGTGCTTCACAATAATTCAAATAGGATTAATTATATTGGCACTCTGACACTGATTTGTATTAGTAACTGAGGCCATCAGGATGGCACAACAATAGCTTTAATGTTCAAACAGCTACTGTTCATTTTTTCAGAATCTTCAAATAATTTAGACAATCTAAACAATTCAACGTTAAATGTTCCCTAGATAGTATTCTGTAATGTGACTGGTTTTGAGTGTTCAGGAGGTCTATTAAAAACTCAAAGTTGCACGCCTTTCCATATATTCATGCTTCAACTGTAATTCATAAAGAACTGATGAATACATGGCTCTGTTTACAATGTCTTAGACTCTTTGATAAGCCTGCTGATAGACTGACTGATTAGCATAAACTGCAGATGATATTTCCTGTTTAGATTAGATTAGATTCCCTACAGTGTGGAAACAGGCCCTTCGGCCCAACAAATCCACACCGACTCTTTGAAGAGTAACCCACCCAGTGCATTCCCCTACACCTAACACTATGGACAATTTAGCATGCCCAATTCACCTAATCTGTACATCTTTGGACTGTGGGAGGAAACCGGAGCACCCGGAGGAAACACATGTAGACACTGGGAGAATGTGCAAACTCCACACAGACAGTTGCCCGAGGCGGGAATTGAACCCGGGTCCCTGGTGCTGTGAGGCAGCAGTGCTAACCACTGAGCCACCGTACCGCCGTGTTCATTGGAAAAATGATAATGGTAGGTTCCCTAAATTTGACAGTAAAAGCTTGCTTTATATTTGACTGGATTATGGATTAATTTATCTGATATCCATGGTCTGTGGAGGGATCCTGGAACATTGAAGCATAATATCTTCATTACATTTATAATCACTGAAATACCATTCCAGTCCTTGAAGATTTGAGTGGTGCTGGAAAAGCACAGCAGGTCAGGCAGCATCCGAGAAGCAGGAACATCAACGTTTTGGGTAAACCTTTTTACCCAGTCCTTGAAGATGTCAAGTTGTAGTGAATTGTGCGCACTTCTAAGAGCCTGCATCAAAACTCAAATTGTGTAGAAAAGGTGGGTAAAATGGGTAAGGGATTCCATTAAAACAGAACATTGGATATTGAAAAATGTGCACCTAATGACCTGAGACCTTTTTGTGCTTTTGTTTTATTTCTTTTGTGAAATTGTATGATTAAAAGAGTACAATGTAAAAGGATTCCACCCATCCAGTTCGGATGGCAACTTGTACTGCAAACTGTCAATTATCCCTGGGTGTCTTCCTGCCCTACTGTATCTCTTCTGTTTAGATTCCAGTAGGGTACTTTTGTCACTGCCTTGATCCCACTGGCACCATTTATATGTTGAGGAAATTGCCCAGGGCATCAGGATATAAAATGAAAATCTGGACTGTTTCAGTTAAACTATAGTGTTACCCTATCCTTTCTGCTTCTTGGATATATTGCAAAATAAGTGGCCTTTTAAAAAATTTCTCTGCTCTACCAGTGAGCTGTGGACCAGTGGAACCTGTTCTTTTATATAAAAGGAATGAATCCTTATTCCCTTGAGTTATGATGAGACTTAATAATCATTTGTCGCGTGTAACACTTGGTAAATCTGGGTGAAACGTACTACCAAAAATAACATGATAAGTAAGGAAGAATTTGGATCTATAGGGCATTGTTTATAACCTCTGAATATTCCACTGAAGTATATTTGAATTGTAGTCACTGGTTCAATGTTGGAAACTCAACAATCAATTTGCACAAACCAAAATAACAAGATAATGTCCATATATTAATTTAGCTATTCTGATGGATATAGATTTACTGGACTGATGATTGGAGTGAATCCAGGAGAGCAGATGGAGGACAAATCATCGGGACATTTTTGTTTTTTCAATGTTCCACACTACCTCTGTGCTGCATTAAAGTATAGGTCAAGATGTTGTTCAATGGTCACTGGAATAAGACTTGATGCACAAACTTCAAACTCTGAGGAAAAGTATGATTTGTAGGTGGTAGAATAGGATTTCACTCTGTAGTACTTAGAGTTGACTAAATTCATCATTATTACTTTCATTTATAAAACTGGAATGTGTCCTAGTCAAACAAAAAGAACTAGATGTGGTATTAAAAGCTTAATCTTAAACCCATCTCATTTTGATAGACACAATGAACAGCAACAGCACAGTACAGATCTGTTCCTGAACTGAACTTTACAACAAAGCTCTCCTACTATATCAGGAGTAGCACTGATAAAATGATTCCCAAATTTTTGAATGTGAGCTCAGAATCTAAGTCCATTGTTTTCTATCATTTTGTAACTTTTTGCCTTTTTTATATATATATATATATATTTGTTCTCTTCTCTTTCCACCCCCCCCCCCCCCCCCTCCCATAGATTTAACATCTGGATTGTCATGAAATTGAGGAAATGCATTGGGCTTTGTTTATCTAGGGCAAAAATGTGTTTCAGGCCTAAACTGATGGAAATCCTGCCGTTGTTCTGTGTTGACTTATTTTTGCTAATATGTACCAGCTGCATGTCATATGACCTGGTCTTCAGTCACTGGCAGAAACTATCATTTTTACCTTATTTTAATTTTCTTAAGGGGTTTGCTGCTTTATTTTTCCAATTCTAACCTGAAGACTTTCTCCTCAGTTTGTTTTTTTGAGACAGAGATAGTCTACCCGATCAAATCTGTTAATCGCATGATCATTCCCGTCTGTGCTTCTTGAAGAGAGAGACAGGTAGTGAATCCACATATTCTTTTCACAAAATCTCGACTCATGCTGTTGTCGCATTTCCCATGATCGTCTTGACTCCTGCATGAGACACTTTTGGTAAACAAGCAGAATTTAGTGAATTTGTCCCAGATTATTTGGGCTCAGCAAACCTAGCAACATTAAGTTGGAAAAGACACTGGCATCACAAATAAGCATCCAAATGCTCTTTAGACTGCAATTTTTAAGATTTAAATTCTGCTCCTAGAGTTATTGGTAGCTCTAATCTGCATTAGATAACTGCTTGCTGCAATTTTCAATAAGATGTAACCACTGCCTTTCTTTCTTCAGTTCTAGGAGCTTCAATCCCTGTTGTCTGTCATGCACATTGAGACTTCTCTATAAAATGCAATTTACTTTGCAATTACCTGTCTTTCTTTGACTGAGAAGTACCTGCATCGATGTGGCTTTAAGCCTTCTATTTTCTTCGAACTCAAAACAATACAGCAGTATGAGTGCAATCAGTCCAAAATGTAAGGGAGGTGATGGTGTGGTGGCAATATCATAGTACAAAAGAAATAGGAGGCAAAAACTGGACTAGGAACAGACCCAGCTACTGTTCTGGGGGGTCTAGGTTTGAATCCGACCACAGCAAATTGTGAAATCTGAATTAATTGAAAGAGTTGAAAGTTTAAGCAGGAAACCTTTGTTCTTTCAGAAAAGAAAGTGCTGTCCTTACCTGAACCATGCTGAAAATGTGTTGCTGGAACAGCGCAGCAGGTCAGGCAGCATCCAGGGAACAGGAGAATCGACGTTTCGGGCATAAGCCATTCCTGAAGAAGGGCTTATGCCCGAAACGTCGATTCTCCTGTTCCCTGGATGCTGCCTGACCTGCTGCACTGTTCCAGCAACACATTTTCAGCTCTGATCTCCAGCATCTGCAGACCTCACTTTCTCCTTACCTGAACCATGACCAATATGATTAACTTGTAACTGCCTTCAAAGTTTCAGTAATAAAACTGTATGGAGCACCCACCATTGACTATGTGTTGGGCCATTACTTAACTGGTCATGGTCATGGTATTATACTTTATGTATGAAGTCCCAGACAACACTCTCTCACTTCCCTGGTTTTCTCTGCGCACCAAAAGCAGAGGTGATGGCATATGGACAGGAGGGAGTTACACTCTGATTCCTCAACATTGACTGTGGACCCTGTGAAGTCTCATTTTATCAGGTCAAACTTGGGAAAAGAAATCTCCTCCAGATTACCATGTCTCCTGCCCCTTCAGTTGATGAGTGAATTGAACATCACTTGGAAGAAGCACAAAGGGTACCAAGGGTACAGAATATATTCTGGGTGGGGGACTTCAATGTCCATCACCAAGGGTTTTTAGCAGCACCATTAATGACTGAGCCAGTCAAGTCCTAAAGACCATAGCTGCTAGACTGGTGAGGGAACCAACAAATGGGGAAAAACGTACTTTATCTCATCCTTACCAATCTGCCGACCACAGGTCCATCTTTTCATGTCAGTAGCAGTAAGATTTGACCACTGCACAATCCTTAAGGAGATGAAGTCCCATCTTCACACTGAGAATACTCTCTATCATGTCATGTTGCACTATCACAGTGTTAAATGGGATAGATTTAAATAAATCTAGCAATTCTCATGACTCTGGATTAGTGGTGCTGGAAGAGCACTGCAGTTCAGGCAGCATCCAAGGAGCTTCGAAATCGACGTTTCGGGCAAAAGCCCTTCATCAGGAATAATGAAGGGCTTTTGCCCGAAACGTCGATTTCGAAACTCCTTGGATGCTGCCTGAACAGCTGTGCTCTTCCAGCACCACTAATCCAGAATCTGGTTTCCAGCATCTGTAGTCATTGTTTTTACCTCGTTAATTCTCATGACTGTTAGTTCTTGCTTAAAAGTAAGTGCAAGTTGCAGCTTGAATATGCTGTCACTTCCAAGAGATTTTTTTTGGCTCTTTTAGGAAGCGTTTTTATTATTCATAAGTCTTTGCTATTTAATTAATTTACTGTCATCAGTGGAGTTGTTAATGTTTTTAAGCAGCACTGGCAAAGGAAGAAGCTACTAAGTAATACTCAATCTAGATTCCATCAGAGTCAAGATTAGAGTAGTGCTGGAAAAGCACAGCAGGTCAGGCAACATCTGAGGAGTAGGAAAATCAGTGTTTCAGGCAAAAGCCCTTCATCAGGGCCACTCAGATCTAAACCTCATCACAGCTTTGATACAAAAATGAATGAAAGAGGTGAATTCTGGAGGTGAGTTGAGAGTGAGTTTGCTCACTCTGGATATCACTGCAGGAGCTCTTGTGTGTAGTTTTGAGCCCAACCATCTTCAGCTGCTTCATAAATGACTTCTCTCCTTCATAAGGTAAGTAGTGAGTTTTGTGCATTAATGATTGAACAATGTATAGCACTATTCACAATTCCTCAGACATTGAAGTAGTCCGCGTCCATAAAAATGAAATTGTGGCTGGGTCAGTTTGTAAAGTTAGTCGGCTTTTCACCTCTGGATTTGGAAGCGTAACTTTGAGAATATTGCAAAATTTAGGCATGGAAGCAATATAATATTGAAGCTTTGTTGCATTGCTAAATGATGCTGCTTTTTGATTGGGATGTTTAAGATTCACTCTACCTGTTGAAATGACTTAAACCGATAAGATGGTAGGATCTGTGTTTTGGAGTGTTGAGATCTAATCAGAAAAAAACAAGCATTTCTGTTTGTCTATTCTAAGCATAGACATGGGAGGATTATTTGAAAAAGCAATATCCTATAGCCAAGAGAGATGTGGTTTAAACAGTTCAAACAGTTATCCTGTTGAACCTTCCATAATTTGCAAAACTTCATAGAAAATTTTTGAGATAATACAGGAAGGATATTATTAAATTGGAGAGGATGTTATCAGGAATGGAGGGTTTGAGCTATAAGGAGAGGGTGAATAAGCTGGGACTTCTGTCACTGGAGGGTGAGGTTGAGGGTGACCTTTATTGTGGTTTATAAAATCATGGGGGGACATAGATAAAGTGAATAGTGCAGCTCTTTTCCCTAGGGTGAGGGAATTCAAAACTAGAGGGCGTAATTTTAAGGTGATAAAAGAAAGATTTAAAAGGGGCAACCTTTTCACACAAAGGATGGTTTATATAGAATGAATTGCCAGAAGAAGTGGTAGGTGCAGGTACAGTTACAATATTTAAAAAATACTTGGAGAAGTTCATGAATAGGAAAGGTTTAGAGGGATTTGGGCCGAACACAAGCAAGTGGGACTAAAGTATTTTGGGAAACTTGGTTGGCATGGACAAATTTGAACGGAAGAGCATGGAAACAGATTCAATAACTCTACAACTATGAGTCTGACTATAATTTCCCATCTCTCTGCTTCTAAATAATGCCTTTTCTTATTATGCACCAACAGAATGTGAACATGGCTGCCTGATCAGCATTTTATTGCCCATCTCTAGTTGCCCGTGAGAAGAAAGTGGTGTGCTTTCTTGAACCACTGCAGTCCACATGCTGTAGGTTGTCCCACAATGTCCTTCAGGAGGTAATTCCTGGATTTTGACCCAGCAACATTGAAGGAATGGCGATATATTTCCAAGTCAGGGTGATGAGCGTCTTAGAGTGGCAGTTGTAGTTGTTGGTGTTCCCATGTATCTGCTGCCCTTTTCCTTCAAGATGGAAGTCGGCATGGGTTTTGAAGATGCTGTCTGGGAACCTTTGGTGAATTTCTACAGAGTATCTTGGAGATAGTACACTGAGCATTGCTGGTGGAGGGAGTGGATGCTTGTGGATTTAGCACCAATCGAGTGGGCTGCTTTGTCCTGGATGGTGTTAAGCTTCTTGTGGTATTGGAGCTCCACCCTCCAGGCAAATGGAGAATTCCATCAAATCCTGATTTGTGCCTTGTAGATGGTGAGGAATCACTTGGTGAGTTACTTACCACAGTATTCCTAACCTAGGCTCTGACTTGTACTTGTAGCCACTGTTTATTTGACAAATCCGGTTGAGTTTCTGGTCAATGGTAACCCCATGATGTTGGGGATTCAGTGATGGGAACACTGTGGTCATTGCCCGCCATTTGTATGGCGTATATGTTATTTGGCACTTGTCAGCTCAAGTCTGGATATTATCCAGATCTCGCTGCATTTGAACATGGACTACTACAGTATCTGATGAGGCTCAAACGGTACTGAACATCAGCAAACATCCTAACTTCTGATCTTGGCTTCTGAGCTCACACTGCTCAATTTTTCTTTTTCTTTTGTAAACACTATTTTCTTCTTCTTCAGAAATGGTATCATGTTTGTTCTTGAGGTCTTTAATTTTCTTTACATGATTAACATTGGTCTTGACTTAGATCTGTGCCACTCTTTCTTAAACAGGGATTAATTTCTCACAGCATTCATGCATCAATTAGACCTACCATGTCAGACTTCAAACTGAACATCAAAATCCCTAATTGTTTAAGCAGAATTAGCCAGTTTAATAGAGCTGTGTGTATTTTATAACTTGTAATTCTAGTTTTACTTTTGGTATGTTCTTATTACTGAAGTTTTCAAAAGGTTAATGACTGACTGACTAGGCTGAAGGTTTATGTCCAATGCCTTTTTATTGATCCTCCCACATAGTAAGCATCAATTACATTGTTGTGGGTATGGCATCACTTGTGCACCAGACTGGGTCAGACTGAATTTTTTCTTTCCTTAAAGGGCATTAATAAACCAGACAGTTTTTAATATGATGGTTTCACAAATTATCTAAATGTTATCTTGATTATTGAGATTATTTCTTAGTTGAATTAAGTTCCACTAAGGGAGGATTTGAACCCATGTCCCCAGAACATTAGGCTGGGCTTCTGGAGTGTTAGGATTAGAGGGGTGCTGGAAAGGCACAGCAGGTCAGGCAGCATCCAAGGAGCAGGAAAATCGATGTTTCGGGCAAACGCAGAGTGTTAGCCCAGTGGCATTACCACTACATTATCATCTCCCTGTATGATTCAAACACGTGACATAATTGTGATGATGATGCAGCACTGAGTTGGATCTTATCCAAATATGTAAGATTTATTGGAACAATGATTCAGACAAATATTGTTATGATACTGATGAATTCAGTTTGATTGCTGTCAAGGACGGAAACTGGATGCTTTGTGATTTTTTTTTGGGAATAGTAAAGAATGGATGCAGAGTCTGATTTTAAAAACCAAGTACACTTGTAATGGGAAGTTTGGTTATGTAATATGAATCTAGGGATTTATCCATTTTTGAGTTGAATCTCTTACAGAATTATGGGACTTAAATAAGATTTTATGTCCAAGAGTGTACTGTTGGTCTGTATTTAAATATATCGAACCCCGTAGAGGCCTATACTCTGTACAGCAGTGCATCCCTTTATTTTAAATGAAAATTCATTTCTTATGAAATCTGCAAGCAGAGATGTGTTTAGTGATTGAATGATGTCTGGAATCATCAAGTTACTTTTGATGATTTCTTTGGTGGTGGTCTGAATTTGAGCATGTGCTCTCACTTGTTGGTTTTACTGTTTAGAGTTTCTTCAGTCTCTTAAATATTTGAAATGTATCTTCCTTTTTGAATTTGCTGAATTTTGTGACTTACATTACAGTTTGATGATATTTTTTCTTTTTTTTCTCCTTTTAATGCCACCATTACAGCTGCCACATTTTATCAGGGCGGGCTCGCAACACAATGTAGGAAGGAAAGTGGCTACAAGATTCATCTGGACATGGATTATAACATCGTCGGTTAACGGCACTCTTACTGAAAAATGCTTCATTTTACAATTACTGAATTATAACATTGTTGTGTATCTGTAATAATTACCTCTGCAATGATTTGCTGCATATATCACATTCAGGGTAGGCTATTTTACATCTGTCTCTTATAACCAATTCTACATTACAGTGTGTTGTCTCTGGATGCGGATAGATGACACTGATGCAAAATCTTGATTTTTTTTTCCTTTAGTAAAAGTATGTTTGAGTTAACAATTGTAATAAGTCCATCCCCTGATGCTGACAATTAACAGTGCTTTTGTATACAATACAAGGTCTTTGCCAACCCTCAGGGTTGGGTTCTCGTTAAGTTGTTTATTGCAAAATATTTCTGCTTCTCACTAAGAATTTATTTAGGGCTTTAAAAATGTCAATGCAAACCTATGCTATCGTTTGGGAATTTGGAAAGGTGAATATTTAATTATGTTATACCTGCATAAAACAACACACTGGTAATTGCTCTGTGTCTTGTTCATATCTATCTTGATTGGAAAGATGAAGTTGCAAATACTTACTCAGTTTGTTATTTTGAGAGAGGCAGGAACTTTTTTTTTCCCCCTAAGTTTTGTTCTATCTGATGCTTGACCCTTTGAGTTCTCAGTGGCTGTTTGATTTTCAAAATGTGCAGTTCTGTCTAGTTTGGCACATGAAGAAAAATTTAAATTTGTAGGATTCCCCACTTCAAATGACCAATACGAGATGGAGTAAACAATGGGCAGAATCGAACAGTACATCTATGCTATCAATGTTCACAAATAGTTAATTGTTTTTCTGGGTTAAAGCCTGTATACACAAATGGATTGTGCAAACTTCAGCTCAATTGCAGCTCCAGAATGAAAGGGAGAGGGGTGAATATAAATAATAAGGTTTTGATAGTTTTAGTCAATGTTTAAATCAATTGATTAAAAGTCATCAGGAGCAAGAAAGAAGATGCTGATAAATTTTGGTTCTGAAATTGATTGAAACAGAATAGGAGGATAGTCTGAAATCTGAAGTGAAAACAAGAGGTGTTAGAATTGCAGTCTATGGTTGGGTATGAATTGTACTTGAAATGAAAGAGAGAAATTGATCATCCAAACTACTATATTGAGAAGACCACACATTCTGTACTAAATCTAGCATATTGGTAAGGAACAGGTGCAAACAAGTCCTGATATGGAACGTGCTTTTGGTGACTGGGGAAGAAACAAATCCACAGGTGTTGATTCAACAGTTACAGGGAAAAGGACTTCAGAAAATGCAGCTACTAAATAGAAGTGTCGAATGAAGAATGGTGTTGTAGAAAACTGCAGTCACTTAGCAAAGTAAGGAGAGGAAATATTCAACTTGCTGTGGGAGTAACATTGGAATTTGTGGAAATGACATGAAGCAGATGAAAAAGGCCACTGGGGTGGAATTTTGTGACCAGAAACTCTGATACAGAAAGAGTGAAGGTGGAAATGCTGATGAGATGCGATCCTTGATGATAGATGACTGAAACTTAAATAGAGAAAAGGATATGGTGCTTTGTGGTAACAAATAAAAGTATTTTTGAGTTGATAAAACAAAAGAAACAATCCCCATCTCTGAATTTATTTTTTCCCATAAGCAGGACCAATATGCTAGACAAGGCCTCACAGTTGAATAGGAAGAAGTTCCTGGAAGTTGACTCTGGATTCCGTGAAGTCGCATTAAAGTCCAATATGAACAAGGAAACAATCTGTTAACTATCATGTTCCTTCAGCTCTTTCAAGATGGATGATGATGTCAAGTTGTATAATTCTTTTCACCTGAAGCCCAAAACTAAAATTCCAGAAGAACTTGTGTGGGAGCTTTTGGTTACGTATAATTTTCCCCTTGTTGCCCACACAGAAGAGGACTGCTTTGTCACTATTGGTCATTTCCGAAGGATGTGAGAAATTTGGCTGTGTGGTGAGGCAACCAGCTTGAAGAAAATAGTCCTGAAAACCTTGAGTGTCATCCTATATTAGCAGCATGAATTAGCACATATTCCATTAGATAAGTTCATCTTGGAAGTGCCAAATCACATGATGGTCATCTCACCAAGGAGCACCGCAGATTGTTTAAAGCCAGTAAATGCTTTTGGAATGATCTGAGATTATTGAATAAAATAGGCATTAAGTGGGCAACCAAATCCAAGATCTACAATGACATTAATTCTAACATGATTGCATTAGTGCAATAGCTGGACTACTTATACAATTGTTACATGACCAATCATTTCAACCTCGTTTGCCTTAAAGATAGTGAAAATTAGATGATGACACTAGATTCTGGATAGGGAGATATTCAGAAGAACAAATATGTCCACCATAGATTATAAGTCAAAGCTAAGGAGGCTTATCATCCACTGCTCATGATCTGCCATATTGAACTTGAAATGTTAACTCTTTCTGTCTCCACAGATTCTGCCAGACCCGCTAAGTTTCTCCAGCATTTCTGTTTGTTTCAGATTTCCAGCATATGTGGTATTTTACTCTTATTATGCTGACCTACTTTGACTAATACTAGGCTACCCAAAAAGGTAAGCTGAAAATTAGTAAAATGTTAGTTCAGCAGAATACCTGAAGATCAATTCCCAAAATATGTGATTTCTCAAATATACCAGGCGAACACACTGCTTGGGACAGGAAAATGTTGCCAATAGCATTCTCAAAATGCTTAAGCAATTTATATCCAGTCAACCAAAGAAAATAACTTAAAGGAAATCTATGAAATGTTCATACTTTTGTTGAGTGAGCATCTGATACCCTGTGCGAACTTTATAGGCTTGAGAATGTATGTGTATTGAATTGGAGATGAATCACAGACTGTCATTAATAATGATGGTCAAATCATCAATACTGTTCGCTGTTTAAAAAAGTGCTGAGGGTAGCAAGGGCACAGAATATAATTTGGGGATGATGGGAGATATGGAGACACAATTCAAAATCCATCACTAAGTGTGACTCAGTGGTATCACCACAAAATGAACCGGTCAAATCTTAAAGGACGTATATTACAAGTAAAATCTTGAAGCTGTTGTGAGAAAATGACCACAAAGGAATAACCTACTTGAAATCTTCCTTACCAGTCTTCTCACAGATGCCTCTGTCCATGATGCTATTGGCAAAGTGATGACCATAAGTCTTTGTGGAGACCAAGTCCTGCTTTTGCATATTTGATGCCCTTTATTATATTATGTAGCGGTATATCTTGCAGAGTAGCATTTAAAAACTAATCAAATATCTTCATATTTGTGCAGAGCAACATAATAGTTTACCACCATAATGTGCGACTTTTTGGCTTAGTACATCTTACAGTATTCCTAAACCATGAAGCCAAGTTCCTCAAAATAAAGTGTCAACCTGGTGGAGCTACAATACAGACTATACTTCTGCTAAATAGCAAACATGGCAGAATATAAACTGCAATGAATCGCCTCAACCAACATGTTAAGTCAAAGCTCTGCAATCTTGCCACATTCCATCTGTGAATGGTGAACAATTAAGCAACTGATGGAAGTAGAAGAGGCCATGAATATGTTGTCTTGTTGGCAGAGCCCAATATGCATTATAAAAAAAAATTGTTATCACTTTCAGCCAAAAGGTACACAGTAGGTTGGGCTCCTCCGCCATCTCCTGAGGATTCCATCATCATGGATATCAATTTTCAGTCAGTTTGAGTCACTCAGTGACCCCATCAATCAGCTAAATGTAACAGGCATAACCCTTTGCCCGAGATGATGAAGGCCTTTGCATGTGAGGACTAAAAAGTGCAGGAGAGATAAAAGGAAACTCCCTGTTTCCTTTAATGTTTGTAGTCGTGAATTTTTTTTTGAAAAAAAAGTGTGCCCACCCCCTGTTGTGTGGTCACTTTAAACATACGATGACCACAACAGTACTCCATGTTCAGCTTCTCCAACACCCCTGTGCACTTCTAATAGGATTTTCCCTCTCCAGCCCTCTAGCAATAAAGGCCAATATTACGCTCCCCTTCTTAATTATTTGATGCACCTGCATATATAAAAACACCTATATACCTTTTATTTTGAGTTTCTGTCCATAGCAGTTTGACTTATGGTTCTTCCTGCCCACGTGTGTAACCTTGCACATTCCTACGTGAAACTCCATCTTCCAAATATTTGAACACTCACTAAACCTGTCTATCCCCTTGGAAATGTCTTATGTCCTCTCGCATCAGCAAATTTGGATACATTATATTCTGTCTCTCTCCTCCAAATAATTTATATAGATAGTAAATTATTGAATACCTGGCACTGATCTTCGTGATATTCCAGTAGTTACATTTTTAAAATGGAAAAAGACCCATTCATCCCAGCTCTCTGCCTTCTGTGTGTAAACCAATCTTGATACATTACCTTTAACACTGAGTGCCTTTGTTGTTTAATAACCTCTTGTGATGCTTTATTGATTGCCTTCTGGAAATTCAAATACAATATATGTAACACTTCCCATTTATCAACTCCGCTTATTATTAACCTCAAAGGACTCTAGCAAATCTGTCAAACATGATTTCTCTTTCACCACTTTGGTTCTGTTCAGGCACGCAGATAATTGAGGAAAACTTACATGCAAAGGGATAAACACTTCAAGATGTAAACAAAGAACAGTTCGTAAGTCATTAGCACATTGTAGGAAAACAATCTTTGTGAGTGCAGTGTATGATTTTGTATTCTTAAATTTTGTTTAGGTTAAAGTTCAAATAGTTGGAGTAAGATATCAGGACTCCTGCAGCATTTAGTAAAGTTAGTCACTTGTTTTTTTGACTCCGGTCTAATTCCTTTACAGGTGGACTTGGGATTTAAGAATTATACTTGGAGATTTTACAATTCCCAGTCTCTTAAAAGAGCAGGATGATACACCTTTTTCGGGGGAAAAAAAAAGCAACTATTGTAGCGGTGTTTTTTGCTCACTGCTCGAGCATCTTCTGAATCTAAAAAGAAAAGCTGATTCATTAGTGCCTACACCTTCATTATAAGGTTGGAAGTGAGGATGTTTGATTTCACAACACTCCTGTCCATTCACAATTCAACACATAATGGAGCAGCTCATGCAGCAAACCCTGGACAACATACAAGTTTAGGCTAGTAGGCGGCAAATATTATTTTCCCCAAAAGGTGGCAGACAATGCCAATCATCAAGAGAAATTATGCTTTGAGATTCAATGGCATTAACATTGCTAGATATCTAGGCAAAAGTGAGGACTGCAGATGCTGGAAATTAGAGTCAAGGTTAGAATGGTGCTGGAAAATCACAGCAGGTCAGGCAGCATCCAAGGAGCAGGAAAATCGACATTTCGGGCAGGATCTGTTGAAGGGCTCCTGTCTGAAACATCGATTTTCCTGCTCCTTGGATGCTGCCTGACCTGCTCTGCATTTCCAGCACCACTCTAACCGTTGCTAGACATCTCTCCACCAAGATATGGGTATTCCTGTTGACTAGAAACTCAACTGGACCTGCCACACAGATGCTGTGAATACTAGAACAGCTCCGAGTTTGGGTATTTTATACCATGTAATTCATCTCACAACACTAAATGGCCTCTCCATCAGCCAAAGGCACAGATAAAGCATATACTAGAATATAAGCAAAACATTGCAGATGCTGGAAACATGAAATAAAAACAAATGCTGGAGAAACTCAGCAAGTCTGGCAGCATTTGTAGAGTTTCGGAACTGTATGACAAAATACTTTCTACTTGACTGAATGACTGCAGCTGTGAAAACATTCAAAACTCAATACTATGAAGGACAAAGCCATTTTCAGCTTCATCTAGCTCTTCACCATTGTCATACTTTTAATGCACCATATTATCTACAAAATATAGTAATAGTGATTTGTTGCAGTACTTCAGTACTTTCTTCCACCTATAAGAACAAGCACAGTAGATGTGGCATAAGAAAACATTCCTTCCAGGTTCCATATCACCCTGGCTCGGATACATATCTCCATTCCTTCTTCATTTCCAGGTCAAAATGTGGACACTGGAACCTCTCAATTGTAATTCAAGAAGAAATCTCACCTGGAGGGCATATGGGCATAGGCAATAAATGTATGCCTTATCAGCAATGACTGCGTCTTGAGATTTAACTTGAGGCAGCAACTCTATCTTGGCTGACTTTGCATGTTGAACTATCTGAAGAAGGAACCTAATCTTGTTGAGGGCAAGTTTGTTGATATGAAGTGCACCCATGAATTATGGGTAGATGTCATTTTCAGTCTTGGTTGATTAGTAGTAACTATTGTTGGAAATTTTAGTTTGCTGTCTAATTTAGCTGAATTTGTGCATAATACAATGAATATTTTACCTTCTAAAGAAAATACGAATTGGTCTGAATCCACAATGGAACTGGAGCAACTCGAATTCATACCCACAAGGTACAAGTGACCTAGGCTCTGAAATTTCTATGTAGGGGTGGACCACTTGGCTCTTCTCCTGCACTTTAGTGTCTACAGGTGGCCACACCTACTCATTCATCTTGGGTATGAATGAATTGAACATCGCAATGAATAACCATTAGAGATTTCAAAAAAATGTTTCCTAATTCCTCCTTGATCTTTTTGTCGGGAGGATGGTTGGGAGGATGCCACAGAGAAATTGAATATTTTATTTGGAGACTGCATATTTCCTACATGCTTTCCCCATTACAACATTTTGATGTAAAACTGCTGCTACAGTCCTCAAATGGTTAATTAGGTTTGACTGTTGATGTTTGATCTATCAACTAGGTTTCGTATTGGAGCTTCACACTGACATTGTGTCAATTAAATACATAGGTAATAATTGTAGTTATTGGTTAATGGGCCTTTCTTTGATGCTGTGCAGGTGTCGGCGTGGCGACGGTTGTGATTTCATTCTTGCTCTGTACTTATTACAATGTTATTATCACCTGGGCTCTATACTACCTGTTCAACTCATTTGGATCATCACTTCCTTGGCAAAGCTGTAATAATACATGGAACATCGTGGAGAACTGCTCCAATGGATTTCCTGGGAATGCCACTCACCTTCGATCTGCCAGTCAACAATTTTTTGAGTGAGTACAACAGGGGCATGTACTGAAAAGAAAAGTAGGTTCCCTTCCCTTATTGTTGATAACCATTTTATTTGGGGGAAAAAAAGAAGTGTTTCTAAGCTCATGATAGTGTGGTCCACTTAAAGAACCAGTAGCAGATTAGAAGTAAATATCATTATTTATTCAAACACTCGCTGAGTCTAAATGCAATGTCAATTACTTAGATACTTAAAAGTGTCTCTTTTTCTAAAGAGGATAAACACTTCCACAAGTTGTAAACAGTCAAGCTCATTGTTGTAAAATAGTTTTTGTAGGCCCGGTGAAGAAGGAATTCTGATAGTCAGGATTATGGATACTTTTAATCAGTAATTATATCAAACAAGTCATATTTGGCATTTTTCTGTTCAGATATTTTCCCAGCATTTTTTTTAATCCCACTGAACCTCTAATTAAGGTTAGTGCCTTACATACATAGCCTTTTTGATTACTTTTGTAGGTGCACATGATATTTTAAAGATCAACATACATGGCCCATCAAGTTTCTTTGGAACTACACTGTTTCTCATATTGCAGCATTCGGAAAATACCCTGTTCCATTCTTTTGAGGTCCAAAGTGGACAACCTCCCAGTTTCCTATTCTTAAATCCATTTAACAGTTTTACCAATTACCATTTGCTGAATCTATTAATATTTTTTGGTAACTTTATGCTTTCATTTATGTTGTTTACATTGGTATCATTGGCAAATGTAGATTTATGGCTTTCAATCCTAACACCTAAGCCATCAATAAATACAATGAGTAGCTAAGTTCCAACACACATCCTTGCAGGATGCAATAACTCCCATTCTACCAATTAGAATACCTCCCTATTACATATTCTCTGTCTTCTGCCACACTTCACTAATGAGATTAATATTGCCTCTTCCATCAGCTTTAGCCAGCAAATTTTAATTTAAAAATTAGATAGTTTCATTCGTATAAATAACATGTATAGGCACTGCTTTAGTCATTAACAATTCAGTCAAGTTCAAGGATGATCTAACCTCTACAAGTTGATGCTGGCTGTCTGATCAGCTGAATAAATTTCAAGGTGTTCCGTCACTAACCTTAATTACATGTATATCGAACATAAAACATTACAGCACAGTACAGGCCCTTTGAGCCTCGAAGTTGCGCCGCTGTGAAACCAATCTGAAGCCCATCAAACCTACACTATTCCATTCTTGTCCCTATGCCTATCAAATTGTCACTTAAATGCCCGTAAACTGTTGCAGGCAGAGCGTTCCACGCCTATACTACACTGAGTAAAGAAATTACCTCTGAATCTGTCCTATATCTATCACCCCTCAATTTGAAGCTATGCCCCTTCATACTTGCCATCAACATCCTCGGAAAAAGGTTCACACTGTCCACCTGATCTAACCCTCTTATTATCTTGTATGTTTCAATTAAGTCACCTCTCAACCTTCTCTCTAATGAAAACAGCCTCAAGTCCCCCAATCTTTCCTCGTAAGATTTTCCCTCCATACCAGGAAACATCCTAGTAAATACGATGGTGATTCCTAACAACAGATCTTGTGCTAACTGGTTTATCATTTCCTGCTTGTCTAGAGGGTGGAGTTGTAGGGCATTTGCATGCTGAACATTTGCAAGATATCCAGTTAAAAAATTAAAAACCAAACAGGAAAGTTGTAATATTCCTCATGCCCCTGGACTCAATTCAGTTGAAATCACTGTTGGAGCATCAGTACTAGTGAAGGCCAAGAATGCAAACCAATTCAGCTGAATGAATAAAACACAGTCTCCTGTGACAAGGACTGCAGAGATTCTTGTTTTGAATGATTCTGATCCCTTCATGCCACTTCCCAAACACAGCCAGACAATTGGGCAAACACTAGTTTATGCTTAATGAGTTTCTTGCACATTGGACATTTTCCACATGTACCTTGATATTCACTGTGACTCTTAAATAATTTTACTTCTAAATATATGAAATAGGTGGAGGGAGAGTAACCTTAACACTGCTTATACCCTGAGCTGAAAAATGTGTTGCTGGAAAGGCTCAGCAGGTCAGGCAGCATCCAAGGAGCAGGAGAATCGAGGTTTCGGGCGTAAGCCCTTCTTCAGGAATTTACTGCTTATACCCTGTCAACACCATTGAGACTGGTAATTCATGGTAAATTATGGGCAGACAGCCATTTCCATATGACTGTCACATTAGAGTATGAATTCATTATCAAAGTGAGAAATATTCTACAACGAAAAAAAGCTGCAGTTTAATAAAGCCTGAACATTTACTTTTTTTTGTACAGTTACAGGTTGTTGCAGATGAGTAGAGGGATTGAAGAGATTGGCAGCATTTCCTGGGAGTTGTTTGGTCTACTCCTATTAGCTTGGATCATTGTATACTTCTGTATATTCAAAGGAGTTAAATCAACTGGAAAGGTGAGAAGCAGTAAATATGAGTACTTAGAGAAACATCAGAGACAAATATTTTGCTTGACTAATTTTGATTTTTGCCTGCTTTGGAAAGCCAAGCTGAATAAAATATTATACAGAATGCCAAATCTTCTAGTACCCGAAAAGAGTCTGGCTTTAATTTGGACCAAATGGTTTGATCAAACTTACCATTGTATTTTTAAATACATATAAAACTAAATGTTGGCATAAACAGTGTAGTAGTGTCCCTGAAGTAGATGATACTTGAGAAGGCAATGTTATTTGTAAAAGTGAAGGTTGGTTTTACTCAACAACTGATATTTAATCAGTTTAGTTAACTCTGAAGGTTCTGTCAAGGCTTTTGCTGCAAATTTAGTCAGCTCTGTGGACTTTGGACATCTTTCCTGATGAAGAGCTTAAGCTCAATGTCGATTCTCCTGTTCCTCGGATACTGCCTGACCAGCTGTGCTTTTCCAGCACCACACTCAACTCTGTGGACTTTGGATACAGACTATACAATAGGAATTATTCTATTTCAATTTTATAAGGAGATTGCAGAGAGTAGATTTTTTAAAAAACTTTGTGGGTTGGGGAGGGTCCAGAAGAAATTGGTTTCCTGCAGGAAGATATGCACTCACCAATGAAAGGCAGTGACTGGCAGAACCCTTCAGAGTATTGATATGCAGAAGGATCTGGGTGTGCAGGTCCATAGATCATTGAAGGGGGCAGTGCAGGTGAATAAGGTAGTAAAAACAGGCTTATGGCTTGCTTGCCATCATTGAAACGGGCATTGAGTCTAAGGATAGACAAGTTATGCTGCAATTTTATCGACCTTTAGTTAGGCCACACTTGGAATATTGTGTACAGAGTCGAGAGTGTGGTACTGGAAAAGCACAGCCAGTCAGGCAGCATCGAAGGAACAGGAGAATTGACGTTTCAGGCATAAGCCCTTCATCAGGAATGAGGCTTGTGGGCCGGGGGAGGGCTGAGAGATAAATGGGAAGGGGGGGTGGGGTTGGGGCGAAGGTAGCTGAGAATGCGATAGGTAGATGAAGGTGATGGAGAAGGTGATAGGTCAGAGAGGAGGGTGGAGCGAATAGATGGGAAAGTGGATGGACAGGTCATGTGGGTGGTGCTGAGTTGGAGACTTGAGACTGGGATAAAGTGTGGGGAGGGGAAATGAGAAAACTGGTGAAATTCATATTTATCCCGTGTGGTTGCAGGCTCCCAAGGCGGAATATGAAGCGTTCTTCCTCCAGGCATTGGGTAGTAAGGGATTGCAGATGGATGAGACCCAGGAACTGCATGTCCTTGGCAGAGTGGGAGGGGGAGTTGAAGTGTTCAGTCACAGGGTGGTGGGGTTGGTTGGTACCCCAGAGATGTTCTCTGAAACAATCTGCAAGTAGGCATCCCGTCTCCCTGATGTAGAGGAGACCACGTAGGGTGCAACGGATACAGTAGATGACATTGGTGGAGGTACAGGTAAATTTCTGTCAGATGTGGAAGGATCCTTGGACTGAGGTGAGGGGAGTAGTGTGAGCTCTGTCAAAAGCCCACACTACTCACCCTCACCTCCATTGCCCACACCATGCCCCTCATCTCCATCAAAGCCCACACCATCCCCTGACCTCCATCAACACCATCCCCTCACCCTCATCAAGCTCACACCACTCACCCTCACCTTCGTCGCTCACACCACTCACCCTCATCAAGCCCACACCACGCCCCTCACCTCCCTCAAAGGCCCCAAGGGAAACTTCCATATCCGCCACAGATTCACCTGCACCTCCAC
>NC_057734.1:13616912-13653738 GCF_004010195.1 Chiloscyllium plagiosum
CTCACCTCCGTTGCCCATACCACGCCCCTCATCTCCATCAAGCACACACACCCCCCCTCACCCTCATCATGGCCCACACCACTCACCCTCATCAAGCCCACACCACGCCCCTCACCTCCACCAAGCTCTCACTACTCACCCTCCTCCGTCGCCCACACCACACCCCTCACCTCCATCAAGCCCAGACCACTCATCCTCACCTCCTTCGCCCACACCATGCCCCTCGTCTCTATCAAGCTCTCACCACTCCCCTCACCTCCGTCAAGGCTGAAGCCACTCCCCTCATCTCTGTCAAAGCCCACACCACTCCCCTCATCTTCATCACAGTCCACAACACTCTTCTTACATCCGCCCACACTACTCCCCTCACCTCTGTCGCCCACATTACTCTCCTCACCTCCAATGCCCACACCACTCCCCTCACCTCTATCAGCCCACACCTCTCCCCTCACCTCCGTCCAAGGCCCCAAAGGATTCTCCCACATCTGACAGAAATTTACCTGTACCTCCACCAATGTCATTTACTGTATCCCCCGTTGCACACCTATGTGGTCTCCTCTACGTCGGGGAGACAGGATGCCTACTTGTGGATCTTTCAGAGAACATCTCTGGGACACCTGCACCAACCAACCCCACCGCCCTGTGACTGAACACTTCAATTCCCCCTCCCACTCTGCCAAGGACATGCAGAGTCCTCCATCACCAAAGCCATATCACCCGACGCCTGCAGGAAGAGCACCTCATCTCCTGCCTTGGGACCCAGCAACCACATGAGATCAATGTGGATTTCACCAGTTTCCTCATTTCCCCTCCACCCATATTATTCCAGTCCCAAGCCTCCAACTCAGCACTGCCCCCATGACCTGTCCATCACCTTTCCCATCTATCCGCTCCACCCTCCTCTCTGACCTATCACCTTCGTCCTCACCTCCATCTACCTATTGCATTCTCAGCTACCTTCGCCCCAGCCCCACCCCCCCTCCCATTTATCTCTCACCCCTTGGCTTACAAGCCTCATTCCTGATGAAGGGCTTATGCCCAAAACATCCTCAGATGTTGACTGACCTGCTGTGCTTTTCCAGCACCATACTCTTTACTCTGATCTCCAACATCTGCAGTCCTCACTTTCTCCCAATATTGCTTTCAGTTCTGGTCACCACAATACGAAAGAAGGATGTGGTGCTTTAGAGAGTGTATATAAAAAGTTTACCAGGATGTTGCCTGGTATGGGGTATTTTAGCTATGAAGAAAGATTGGATAGATTCTGTTTTCACTGGAACGAAGAAAGTTGAAGGGTGACCGAATAAGAGTTTATAAGATTGTGAATGTCACGGATAGAGTGGAAAGTACGAGGCTATTTCCCAGAGTGGACAGGTCATTTACTAGGGTTCAAGGTGCAAGCAAGGATGCTTAAGAGATGTGCGGGCAAGTCTTTCACACAAGGGTGATGAGTGCCTCAAACGCATTGCCAGAGGAGGTGGTGGAAGCAAACACAATAGCAGCTTTCAAGAAACACCTGGATAAATACATAAATGGGAAGGAAATACAGGGATACAGATCCTGTAAGCGAAGACAGTTTTAGTATGGAAGGGCAAAATGTAGCAGGCTTGGAGGGGTGAAAGGCCTGTTCCTGTGATATACGGTTTTTTGTTCAATGTTACAAGAAATGTTTTGATTTCCCTCCACATGTTGGCGTCATTAAACTGCACTTTTCTTTCCTGCTTTTTCTGTCCTCCGCCCATCAAATGGGAGAGAGGAAGGGAAGGATTTTCACGATCACCCTGTGCATAATATATGAACATAGAGGCATTGCAATTGAGATTGTCAAAGCTGCCTTTCTATTCATTATAGTCTTGTCTGTTCGAACACTTCAGTGCCTTTTACCCACCCCATCTCCGTAACTCTGTATGCCATTGGTAATCAGAAAACTATTAAGCTGTCTATTAAACATCAGATTGAGCTTCCACAACCCATTGATTCCCACCCTTCAGAATAAAGACATTTTTCCTTATCACAGACCTATCTGACATCCCTTCTATTTTGAAATTGTGCCTCCTGAATCTAGGCTGTACAAACAGGGGAGATATTTTACCTGCACCTACCCTGCCTATCCCTGTAAGTATGTTCCTGTTACCAACTTTACTACCTTCCAGTTTGAGTTACTTCTCTGTTCACACCCCGATAAGTATGTTTAAACCTACCGAACAGCATTAGCTAAACTTCCAGGTGTGCACATGGAAAAGGAAAAGATAATCAGCAGCCAGAGGACGCGATTCTTGTCCTGAGCTTTCAATTATGAATGCTCTGTGATCCTATGTAGAGTATTTAACCCCAATGTGTTATCCTTCCCCTGCAATTCTTTGAATTTTTCCTGATATCAGAAAAATTTATTCCCTTGAAGGTCTTTCATGCTGGCATGGAAGGAGGTATTTCGAAGCAATAACATTGGTTGCAATGTTTTGCTGCTACAGATGCACAGATTCAGAGGTGCTTTCTCCTGTTGCTACATAAAAACAATCAGATAAATCAGCTCAAACTGAGATATTGGACCAGAAACCTATGTGTGCTTTTACCTAAACTCATCCATTGGGAGAGGGAATTCAGATTTTTCTCCTCTTTCATTCTTCCGGGGATTGTAACTGACTTCAACTTGCTACCTCCTCTCTGGAAGAGTGAGAATTTAGTAATTCTCGATGTGGGGAAAGGAGCATTCATGGATGGTATTGGCAAACTGAATCTTGAAAATAGCTGAGAACTAATTGAACAAGAACACTGTAATAAGCTGAGTGTTTCCATATGTTTAAAATGGTAATCTAGTCTTATTTTGGAACTTCTTTCTACACCATTAATCTCTTACTCTGCCTTCCAGGTGGTGTATTTTACAGCCATTTTTCCATACCTCATCCTGATAATACTTCTGATCAATAACGTGCAACTACCAGGGGCCAAGACTGGAATCCTCTTCTTCCTGACACCTGTATGGAGCAAACTGCTGGAAGGCCAGGTAATGTAGAGAACCGTTTCTGTGTTTCATGTGGGTGCAGAGCATGGTGGGAAGGCATAAGCATTATGGGCAACTATCCAGTTAGTTGCTGTAACTTTGAGGGAAAATAAATGCTTTTTTTTTGTATATTAATGTCTGAAGTAGATGGACACCTATCTCCACCTGTTTGAAGAAGTTTACAATTTAACAGTATTTTCCATAGAGAAATGGGGAGAAGTAATTTCTAATCTGATTTGGATCATGTCTCTGTTGTTAAAATGGCAGCAACAACTCTTTATTGAAAGTCTGAATTTATTAAAAGGGATTTGACTAAAGTGAGTTGATAGTTCTAGAAAATTAGATTATTTAAAGCAAAAGAAAGCAAATTATATCTGTTGTCACCCTGACAGAACAGTGCTGATCACTATTCAAGACAATTTAAAATTTTGAATAATAATACTTGAGGCTTTGTCTTTTTAAGAGGGGGATAAGCCTGTGACAATTATATTTAAATATTTAAAAATGCTATATTGTTCTGTTTAAAATCTATAGACTACTAATAAAGATTTTTGTCACTGGAGCCGAGGAGGTTGAGAGGTGACCTTCAAGAGGTTCATAAAAGGATGAGGGACATAGCTAAGATGAATAGCAAGGGTCTTTTCCCTGGGGTGGGGGTGTTCAAACATAGGGGGCATATTTTGAAGGTGAGAGAAGGAAGTTTTAAAAGGGACATGAGGGGAAACTTTTTTAAAAATACAACGTGGTTACTGTGTGGAATGAACTGCCAGATGCAACATTTCAACATTTAAAAGACATTTGGATAAGTACATGAATAGGTAAGGTTTGGAGGGTTTGGGACCAAATGCAGGCAAATGGACTACTTTGGGGAACATGGTTGACGTGGATGGTTGAACCAAAGATTCTGTTTCCATGTTGTATGACTATGAATGTATGTCATGATGTCATTTTTGAGTCTAGATTAGTTTTGTTCCATTATCTATGTGGATATGTAGTAAACTAATTAACTTAATGAAAAATACAATTACCATTATCAGATTTTCTCAGTTTGAGAATATCATTGTTATGTTTTTGGATCATTATGTCGTAATACTAAATATAGGTTTCTACAAGTTGCCCTTTGCAGTTCACTGTTTCTTTTCAATGATACTACTCACGTCAAGTAAGCATATCCTCAATGCAGCAACAAAATAACAACCAAGAACATTATGGGCACTAAATATTATGATACGTGGTAAGTGTTGTTAGCTGCTAGAGGGCAGCCAATGTTCTGGATAATTAACGAAAAATGGAGTGATGACAGAAGATCAGAGAACCCACACCTTTTGAAAATATGAATAAGTATGAAACCTCTGCTGCCTATCCCTTAAGAAAATTATTTCTTTAGAACCATTCCCGAAAGAAGAAAAATGAGCTTGTATCCATGGCTCATTTGGTTGAGAATCTTTGTGAAACTGATAGGGGTGATACCCAGACGTGAGATTAGGTAATGTTATTTAAATATATGTGCATATTTGCTAAAAGAACCTTTGGATTCATTGTTGCCATTATTGACAGCACTTTTTGAAGGTTTGCCTTGTTTTTCTTGGAGTGAGGGAAAAAGAATTTGAAGGATTAGAAACAACAAATGCTGAAATCCAGAATCCAGTGTAAAAAAAAAAGTTAAATAAACAAGCCAAGGTACAAAGAAATATAATTGATTTCCTATAGAATAGTCCAAAACTCTATGGAAAATGATCTCCGAACAGAGATGTGACCAATAAATGAAATTGCTGGAAATGCTCAGCAAGTCATGCAGCAACTATGGAAAGGGAGAAGGAAGGTTGACATTTAATGATCTGACGAGATGTAATCAGCCTGAATCCCTAACTTTATTTCCGTCTCTCCCCACAGATATATGAAAACATAAGAAGTGGAACATAAGTAGGCCGTTTGGCTTTTTCAAGTCTACCCATTATTTAGAATCAGCATGACGAATCTTGATAATGGTTTCAAGTCCATTTTTCTGCCCGTTTTTCACCTCTTTATTGATCAAAAATCTCATCTTTAAATATATCCAGTGACCCTTAATCCACTGCTCTCTTAAATAAAGAATTCCAAAGATTATCAACTCCCTGAGAGAAAATAAATTGCCCATTGTCTCTGTTTTATATGGGAGTCCACTAGTTTTGAAACTTCTTCCTAATTCTCAATTCCACTGTCATTCAAGGAAAACATCCTTCTAACATTCACAATGTCAGCCCCTTTAGAATCTTGCATGTTTCAAGAAAATTACCTTCTAAACTCCTGTGTGTGTCGGCTCAACTTCATTAAAAAATCTCTTAATTCCAAGGAAGAGCCTAGTGGATCTTCTCTTAAATTCCTCCAATGCAGATACATCCTTTCTAAGTAAGAAAATCAAAACTGTATGTAGTGTACTCAGTGCAGTCTCAGCAATGCTGTGTTTGGTTGTCGTAGAGTATTTCCAACATCCAAAGTAATTTGCTAATGGTTTGTGACGTATGTATAATTTCTGCAGATTACAATTCATGAATCTTTTGAATATCTTAATTTCAAACTTGTGCGTTCTTATCATAGGTATGGGTGAATGCTGCTGCACAGATTTTTAACTCCATTGGAATCGGTTTTGGCACCATGATATCTATGGCCAGTTACAACAAATTCAATAACAATATACTCAAGTAAGAGTTTAATTTCTGCCTTAGTTTTAATGAAGGAAAGCATTGAGAGTGTCAGATCTCATTACACAACAACTTGGAGGCAAAACCAACCTTCAAGTTTCATGTTTATATGGGATTTACACCAGTCCAATCAGAGATGAGCAAGAAATACTGGTCTTGTCAGTGGTGGTATCATCTCATGAAAGAATAGCATAAACAATGATTGCTTTGACCCAGTAGTTAATAAGTACTGGGATTTAAAAGGAACTCTACCCTTTGATCTGAATTTTAACAAATGAGCTAGGTGGTTCTCAGTTTTCAAGTCAGATTTTCTTCATGACAAAAAGGATTGCGCATTCAGTTATGTTTTAAATCAAATTAAAGTTGACCCTTTGTATGAAGAAGTGCTTCCAGAAGTCACCATCTCTACAGCCTAAGTCAAATTTTAAGATTATGTTCCATTGTTTTGGATTTCCACGTTAGAGTAAATGGTTTATCTACTTCAGATCTACCTGTTCGGCAACGTTAGCTGGCCAGCATTCATTGCCTGTCTCTAGTTGCTCTTGAGACGGTGGTGATGAGTTGCCTTCTTGAACCGCTGTGGTCCACATGCTGTAGGTTGACTCACAATGAAGGAACAATGATATATATTCAAATCAGGATGGAGGGGAATTTGCAGTTGGTCGTGTTTCTAAATATCTGCTGGCCTTGTCTTTCTAGCTGAAAGTGAGTGCGGGTTTGTCAAGGTGCTGTCTAAGAGGCCTTGGTGAATTTCTGCAGTACATTTTCACTGCAGCTCCTGAGCGTCGGTGGTGGAGGGAGTGGATGCTTGTGGATGTGGTGTCAATCAAGTGGGCTGCTTTGTCCTAGATGGTGTCAAGCTTCTTGAGTGTTATTAGATCTGTAACCATCCAGGCAAGTGGGGAGTAGTCCATCACACTGCTGACTTGTGCTTTGTAGATGGTGGACAGGCTTTGGGGAGTCAGGAGATGAATTACTCCCTGCAGTATTCCTAGCATCTGAGCTGCTCTTGTAGCAATTGTGTTTTTATGGTGAGTCCAATTAGGTTTCTGGTCAATGGTAACTCCAAGGATGTTGATAGTGGAGGATTCAGTGATAGTAATACCACTGAATGTCAATGGTCAGTGATTAGCTTGTCTTTTATTGGACACAGTCATTGCCTCGCATTTGTGTGGCACGCATGTTATTTGCCATTTGTCAACCCAAGCCTGGATATTGTCCAGCCTTTGCTGCATTTGAATATGGACTGCTTTAGTATTTGAGGAGTCATGAATGGTGCTGCACATTGTGCAATCATTGACAAACTTTCTTACTTCTGACTTTATGATGGAGGCAAGTGCCAGAGGACTGGAGGATGGCTAATTTGGTTCCACTTTTTAAGAGGGCTGTTAGACATGCATCAGAAAATTACAGACCAGTGAGTCTCATGTCAATGGGAGGGAAACTATTGGAGAAAATTCTGAAGGAGAAAATTATTACCTCTTGGAAAGGCATGGAACAATTTGGTATAGTCAGCATGACCTCCCTCTGACAAACAACATTTGAAAATGTGATCAAGTGTATGGATGAGGTACATTCAGTTGGTGTGGTTTATTTGGATTTTAGTAGTGCTTTTGACAAGGTCCTACTGGGAAACTGATTAGGAAGGTTAGGCACATGGAATTGTGGGAAACTTGGTGAGCTGGATCAGAAACTGGCTTGTAATAGGACACAAAGGGTGGTGGTAGAAGGCTGTTTGAGTGGTTGGAGGCCGGTGTACTACAAGGATCAGTACTGGAACAATTATTGTTTGTTACATACACGAATGATATAGATGAAAATATGATGGGAATGCTAAGCAAATTTGCATCGAGATTGGTAGAGCGATTCATAGCAAAGATGGTTGTAGGTAATTTAGATGCATTGATCAGATGGGCAGACCATTGGCAGATGGTACTTAATCATGATAAGTGTGAGTTGATGCGCTTTGGAAGAAGAAAGTAGATGAGGGAGTATTTAAGATCAATTGCAGGACACTGAGTAGCTTAGAGGAATAGAGGGATCTTGAGGTAGTTATTCACAGATCCCTGAGGTCAGCAGAGCACCATAATAGCTGAAAATGTGTTGCTGGAAAAGCACAGCAGGTCAGGCAGCATCCAAGGAGCAGGAGAATCGACGTTTCGGACATAAGCCCTTCTTCAGGAAACTGCTAACACATTTTCAGCTCTGATCTCTAGCATCTGCAGTCCTCACCTAGAGCACCATAATAGGGTATTTAAGGCATATGGAACATTTGTTTTCATCAGTTATGACTTAGAGTATAAGAGCAAGCAGGTAATGTTGGATTTATCCAGGGTTTTGGTCAGGCCACAACTGGAGTACTGTATGCAGTTCAGGTCACCTCACTACAGGATGGATATGATAGCATTAGACAGGGTAGAGAGGAGATTCACCAGAATGTTGTCTGAAATGGAAAATTTGAGCTATAAAGGAGAGACTAGCTATGCTTGGATTGTTTTCTTTAGAGCAGAGAAAACTGAGATGGGACATGATTGAAGTGTATAAAATTATGAGAGATATGGACAGGGTGAATAGAGAGCAATTGTTCCCTTTTTTAAAGGATCAGTCACAAGAGGGCATAGTTTTAGGGTAAGGGGCAGAGATTCAGAAGAGATTTGGAAATAAACTTTCTCACTCAGCAGTTGTTGGGAATCTGGAATGCACTGCCTGGGAAGGTAGTTGAGACCAGAAACCTTACAAACTTTAAAAAAAAGAATTAGATGGCCACTTCAAATGTCGTCACATTCAAGGATATGGGAGAAGTGCAGGACATTAGGATTAACACACTTTTAGTGGCAGTTACAATGCTGCAGACTCGATGGGCTGAAGAGCCTTTTCTGTGCTGTGTGAATCTATGGAAGGTTATTGATGAAGCAGTTGAAAAATTTGGACACTACCCTGAGGAACCCCTTAATCTTCTTTACTCTGAGGAATACAAACCCAGCCTGGGCAATCTGTTCTCAATTTAACCATTTCAGCCCTTGTGGTGTTTGGGTGAATCTATGCTGCAAGCCCTTCAAGGTCAGTGTAAACTTCCTGCGATGCGGCTCCCACAATTCATCCCAGAGATTATTCCTTTCAATAATTTCCTTCTTGGCATTGCTGTTTCATTCCACATTTCCTCCACTTCTCACCTCAACATTGCAACAGTGACACCATTTCAAAATGTACTCAAGACCAAAAACCATAAGAAATAGGAACAGGACTAGGCTGTTCAGTCCCCTCAAGCCTGCTCTGTCATTCAGTAGGATCATGGCTGATCTGACCTTTTTCTTCACTACCACTTTCCTGCCCTTTCCTCATAGCCCTTGATGTTTTTACTGATCAAGAATCTATTTATCATAAACATTAACAAGGATTTTGCCTCACAACTCTCTATGACAAGGTGTTCCGAAGACACTCAAATGTCTTAAGAGAAGAGAATCCTCCACATCCAAGTCTTAAGTTGGTACCCGTTAATTCTATCTATGCCCTCTGGTCCTGGTCTCCCATGAGAGAAAGCGTCCTCTCAGCATTTACTCCTTAAGAATCCAAATGTTTCAAATTTAAGCAGCTTTAACTGTTTTGGGATGTCCTGATGTTCTGAAAGCTGCTTCATAAATCGAAGTTCTTAGGATTTTCGGTGATTAAAATTGTTTGATATGTTTAGCTTTGCTGACTGCAGGGGCCCAGGCTGTGGGCATCTTCTATGATGTATACAGTACCAGTAGCTATGTTGTCAACTTCAAAATCAAGAATTTGGATAAGGAACAAAAAGTTTCTTGCTCCCTTAAAATAACTCAACATCATTTTGAACAATAAATGTTCTGTTTAAAATCAACTTTTAATTTCAAGTGTTCAAATACATTTCTACCTTGGTTTAAGGAGAGGAAGGGTAAAAGGGATCATTTTGATTCAAAATGTATATTTTTCCCCAATAATGGAGTATCAATTTATATTCCATTTTCCTCCCTGAAATTATGTCCTAATTTACTAAAGGCCTAATAATACTTGCCTAATTTGTGTATACTAATCCTGTGACTTGAAATTATGTCAATCATGCAAAAAGGGGTTAGCATACTTATTTTGGAGCTGTATAGCAAATTATTGTTTGAGGGAAGTGTTTCAAATTGTAGTATTTACAAATTGTTTTTTTTCCCCCTGTTTTCAGAGATACACTCATTGTTGCAGTAACAAACTCAGCTACAAGTATTTTTGCAGGATTTGTGGTTTTCTCTGCAATTGGATACATGAGCCATCAGTATAACCTGCCTGTTGAAGACATTGCCACTGATGGTAGGATTCCTTTTCAGCAATCTAGGGCATTTGAGTACTCCCTTTAAGACTCAGTGAAGCTCCCTGGTGAGCATTGAAATTGTATTTATTCCCATTTCTTCTGATCCAATTAGAAATGGTTTAGAGTAAAATATGCTTTATAGAGCAGTGGTTAATTGATGATTTGTGCCATTTCCTGAATAAATAGGAAGAAACCCATTAAACAACAACTTTTTTTTGTTAAAACTGAAGTCCATAAACCATGAAATGTTGAATCACTTGGATGCAGTCCAAGACATTGACATTTTGGTTAGCATTTGTATGTTACTTCAACCTGGGCAATGTAATTGGGTTTTCCTACCGAAACAACTAACTCTGAGGAAAGCCATGGAGTTGCTGTCCTCCTTTTACCCAGTTGACTCCAGAACTTTCCTTTTTCAACCAGCTCACTTAGGGTCTAAAATGAGGAGTACCAGAACAGTTAGTAGTCATATGTTGGCTAATGTCTCTTGTATATTTTTCTAATATCTTCTCATTGTCTCATTCTCTTATTCAGGCCCAGGACTGGTGTACGTTGTTTACCCAGAAGCATTTGTCACCATGCCTCTTGCACCAATGTGGGCTTCATTGTTCTTCTTCATGCTTCTCTGCTTAGGTGTGGATAGCCAGGTGAGGAACCAATATGATCAGACAGCTGATAGAAGGATTCAGAACTATACAACCAGTGCAAGGAAGGCCAAGAATAAAACAACTTTGAGAATTCAATTAGATAATGTCTGAAGTTTGAGTTACAGAAGCAACTCTGGTACATCAGAAAAATAGACCAGACTTTACGATCATTGGCAAAGTAAGAATGTATATGGACATACGAATTAGGAATGAATTCTAATTGTACTAATTCTAAGACTGTGTCCCCGGTTCTTGGCACCCAACCCGTGGAAACAAACTTCCTGCATGTATCTGATCTATTCCTGTTAAGAATATTGACCATGAGATAATTTGCTCTGGCCTCAACTCTAACAAGGAGTGAGGAGGCATAGCAGATAGACAATCAGTCATCTATCAGCCCCAAAACATTAAATGACATTGTTTCTAAATCAATTCCATTGATTTAACAATTTATGAGAGAAACATATTCTCCTTATCCATCTTAAGCAGGACACCCCTTATTATAAAATTGTGCCTCCTTGCTCTAGTCTCTTCCACAAAAGAAAACATCCTTTCTGCACCTGCCATCACCCTTTGTCATCTTACATGTTTCAATCAGATCACCTTTCATTCTTCTAAACCTAATAAATGTAGGCCCAACGTGTCCAACCTTTCCTTCTTTAAATAACTAGCTCATGCTAGAAATCAGCCAGGTGAACCTCTGCACTGCTTCTAATGGAATAATATCCCTTCTTAAATGAGGAAATCAAAATTGTACACAACACTCTAGGTGTGGTCTTGTCAATGCCCTGAATAAAAACTTCCCTGCTCTTACATTCCATCCTCCCTTACATGAAACAGCAGTATTCTGTTTGCCTTTCCAATCATTTACTCTGCCTACATACGAACGTTCTGCAATTCATCCATGAAGACACCCTTTTGACGCCAAGACATTGGAAGACCTTGCAGAAGCCCTGAAACTGTGTTTGAGACTGAACTTGAACAGAAGATGAATTCTAATTTAAATAATTTCTTTTTATCTTTATTGTACCCCAAAATGGTGCCAGATTATGGTGACAAAACACTCTTTACTGTAACAAGATGTTCGCAGGTAAAGGGACGGCTGGAAAATGGGAAGCCTTCAGAAATGACATAACGAGAATCCAGAGAAAGTAAATTCCTGTTAAGGTGAAAGGAAAGGCTAGTAGGTAAAGGGAATGCTGGATGACTAAAGAAATTGAAGGTTTGGTTAAGAAAAAGAAGTAAGCATATGTTAGGTATAGACAGGATAGATCGAGTGAATCCTTAGAGTATAAGGGCAGTAGGAGTATACTTAAGAGGGAAATCAGGAGGGCAAAAAGGGGACATAAGAGAGCTTTGGCAAATAGACTTAAAGAGAATCCAAAGTGTTTTTACATGTACGTTAAGGACAAAAGGGTAACTAGGGAGAGAATACAGCCCCTCAAAGATCAGCAAGGCGGCCTTTGTGTGGAGCCATAGAAAACTGAGGAGATACTAAACGAGTATTTTACATCAGTACTTACGATGGAAAAGGACATGGAAGATATAGAATGTAGGGAAATAGATGGTGACATCTTGATAAATGTCCATATTACAGAGGAGGAAGTGGTGGATGTCTTGAAATGCATATAGATGGATACATCCCCAGGTCCTGATCAGGTGTACCCTAGAACTCTATGGGAAGTTAGAGAAGTGATTGTTGGGCCTCTTGCTGAGATATTTGTATCATTGATAGTCACAGGTGAGGTACCAGAAGACTGGGGGTTGGCTAACGTGGTGCCACTGTTTAAGAAGGGTGGTAAGGACAAGCCAGGGAACTATAGACCAGTGAGCCTGACGTAGGTGGTGGGCAAGTTGTTGGGGAGAATCCTGAGGGACAGGATGTACATGTATTTGGAAAGCAAGGACTGATTAGAGATGGTCAACATGGCTTTGTGTATGGGAAATCATGTCTCACAAACTTGATTGAGTTTTCTGAAGGAGTAACAAAGAGGACTGATGATGGCAGAGTGGTAGATGTGATCTGTATGGACTTCAGTAAGGTGTTTGACAAGGTTCCCCATGGGAGACTGATTAGCAAGGTTAGATCTCATGGAATACAGGGAGAACTAGCCATTTGTATACAGAACTGGCTCAAAGGTAGAAGACAGAGGGTGGTGGTGGAGGGTTGTTTTTCAGACTGGGGGCCTGTGACCAGTGGAGTGCCACAAGGATCGGTGCTGGGTCCTCTACTTTTCATCATTTATTTAAATAATTTAGATGCAAGCATAAGAGGTATAGTTAGTACGTTTGCAGTTGACGTCAAAATTGGAGGTGTAGTGGTTACCTCAGATTACAACAGGATCTTGATCAGATGGGCCAATGTGTTGAGAGATGGAGTTTAATTCAGATAAATGTGAGGTGCTGCCTTTTGGGAAAGCAAATCTTAGCAGGACTTATACACTTAATGGTAAGGTCCTAGGGAGTGTTACTGAACAAGGAGACCTTGGAGTGCAGGTTCATAGCTCCTTGAAAGTGGAGTCACAGGTAGATAGGATAGTGAAGAAGGCGTTTGGTATGCTTTCTTTTATTGGTCAGAGTATTGAGTACAGGAGTTGGAAGGTCATGTTGCAGCTGTACAGGACATTGGTTAGGTCGCTGTTGGAATATTGTATGCAATTCTGGTCTTCCTATCGGAAAGATGTTGTGAAACTTGAAAGGGTTCAGAAAAGACTTACAAAGATTGTTGCCAGTGTTGGAGGATTTGAGCTTTAGGGAGGGAGAGGCTGAACAGGCTGGGGCTGTTTTCCCTGGAGCATCAGAGGCTGAGGGGTGACTTTATAAAGGTTTACGAAATTATGAGGGGCATGGATAGGATAAATAGACAAAGTCTTTTCCCTGGGGTCAGGGAGTCCAGAACTAGAGGGCATAGGTTTAGGGTGAGAGGGGAAAAATATAAAAAGAGACCTAAGGGGCAACTTTTTCACGCAGAGGGTGGTATGTGTGTGGAATGAGCTGCCAGAAGAGGTAGTTGAGGCTGGTACAATTGCAACATTTAAGAGGCATTTGGATGGGTATATGAATAGGAAGGGTTTGGAGGGATATGGGCCGGGTGCTGGCAGGTGGGACTAGATTGGGTTGGGATATATGGACGGATTGGACCGAAGGGTCTGGTCTGTTTCCATGCTGTGCATCTCTATGAATCTATGATATGTGACAATAAAATAAATAAATAAATCATCCATATGACACAAAGACCTCTCTGTACCAGCAGGTTCTACACGATCTCATCATTTAAATCATTTGATGCTTTTCTGTCCTTCCTGCCAAAATGGATAAGTTGACATTTTCCCACGTTATAATTCCCATCTGCCAAATTTTTACCCGCTCATTTAACCTTTCTGTGTACATTTGCAGACTCCCTGTGTCCTTTTCATAATTTACTCTTCTACTGATACTTGGGTCACCAGCAAGAGCTCCAATCCAGGGAAACATATTTCTTTCATCTACCCTATCTATCCCTGTTAAGAACTTTGCACATTTTAATAAGACGACTTCTCATTTTTCAAAACTCTAGAGAATACTGGCACAAGTCTCATCAATCTTTTCTCTCGAGGCATCCAATGTATTAAACTTGTGAACTTCTGCTGCACTCCCTCTAAAGTATATTTGTTAGTAAGGAGATCAAAATTTTACACAGTACACAGAGTGTGGTCTCAGTAAAACATTATATAATTGTAGCAAGATACCTTTATTACATATTTACTCAAATTGTATTGAGATAAAGAGTAATATTCCATTTGCTTTGTTAATTATTAGCATCACCTGTATGTGAGCTTTCAGTAACATATGAACAAAGGTCACTTTTTGAATGTTAACACTTACCAATATCTAACCATACAAAAACCTGCAAGACATGGGCATGTTTCTTTATTAATACTTTACAGGTGTCATCACAAAACAGGAGGACAATGCAGAAATAGTTACAGAGGCATGCGAAACTCAGCATAGGATAAACAAAGTGAGCAAGGAAATATGAAGGGATCTACCATTTTTAAAGTAAATAAATCACCAAGCCCATATAAAAAGTTTCCAAGGCTACTAGGAAACAAGAAAAGAAAAAACAAATGTTCGGAACATGATTTAAATCTTTTCTGGCTACAGGCGTGGTCCATAGGATTATTAACATTATGATTGTTTTTAGAAGCAATAAAGAGAAATACCAAGTAATTACAGGCCACTATGAACCTCAGTCCTTGAGCAAATTATTTGAATTTTTTTTTTCTGAAGGACAATTATAATCATAATTTAGAAAAACGCAGATTTATCAAACTGTCAGCACAGATTTGTTAGATTTAGTTATGTTTGACTCAGTTGAATTAGGTTTTTGAAGAAGCATCAAGGTGGGTTGATGACATTAGCTCATTTGATTTGGTGTGCGTGGATTTTAGCAATGCTTTTTATAAGATTCAATTTGGTAGACTTGTTAAAATACTAAATACCTGTGTCATCCAAGGAAAGTCACAGTTGAATCCAAAATGACAGAAAGCAAAAATAATGGGTTCAGTACAAGGTTTTCTTGACTCTCATGTCAATGATCTAGATTTGGATGTGGGGGCATGTTAATAAGTTAGTGGATCTTAGAAGAATTGGCTATTTGGTTATAAATAAGGAGAAAAGCTTTAGACTGCAAGCCAATATCAATAGACAGGTTAAGTGGGCATATAATTGGGAATTGAATCCAGAAAATGAGTAATGCGTTTATGGAGAAGAAACAAGGCAAGGGAGTAAACAATAAATGCTAGAATACTGAGGAACAGAAGAACTTCAGAGTGCAAGTCCATAGATCCCTAGAAAATACAGGTTAACAAGGTAATAAAGGAGGCATTCTGGATTCTTGAATAGCTGAAGCTAGATGAGGGAACTTGTGCTTTATATTGTATAAAGCGTTAGTTATGGTTCAGCTGGAATACTATTTACATTGTTGGTAATTGCACTACAGGAAGGATATGATTTGCACACTAGCAAAGGACACAGGAAATTTACAATAATTTAACAGGACTGAAGTGTTTTAGCTATAAAAGGAGATTGGTTTTCTTTGAAATGGAGCAGTTGAAGAAGGACTTAAATGAGGCATGTAAGATTACGAGGAGGCTGGATAGAGTAGATAGAAAGGACCTATATCCTTTTGCAGAGGGATCAAGGCTACAAACATAGAACTGGAAAATGGGAGTTGAATGGGTAACTCTTTTTGACTGGCACTGAGACACTGAACTGAACGAGTCAGCACTCTTTAAATTAATTTTGTGATTTTCATTAATTTATATTTTTTTTCCTTCTTGTAGTTTGCTATGGTGGAGGTGATGGTTACCAGTTTGATGGATGCCTGGGGAAAGAAACTGCTTTATTTCTTCAAGCGCAAAGAGATTGTAGTTCTTCTCATCTGTTTTGTTGCTTTCCTGCTTGGAATTCCAAACATCACCCAGGTATCCTCAATTCATTCTGCTGTTTCAAGATTGGCTGTTTTAATTATCTTCATCCAGCAACTGATACTCTAGTAAAATAGCCAGAAACACCTTGATGTTTAAACAATGTAGTTAATTATTACAAATAGAGATCTCAGTAAGTAGATAAGCACTACTATAAACAATGAACAGCTTAGTACCCTTGTATTTTATGGTCTCTCCTACCACGCTACATATTGGTCTACGATAGAATTTCCTTAGTTGTACTCGCTTAACAGTCTTGGAATTGGGTTTGTGAAGATCCTACCTTGTGGCAAATTCTGCTAAACCTCTGGAAGCTGCAGTGCCAACATTCACTAACTTCCCAAAAAGGATCTTGTGGTTAGGTTGATTGCAGCACGGTTATCAGGCTTCACCACTATCTCAGGAGAAAGTGAGGACTGCAGATGCTGGAGGTCAGAGTTGAAGAGTGTGGTGCTGGAAAAACACAGCCAGTCAGGCAGCATCTGAGGAGTAGGAGAATCGATGTTTCAATTGTAAGCCCTTCATCAGGAATTGATGAAGGGCTTATGCTCGAAACATCCATTTTCCTGCTCCTCGGATGCTGCCTGAGCGGCTGTGCTTTTCCAGCACCACACTCTGACTTCACCACTATCTCACAGTACAGATTTAAAGCTAGAAACAGTGAATACCGAAAGTCTGAACAAAACGTGGACAGGTCTACATGAAAAAAATTCCCCTTTTCAGATTTTGATGACAAATTGTTGTGTGTTTGTAGTATTTCCTGCTATTAGTATGTTTTTTTTTAAATGTTTGGAACTTCAATTTTTAAAATATGAGTTGGACTTTCTGTAAAGTTCTGTAATCTTGATGTAATTAAGTAACTTGTTGCATTTTGTTTTAAAAGGGTGGAATCTATGTATTCCAACTGATGGACCATTACACCGCTGTCGTCTCTCTCATGTTCCTGGCTTTCTTTGAAGTTGTGGCCATTTGTTGGTGTTATGGTACAGTTTTCATTTTGCCTTGCCAGCATTTATTTGACTGCTCCTAAGCCTTATACTACCCATATATGACAGTCCTTCCCCTTCCTCTACTTCAGCCAACTCTTAATCCTCTATTCCATCCACTTGCATTTCTTTGCCATATTGTTTTTCTCTTCTGTCTGACATGGTGTAAGCTAATACTAAAGAGTGGAGTTATCAGTGCAAAGACTGCATATAGATTACAAAGGAACCTTTTATTAACTTTGAACCAGTAATGAATACTTTCAAAATATAAAACTGCACTATTGAGTTTCCTACATTTCAGCAGCAATTCTATTTCAAAAGTACTTGATTAGTTTGAAAAGCACTGTGAAATGCCTAGCGATCATGAAAAGTGATATACAATTTCAAGCCAGTTTTTAAAATATGGCTCCTGTTGTTTTCCATAGGTCATTGTACAAATGCAGTCACATGCTGAATTTCAACGGTGATCCTTGATAAATGTACTGAGCATGTAGTGGATGATTGATTTCAAGGGGGGAGAGAGCACTGTCATTTATGGAAAATAAGATCTGTTGTGCATGTTCAGCAGTTTGTAAGTGGAAAAGATAGTTAAGGGATATGGTATTACTCAGTTTTATCCAGAATTTCACTATTGCAACATTTTAATTACATGATTAATCACCCTACAACCAACTCAGTTATTTCAAAAAAACAGTTGTCAGTTAGTTTGCAAATGGCAACATTCAACCCAGTTTGTGGAATATTCTTCATCCCTATCCCTCTTAGTTACATTCTAGGCTTTTCTGACTATTGGCTCATGGATGGAGAGAACGTCGATGATTTGAATCCTCAGCAGTAATCCCACTAACATCTGTGGAGATGTGCAATGTCAGGTTGTTGCACTGCACAGTTGCTACATTCAGATTGCTACACAGTTATGCATTGGCAGCTTGGAGGGAACATTGGTCGTCAGCCATTAAATTGTGATGCATTTATCACCGTTATTATATACACATCCCTCACTCCAAAACCTATTTTTTGCACAATTTTGTGATCTCCTTTAACTCTTCTCCCAAATTCTACTCAACTATTTTTCCTCTTGTGTCATAAAATGTTTCGAGACACTTTCTAAGTTGAAATAGTAATTCAGAGAGTGGGATGCATCTGCTTTTATACCACTTCCCCCTGCATTACCCACAATGTGGTTGACTTTCAAATGTCCTCCCATATAGCCTGGCAAGCCACTCAGTTGTAACAATCACTATGACGTCTCAAAAAGAATTTAAACTGGACACACCAACCTAGACACCAGAAATGACAATGGCAAAAAGAGCCCTATCAACCCTGTAGGGTCCTCCTTACGAACAACAAGGGCTTATGCCAAAATTGGGAGAGCTGTCTCACAGACTAGTCAAGCAACAGCTTCAGCAGTGTTTAGTATATACAAGATGCACTGCAGAAATACACCAAAGATTCTTAGACTGCATCTTACAAATCTACCATCACTTCCATCGAGAAGGACAAGAGCTGACATGCATGGGAACACCTCAAGTTCTCCTCCAAGCCACTGTCAGTAAATGCTGGCCAGTGAATAATGTTACTATATGTCCCATGGGTGGGGAATTTTTTTTTCTTCAGAATTTGTGATTTTACAGAGTTTGAGTGAGAATATTTCATGTATAATTATCCCCTTCATGCAACTTAAAAAGAGGTGTCCTGATCACAAGTCAATATCCTATTCAAAGTCTCACAGCAATTAGAAACTTAATTTGACAGGTCACATGATGACAATATTTTCAGGGATAATCTCTGGGACCTAGCTTCCTTTGACCAATCATTTGACTAATAAGCAGGGAAATGATGAGTAAGTAAGGAACTGACTGATTGATTGAACACTAGTGGTCATAACATTTAGGCTTATGTCAACATTGAGTTGACTACACACATCCACTTTAAAACAGAAACTGTTTTGTTGAACAAGACTGATGGATTCCTATGTTTGATCCTACTACAGGTGTCCGTAGGTTATCTGCCAATTACAAGGAAATGCTGGGAGCTCCTCCAAATCTCTATTTCAAGTTGTGCTGGTGGGTTGCTTCTCCGCTCCTTGTCACAGTGAGTAGTTAACCTTTTCTAATAACCTTTTCTCATCCATAGGATCTCCCACTGAAGTAGAGGGACATTTAAACTATTTCACTTACAGGGGCTGAACAGGCTGGGGCTGTTTTCCCTGGAGCGTCGGAGGTTGAGGGGTGACCTTATAGAGGTTTACAAAATCATGAGGGGCCTTGATAAGATAAATAGACAAAGTCTTTTCCCAGGGTGGGTGAGTCCAGAACTAGAGGGCAAAGGTTTAGGGTGAGAGGGGAAAGATATAAAAGAGATCTAAGGATCAACTTTTTCACAGAGGGTGGTACGTGTATGGAATGAGCTGCCAGAGGAAGTGGTGGAGGCTAGTACAATTGCAACATTTAAAAGGCATTTGGATGGGTATACGAATAGGAAGGGTTTGGAGAGATATAGGCTGGCAGGTGGGACTAGATTTGGGTTGGGATATCTGGTCAGCATGGACGGATTAGACCGAAGGGTCTGTTTCCATCTCTATAACTCTTTGAATCCTCCAACAAATTGTGCTGTGTGAAATTGACTTTTAATGACCATTGAGAAGAAAATTTGATAATTGTCAATTGTTTAGTGAGACAGCACCTGAGAAAGGTGGCTGAGATTCATAATGGTGCTGTGGCATAGTGTATGGCTGTTTGCTGGTTTCAGGCCACTGCAGGATCACAAAATTTTAAATAAGAGTTAGTGAGAGTTTGGCAGCCCAGTCTTGCATTAATTTCTGGAACTCTTGAAGGGCACCTCATTTCCCACCAAATCAATTTTAAATTCAAAATACTTAGGTGAATCTTCTGCCAATTTAAGTCAGGCATTACGTGCATGCTTCACCCAACAAAATGGCAGTCATGGTCCTATGTGTGTCATTGGACTCCAATTTGATTTCTAAAGAGGCCTCTTGCTTGAAAGAATTGTTCCTCCACAAAGTAAAACAGACGGAAACCCAGTCAACCTTGAGTTCATATTGTTTTCAAGTCTGTCACACTATGAAAAATATTTGATACAAATTTTGTATTTTTTTTTGTTAAAGTGTTTTTAAATCAAAAATCTTAGGAATTAAGTCATAACAATCAAGCTTCCTGTTTAGGCCTCAGAATAGCCTCTCAGGAAAGAAAGTTATTATTGGGTATTGGAATCTCCAATGAGGCAGTGCCACAAAACCCCAAAATATTACAGACTCAAAAATCTGAAACAAGAAAAAATAGAATCAATCATGAGCAGGTCAAATGTAGCAGCTAAGGAGAGAAAAATGACTTATTAACATTTTAGAACATCCTTCCATCAAAACCCTGAGTGCCTGTTTGTGATAAGCTAATCATGCTACAGAGCAGAAAAACAGTGTGGAATACATTTTGAACTGAACAGGTGGGACAGTCACATTGAGAGCCCAAGACTGAAGCAGGTCACATAGGGGGTAGAGGAAATGAAATGTCAGATAAGATTGCCAAAACAGAAAATGCTGATTTTTGTATGTGAATAGGTTTTATTTCTTTTGAAGTTTGTGGATAAGTTCATGGCCTGGTGTGGGGCTGGATCCCATGGATCTGGAATGTCCCAGTTTAGATCACTATCTGAGCTCATTTGACAAGTGAAGTGATGGTGACAATGTCTTAACAGGCCTGTGTTCTGCAGAGAGGAACACAGTTAGGAAATTATCAGATGACTTGGAAGGAGGGGTGGGGTGCGAAAGAATAATCTACAGTGAAGAATGATCACGTGGACAAGGTAGCAGAGGGTGACCAGTACCTATAGCCTCTAACCATCTTACTGCTTTCAATAATAATGTGACAACACTTTTCATCTGACCTATTAATCCTGAAATTAGATTGGGTTGTCCACATACTTCTAATTTTTTTAATGACAGTTTGGAGAGAGGTAGCCACTAATGTCCTGGGTGTTGATTTCCTGCAGGTTATCCTTGTGTCCAGCATAATCCGCTACAGCCCTGCCCGATATGGTAAAATGTACACTTATCCTCCATGGGCAGAGGGCATCGGCTGGATTGTCTCCCTCTGTTCAATCATCTGGATCCCACTTGGAGCTGTACACACATTGTATACTAGCAAAGGCTCATTTGTTCAGGTGAGCACAATGGAGGGAGCAAGGAAGGGGAGATTGGAGGAGTGACTTCATTGTGCTGCATATGTAACTATTGCTTTAAAGCATTGTACTTGTTACCGTATTGCATAGTTGTTTTTTTAAATTAGAATTCGTATAGTGTGGAAACAGGCCGTTTGGCTCAAGAAGTCCCCATCAACCCTCCAAAGAGTAACCCACACAGACCATTTTCCCCTACCCTATATTTACCCCTGGCTAATGCACCTAACCTACACATTCCTGAACACTATGGGCAATTTAGAATGGTAATTCACCTAACCTGCATATCTTTTGGATTGTGGGAGGAAAGCAGAGCACCTGGGAGGAGACCCACACAGACATGGGGAGAATGTGCAAACTCCACACAGAAAGTTGCCCGAGACTGGAATTGAACCTGGGTCCCTGGCACCATGAGGCAGCAGTGCTAACCACTGAGCCACTGTGCCGCCCTGAGCTGTACTGAACCAGTGGTGTTGCAATAGTAAACAATATTAAAATATTAAGTAATCCACCTTCCCCTACAAATAACAGCATAATCAAACTAAATTTATGTCAATGCATTGTCTTTCCTTAGTAGCCCCCTTGAAGACACAATGATTCATGTATGTTCACACAAGCAATTGCATTCAGTGAAAATAGCTATTCCATGTAGAAGCATATGATTGTCAGCAGACTACTTGTCTGTAAGGACACAATATTATCTTCTGTTCAATTTATGTATATTCATCATAAGTCTTTGTGTCTCCTTGGATAATGAACAGAAGCGGAAATTTACATAACTTTTTAAAATGGCTTTACAACCATTTTTTCTCCTACTTGTATGCAGAAGCTTATCTTCATGTCTGTGTTCCGATGAAGAGTCACTGCACTGGAAATGTTAGCTCTGCTTTCTTCCCACAGATACTGCCAAACCTGGCAAGTTTTGCCAGCAATTTCCATTTTTGTTCCATACTTATGTGGTGAGGATTCCATACATGATATTGTTTGCCAGCAAAGGAATGCATGGCCCCTCCCTGTAGGTCTACTCGTCACGCAACCCAAATCCAGAATTTATATTCAGTTTGACGAGTGCCAAGATTGCACCAAGTGTGCACTGGATATTGCTGGAGTTCAAACAGCTAAAATTTCTGCTACTGTTAACAGAAGGACCTTACTATTAAGAGTGGACATTTGTGGAGGCAAAGAATGCAACTACTGAGGTCTTTAGGAAAGAAGAAAGTGTGCTTGAAATTAAATTACGAAGTAACTTAATTAACATAATATAGAGTTGTAAGCAATGTAATCAGGAATTTGTGGCAACTCATGATATTCAATTCCAGGTAAGGAGCACTGGCTAATCTTTCACAGGCTACTGGTATTTGTGAAATAATGTCCACATTCAGTTCCTAAAGGAATGAAAGACAAAATTGAAGTATTGGAAAGTATGCCTAAATTTATTGTGGAAGATCAAGCTGATACATGAGACAATTGGTGAAAAGCCAGGCAGAATGATATAAAAGACTAAAGGTTATCTTGGGCATAATTTGTGGAGAGTCCTCCTTTGGAGGTTGCAGCAAGACATTGGGCTACACTGTGAAAAATCTGGGTCATAAAGTTTATGAACTTTCAATAGATCATGTTAAGAGTAAATAAAACAAGTTTTCTTCCCTTGTCTTTCAGCGCCTTCATTCTTCAATATCTCCAGTTGCTGATGTAATTCCAACAGAAAACCAGGACCAAATAGTCAAATTGAAGTCTGATATATACAGACCTTCATGTTCTATTACCCATATTGACAGCAATGACCTCACAGAAGATACTGGTCTATAATTTATTTTAAACTTATAGAAGATGTGTTGGGGAAAATTAGTTTCACTGAAATATTCCTTGCTTACACTGGCATGACTTTAAGACAAAAAAAAGAGTATACATTTTGGTGCTACGGTCACAGATTTAATTATCATGGAATTTCTGGATGTAGGTTTGCTCGCTGAGCTGGAAGGTTTGTTTTCAGACGTTTTGTCACCATACTAGATAACATCCTCAGTGAACTGGTGGTATAGTCCACTTTCTATTAATGTGTTTGGGTTTCTTTTGAGTTGTGATGTCACTTCCTGATCTTTTTCTCAGAGGGTCGTAAATGGGATCCAAGTTAATGTATTTGTTGATAGAGTTCCTATTGGAATGCCATGCTTCTAGGAATTCTCATGCATGTTTCTGTTTGGCTTGTCCTAAGATGTATGTATTGTCCTGGGCTATACCACCAGTGCTTCATCCGGAGGCTCACCGAAGATGTTACCTAGTATGGTGATAAAACGTCTGAAAATGAACCTTGCAGCTCAGCGAGCAAACCTACATCCAGCACCTCAACCTGAGCTACAAATGTTCTCAAAACTCGCTTGTCTTGGAATTGTGTGGATGTCTATAATTATATTCTGTTTCTGTATTAAAAGATTCCCAGGGATGTTATTGGCAGTGAGCTTGGCAGTTCATCATTGCTGGAGGGTACATTACAAAGATGGCATATTAACTGTGAAGTTTATGTCCTAGATAAAAATTATTCAGTTTTAACATGTCCATTTGCTCCTTGAAAATTACTATGTCCCTCAAAGCTGCAGAGATCTACCTTTATTGACTACCACCATGCCAATTTGATTTCTGTATGACAATTGTTTAAACTAACAGAATCAAAGATCAATCTCATTTAAAATTAAAAATTACAATTAGGATGTTAAAAAAGACTCAATAGTATTTATTGCTTTGGGACCAAAGAGGGAGATATTTACTATTAATGAGAGATCATAGAAATTTCTATCTTCCTTCACCAAAAATGTCTAAACAAATTTTAAATCATTCCATTTTACTAGAGCTCTAGAGTGGGAATGCTGTTTGCCCTTCATTGTCAACTCCTTGTTGACTCCCCATTGTTAGTAGCTACTACCTCTCCTGCTGTTCCAGTTGATTACAAATATGTCCAGATGATTAATCTTGCCCAGAGCTACAGTTGGCTTTGGTATACCTGAGTTTATGAAGGGAAATCAGCCAGTGTTCCCTCTGCTGATCATTATCCTAGGGCTGCCCTGATGCAAGTATTAATATATGGATGATGAATCTAGGTAGGTAAAGCTGTTCTATCCTTCACTCTCAATAAACTTCAGTGTGTTATCAGACAATGTCTGGCATCCAATGAATTGAACCTCAGGATGTAGAGGTGCCAATGTTGGACTGGACAAAGTCAAAAGTCACATGACACCAGGTTCACCTGACAAAGGAGTAGCACTCCGAAAGCTTGTGATTTCAAGTAAACCTGTTCAACTATAACCCAGTGATGTGTGACTTCTGACCTTGTCCACCCCAGTCCAACACTGGCACCTCCACATCATCTCACAACAATATGCAGTGTAGATTCTGTATACTTGACCTTGAATCTCGAAGTGGGGGGGAGATGGTACCACAAAAAAGTATTTTAAATCTGGGAGTCTTACAAAGCAGCTAACACTGTCCTTCAGCCTGCTTCAACAACGTAAAGATCTGTTAAAGTGCTTTAAAATAATTTGTTAGAAACTAAACTTGAATGTATTTTTTAAAATTAGATCCAAAATCTACTTTCATTGTCGTTGGTAACCATGTAAGCATGCAATCTAATTTTTAGGTTTCAACAAAGTGTAATGAATATTTATTGTTTTAATCCAAGATCTAGAACAGCCATTTGCAGGTTTAAATAAACAAATGCAAAGTGCTGGGACATAGATTAGATGTGTTTCCAATTATGCACTGTACTTTGACTATGAAGTGCTTTGAGACATCGGATAGTTGTGAAAACTGCATAGAAATGCAAGGCTATCTTTCAGTTGTGTGTAACTCCTGAATGGAGGTGAAAGTACGTTAATCTCCGGAATGACAAATCATTTCGGCTGATGGGTGATTTTAGATTTGTTGAAGAAATGCCTTCAATCGCACAACTCTTACCCGCTTTCCAGAAGCATTTTTCTGGAAGAGAGTAAACAATAGTCTCACAACCATGTTGTGGCTAAATAAGAATGAAGAGATTTTATTTGATAGAAGGAAAAATTTGAGGATGTTTATCCTCAACTAAAGATAGCAAAAAGGAATGAGCCCTCATTTCATTTTGAACCTGCCTCTCAGATTGTCATCAACTCACTATCAAATAAAATCATGTTGCGCTTTTTTATGAGTTTGTTTGTTTCTTGTTCATTTCTAATTTGCCTTTAAATTTAAGATTTAGTTTTCAAACTTTTATTAAGAAAAACCTATAAACCTGTTGTTACTACTAAAACTACTGTCTTTATCATTTGAGTTTGCCTGGTATGTGTCAGGAAATTTTGGAATTTCAGAAAATTCAGGAATTTGAATTTTTAATTTGACTGTACTGACATTATTTTTTGGGAGGGAAGGAAATAACTTTGTTGATAATACTTTATCATGTCATTTCTGTGTTTTAAACCTGAGCTGCATTTATGTTGTTTCATTACATTCCTGAATATAGTTTAGTCTGTAATGGAGTATCATGTGTTTACAGTCACAGCTGTGACAATGGGATGGGTATTATATTTATAAAGTAATGAATTTCCAGTATACATTAATTTATATAACTTTCAACTTACAGTTTGTGGTAAGGTGTGTATCAATAGCGGCCTAATGTCAACCTTGTTTCAGGGAGATCTAGATCCAGTTGTTTCTGGAGAGATAAACAAAGTCAGTAAACCTTTCACTTTATCATATGTAAAAACAAAAATCCTTTATCGACTAGAATACAAACCTCAAAATATTGCCACACCTTTTTAACTCCCCTCCTAATATGGTCAACTTCTGAGGCAGGTGAATATGTGGAGTAAGGCAACACTGAGTAATTTCCTCAGTACAGGAGGAACTGGGACATTTCTGTCCAGCTCTACAAGATGTTTGAGGATTTGACAAGAGCTTTCTACATCTGTCCAGCTTTAGTTTCTCATATTAGATAATGCAGTAATTAGTAGATGATATTGGGGCAAGATGTATCTGCATGATGTGTCTCTTATCTGGTTGTCTTCTGACCTTTATCGAACTAGTGTTGGCAAATGTAAATTTCAAGTTTAAACTTTTGGAAAGTGTACTTATTTTGCAAAACGTTTCAAGAATTGCCTTTAAAATAAATTAACAAATGATGTAAAAACTATGATCTTGTAGTCTTGTATGTATTTAGGATTATGGCCTGAAATGTGTTAACAGTTTAATATATACAAAGCATATTATAAACCACACTATACATTTAAATCTGATTACAATAGATGCAATGGATTTGCTTTGATTATAAATGTCAAGCATCATAAAATCATTAACTCTAGCCAAGTCACTGTGAGATCTCACCAGTATCATTCTTTGATTGCCATTACTACCCAGACTGTTAAAGTAACATTCATGCAATAAATTTGCAATCATCAATTTTTAAAAAACAATTCTGGACAATTATTTAATATAGCACAAAGATGCAAGAATACTGGAAAGTCTATAATTGTGAGAAGCTACCTAAGCCAACCTGTTGCAGAGGCATGTAATAACTCTCTGAATAGGTTGATTACAAAATAAATATAATTGTGAGCTGGGTAAATCCAATAACTAAACACCGTTATAAATCTGATAATGAGTATATACACAGACCCATATTCTCTCTCTCTCACAAAATAGTGACACTATGAGACAGTTTCAAAAGATTCTTAAAAGGACAATCAATAAACACTCTCTGCTTTAGCCATCCTGAAAATTAATTTCACCAGTCATGAATCATGGATCTTTACAGCAGAAAAGCTGGCTGTTCAGTCAATAAGGTCTGATATACTATATATATATATATTTATAGTCCAAGTTCTTAAAACAATAATTACTTACAGATTTTTTCTCCACATTTCTTAAATAATCTTTTATTTGGCCTCCACTCCCAGTTAGTTTCCTATAAACTATGGATACTATTTTTCACTATCCAGACACTTGACTACGCAATTGAAAAAATAAATGTGTTTATCTCTCTTGACTTATGATCCATTGGGAAAACCTTTTGGATTTTCTAATAATTTTCTTCAATCTGTTTTTCATGAACTTGATTATTCCTTGCCCCAAAACAAATTTCCTTTTGGAGGAATTTCCAGGCTCTACATCAAAATAGCTTTTGACACAGAATTACAAATTCAAATTTAATCCATCCTCGCATTTCCAGTATTTAGGTTTGTCCAGTAGTTCCTTTTCCACAGATGGTGTTTCCTTGTTCCCAGAAATACAAGAATTAACTGCCATCTTCTCAAGTAGTATTTATTATCTGAATTACTTTTTGTGTATTAATAAATTCAAATTGCAGGACAACGTAAAATTGATTTCTACTGTCTTCAAGCCAACCTCCAATCACATAGATTTACTCAAAGGAAGACAGGGTGACTATTAAAATCCACAAATGCGAAAAAGAATTAATTTATAAAACTGACATTTGATGTAATATTTGGTACTTCATATTTAATGGAATCTGCCTTATTGATTAATTAAACAATTGTGCTTCAATCAACACAAAGAAATTGTTCTAATATAAATCTTATTTATTCAACTTTATTATTTATTACTTATTTACTTATTATTTATTATTATTTATTCCACATTCTTCCCCACTGCCTGACATATTCAGTTACATCTAGTCTACTCACTTTCTCAGCTAAGCACTATTTTAACATTACTGTTTCCTGGGACCTTAGTTCCCTGTTGCTTAAAAATGTGGGGTTCTTCATTTTTGCGGTCTATTAGTTTGGAATCTTTTTACAAGTATGAAAATAGCTCACAGTGGATGTGATGGAATATCAATTCAAATCTATGAATTTTCTGGAAACAAATAGTATACAAAGATGTGTTGAACTACAGTAAAGTGAAGGATCAGATGTAAAGAACACCATTTTGCTCTGACAAACAATTTAAGAACTTTAACAGTGAGGGGAAGCTATTACTGATGGATGGCATGTATTCCCACAAGATGCTAACACTTCCTAACACTGACCACATTTGTTTTTAGGCATTAGGTGTGTGGTGTAACTGTCGTGGCTCATTGCCCTGATAATCAACTGTCACTGCTGCTACATTTCATTCCTTCAACTCTTTGCAAGTAAGGTAAAGGAAACCAAAGTTATTTAGTTAGACGAAGCAAGGAAGTATGCCCAATACTTCCTCGTTGAATTGTCACTGTCTGTCCTCCCGAGTTGGGAAAGTGAGAGGTAAACCAGGCTGAACCTGAGAAAACTTGTTAAAAGTATTTTATAAATGATAAGAAGATAGAAACTGTGTAAAAGGTGTAATGAAATTTAAGGATCCAAAGATAGAAATCATGAAAAGCTTGTGAACATATAGAAAAAATGAGAATTAAAAAGGCTAATGGAATTAAGGGGGTTTGAATACAATGGAAATAATGTAATTGTTAGTTATGTAAATCTCTGCTTAGAACCCACTTGAGCACTGCATTCAGTTCTGTGCACTGCGCATCAGAAAAAAACACATTTCTCTTGGAGGTTGTACAGTGTGGATTCAGCAGAATGATATGGGATAAAAAGACTATGGTGTAAGGTAGGCTAATCTTCCACAAAGCAGGGAATACAAAAGGATGATTTAATGATTTGAGGTTTATAATATGTTGAAAGGAATTGAGGGGAGACAAAATATTTTCTCTAGTGAAAGTCCAGAGTATTTTTTTTGTTATTCATTTATGGACTGTTGACATAACTGGTTGCGCCAACATTTTTGTCCATCCCTCAGACACGGGAGCATATCTTTAAAATTAGAGCTATACCTTCCGGGGTATAACAGGAAAAACATTCACTTTTTGACACTTTTCTTGCAAGTAATTGAGCATGCCTCTTGTTAATTAGTGATGACTTCAGCACACCATATGCAAGCTGGTTTGTATATTTTAGAGTCCGATCTCTGTTTCCTCAAATTTGTTTTTATTATAATTCAATATTATTTTGGATTTGGATTACATTGTTTGGCCCTCTTCAATATTGAAATAGTTTGAGTCCCTTATCTGAGGAAAAATATTGGAGGCAGTCCAGAGAAGGTTTTCCTAGTTGATCTGGGTATAGAGGGATTTTTCTTATGAGGAGAGCTTGAGGCCTGTACACGATGGAGTTTAGAATAGTGAGAGGAGACCTTATTGAAACATTAATGATTCTAAGGGGAATTGACAGAGTAGATGCAAAGAGATTGATTCTCCTTGCAATAGAGTCCTGGACCACTGTGGCATAATTTCACAGCAAGGAATTGCCCATTTAAGACAGGGATGAAAATAATTTCTTCTCTGAGGTTATTGAATCTGTCTGTTTCAGTACTGCAGAAGGATTTAGAGGCTCGGTTATTAAGTATATTCAAGGCTGAGATAGACAGATTTTTAATTGGTAAGAGAATGGAGAGTCTAGAGTAAGGGTCATACAGTACAGAAACAGACCTTTCAGTCCAACCAGTCCATGCCGAACATAATCCGAAACTAAACTAATCCCACCTGCCTGCTCCTGCCCCATAGCCCTCAAAACCTTTCCTATTCATATATCTATCCAGATGTCTTTTGAAAGTTGTAGTTATACTCACATCCACTATTTTCTCAGGAAGTTCATTTTCTCAGGAAGCGAATCACCCTCTGTAAAGAACTGCCTCATGTCCTTTGGAAATCTGCTTCCTCTCATCTTAAAAATATGCTCTCTAATCTTGAAACCCCCATCCTAGAGGGGAAAAAGCAACTACCACTAGCTCTATCTCTAAATCTCATTATTTTATAAACTTATTTTAGATCGCTTCGCAACCTCCTATGCTCCAGTGAAAAGAAAGTCCCAGCCTTTCTTTATAACTCGAGCCTTTCATACCCAGCAACATCCTGAGAAATCTCTTCTGAAACCTCTTCAACTTGATAATATCCTTCCATTAACTGGGTGACCACAACTGGACACAGTATTCCAGAAGAGGCGTCACTAATGTCCTGTACAACCTCAACATGACTTCCCAACTCCTAGACTCAAAGGGTTGAGCAATGAAGGCAAGTCTGTCAAACACCTTTATAACCACCCTGTCTATATGTGACGCAAACTTCAAAAGAGTTATGGACCTCACCCCTACGTCCCTCTGTTCTATAAGACTATCGAAGACCCTACCGTTAATTGTGTAAGCCCCTACTCTTGTTTGTTGTACCAAAGTGCAATACCTCACATTTATCTAGATTGAACTCCATCTGCTATTTTTCAGCCCATTGATCCATTTGATCAAGATCCTTTTGTAATCTTAGAAAACCTTCTTCACTGTCTACAATGCCACCAATTTTGGTGTCGTCTGCAAACTTACTAACAGAGCCTTCTATATTGTCATCCAAAATCATTTATATAAATGACAAACCAGAGAGGACCTGGAATAAATCCCTGTGGAACACCACTGGTCACAAGCCTTCAGTCTGAAAAGCAACCCTCCGACATTACTCTGTCTCCTGATGTTAAACCAACTATGTATCCAATTGGTAAGGCCACCCAGAACATCATTAGACCTAACTTTGTTAGTTAATCTATCACGCAGAACCTTGTCAAAGGCTTTACTAAAATCCAAATAAACAAAATTTACTACTCTGCCATCATCAATCTTTTTGGTAACTTCCTCAAAAAACTTAGTCAAGTTTGTGAAATACGATTTTCCTCACACAAAACCATGCTGACTATCCTTAATCAGTCCTTGCCTCTCTAAATGTCCATAAATCCTATCTTTTATAATCACCTTCAACAATTTACCCACAACCAAAGTCAGACTCGTTCTTTCTCTGGTTCTCCCTACAACCTTACTTAAACAAAGGTACAACATGTGGACTCTGCTAGGGTGCAAGACCTGTTTGTAATGGCTTGCAAAAATGCTTCATGTATCTTTTTCATCAATGAGATTGGTGCAGTTGGAAGGAAAAGTGGTCAAGGTAATTAGGAGGGTAAAGTAAGCAGGCAAACACACTAAAATCAGTTATTGGTAGAAATGGATGCTGAGTATAATTTACTGGTTAAACAAGATCTGTCTTTAGAATATAATGCTCTATGTATGCTTTTTAATACATATCTAATATATTATGCATCAATGTAAAATTTAATACCTATGCTTTCAAAGCAAAAACTTGTACTCTTGGTTGCATATATGAGCTGACATTTGTGCGTTTTGGACTGATAACTTCCCTTTTCACAAAGCTAAACTGCCCTGACCCTAATACATTTCTCCAGCTCCATACTCATCCCTGTTTAAGTCCTTTCAGAATTATTTTATTCTTTGCTGAGATGTGAGTATCACTAATAAGACCTGAAATTTATGCCCATTCTGGAGGGCAGTAAAGAGTCAGCCACATTGCCGTGGGTCTGCAGTCACATGGAGACCAGACCAGCTAAGGACAGCAGAACATTTTTATGACAATTGATAATAGTTTCATGGTCACCATTTCTCAGCTTGATTTTCAGTTTCAGGTTTTAATAACTGAATTCAAATGTCGTTATCATGCATCTCTAGATTAATATTCCAGTAATATTGCTACAGTATCACCATCTAGGAGGACTTAGTGCAGAGCTTCTGTTAAGGATGAGGTTGGTGTTAGCTCAGATATTCTGATCACTGTGTGAACGGATTCAACCAACAGTAAACCCTTTTTAAAATTACGCATTTACGATTTTTCTGGCCTAGTGTCAGAGTCAGTTTTGAATGCATCCATGAGAGATACAAAGGAGAAAGCCATTCAGCACAGGAGTAGAATTACAGGCCAAGGCATTCTCATTTTTACAACACCTGCTGCACTCTTCAGGTTAAAGGTCCCTGAGGCACTCTGGAAAAGCAAGTATGTGTTACATAAGGACGTAGGGTGCCAAGTGGGTGAAGCAGGGGAGATTTCATATGGCAGGTGGGTGAAGGAGTGGTTAGGGTGCTAGATAAGTTGAGTGCTCATGGTGGGTCAGAATGTTGTGTTCGGCAGGATCTGTGGGTGTCAGGTCCGAAGAGGTGGAGGCGGTGGAGGCTATTTTTGTATCTGAGGACATGAGTTAGGAGTCCAAAGAGATGCACTTTGGTTTTTCTGTGGGCTGGGGTGGCATTGTCAGTGGTGAGTCAGAGGTTCAGTTCATACTTACCCAAGCTTTAGAGTACGTTTTTAATCCTCTAACTTTTCTTGCATAACTATTAACCTTAAGAGTTCGAATGCCCCACATTTTAAGGTACTTTTTTTTGGTTAATTCCAGATGCACTAGGGTTTTCCAACAGATTTCAATTTCCCACAGAGTCTGCATGGTACTGGTGCACAACTCCAGTCTATGCTGTGCTAATGACTAAACAGTTTAGCTGCAGTCACTCTGTTACTACAAATAATTACCTACTATTCGTATTGATCACTTAGCATGTATCTTTATGGAAGGAAACACTATCTCAGCACTTAGACATTTATGCACACATTTTAAAACTGCAGTATAAACTGACGACTCACACAGTGTTAGTACAGTTGGTTCACATCAAGATGTTATAAAGGAGACACCACAAAGATGAATATGTTAATTTCAGCATCATGAATATTATATATAGGAACGCTTTAAACCTGTACCAAAGTATTTTCTCTCCTTTCAGTTTGACAATGCATAGCCAAATTAGAGAATGATGGGATTCTTTCTTTTCCCACTGAATTAATTTGAATAAAATAATCCTTGCTCAGGATAAATATTTCTCCAATGAAGTATTTATTCTGTTATGTTTGGTTTTCACCTTGCCCCCTTCCCCCTCCGTTTCACATGTTTCTGTGCAGCTGTACCTCCCTGCTGAACTTCTGACTGCACTTCTTTGTTTAGCCACTAGATGGTGAACAAGAATGACAAGCATTGATTCTCTGCTTATCGTGCCTGCAGATTCAAAACAAAATTCTTGTAAATTTGTGAAAACCTCCATGAGAGGTTTTGATTCTCTCTCCCTTCCAGTCAAAGCTGCTGTGCCTTGCTTGGTTCCTACTTCTTGCTATGCTTCAATTGGGAACACAAAAGTAATTGTGTCATATTACTTCCCACAATGTTTCTGTTTTTGCAACTACAGCCTCCTCTGATTTTTCTGTTGTAGCATTCTTCATGGCTTTCTCACTTCGGAACTACTTCCAAATTAAATGCCAAAAAATATAGTTATTCTTGCAAAACATCTAATTGTGCTTGACAAAATTCCTCCAAAAAGGAAACCTGAAGCTCCCAAGCTGAGGAATGAACTGGCTGTTTATTTATCAGTTCCTTTGGTTGGTTGCAATATGGTTAAGCTATAATTGGTCTCCCTACATAAGAAGGTATAGAGGAAATACAGTGAAGGTTTGCTAGGCTGATTCGCTAGGTTTGTAAGACTGTCACATGAGGAGAGATTGGTTTGAGTAGACCTGTATCCAGAGTTTAGAAAGATGAGAATGTATGAAATTTTAACAAGGTTAGGCAAACCACAAACAAGGAGGATGTTCCCGCAAATTGGCGAGTCTAGAACCAGGGATCACTGTCTCAGAATATTGATAAGCCATTTCGGACTTAGCGGACAAAAATGTATCCACATTTATATGGTGCTGAAATAGAGGATTAGCTATGATCCTGTTGAATGTGGAATAGCTTTGAAGGGCTGAATAGTCTAATTCTATTCCTAATATCTATTTTTATAAATGATCCCTTCCCTTGTGAGTACCTTTCCCCTAGACCCAAATGAACTTTTATTTTAAAGAAACCAAATAGGCCAGGCTTTCTTGAATTATGAAAAAGTATGAGTTAATTAATTACTAAACATGAGAAGAAAAACTAAAGCAGCATACATACCCACATATTAGAAATACGAGGCAAGTCTAAAAATGCAAAAATATTTTGGATAGGGTGAAGAGACAAGGTCTTTTCTCTGAGGTGGGGGAGTCAAGAATTAGGAAACATAGGTTTAATGTGAGGGGGAATGTCTTAGAAGGGACCTAAGGGGTAACTTTTCATGCAGAGAGTGGTGTGTGTGTGTGGATTGAGCTGCTGGAGAAAGTGGTGGAGGCTAGTATGATTGCAGCATTTAAAAGGCATCTGGATGGGTATATGAATGGGAAGGGTTTAAAGGGATATGGTCCAAACACTGGTAAATGGGACTAGATTTATCTGGTCAGCATGGATGAGTTGGACCGAAGGTCTGTTTCCATGCTGTACACCTCTATGACTCTATTAGCCACCCTCCAGTCATCAGGCTTTTCACTGTAGTTATAAATGATGCAAATATTTCTGCAAGGGGTCTCGTAATTTCCTCTTAGTTCCCACAATGTTCTGAGATACATTAGATCAGGTCCTGGAGATTTATCCACGTTTATATTCTCTGAGACCTCCCAAACAACCTCTCCTGTAATGTGAACTGTTTTTAAAACATGAGAGTTTATTTCTCTGCATTCTATGGACCCCATTTCTTTCTTCATAGTGAAAACTGACCCAATATTAATTTAGTGTCTCTTCCATCTTCTGGAGTTTAACACAAAGATTACTACTTTAATTTTTAATAGGCCCTACCTGCTCTCAAGTTACCCTCTTGCTCTTAATGTATTTGTAGGAGCTCTTTGGATTATCCTTAACCTTATCTGCTGCCAAAGCTATCTCGTATCCTCTCTTTGCCTTCCTGATTTCTCTCTTAAGAACACTCTCTATATTGATTAAGAGATTCAATTGAACCAAGTTGTCTATATTTAAGGTTCTCTTTTATTCTTGATTAGAACCTCAACCTTTATTCATCCATTATTCTTTAACCTTACCCTTCACTCTAACAGGAACAAAATGTCTCTGAATTCTCATCATCCCTACACTCTTGAAAGCCTCCCACTTGTCAGATGTTCTTTTATCTGTGAACAGTCTACTCCAATTAACTTTTGAAAGTTCTTGTCTCGTAGCATTAAAATTTGCCTTACTCCAATTAAAAGCTTTAAATTTTATGAAAGGCTTATCCTTGTCCACAACCACTTTGAAACAAATAGAATTATGATCGCTAGACCCAAAGTGTTCCCTGAATTTTACTTCAATCACCTGTCCTGCCTTATTGCCCAAGAGATGATCTAGTTTTGCTCCTTCTCTAGTAGGACCATCCACATATTGACAAAGAAAATTTTCTTGAACACATTTGACAAATTCTTCACCACCCTTTAACCTTTAACACTATGGAGAGAAGTTATGGGGAGAAGGCAGGAAAGTGAAGTTGAAGGTTATCAGATCAACTATGATTTCACTGAATGGTGGAGCAGATTTAATGGGCTAAATGCCCTATGCCTGCTCTTACATTATATGGAATCTAATAAAACACCTTTTATAAGACCATAAGACATAGGAATAGAAATTAGGCCATCCAGCCCATCAAGTCTGCTCCGCCATAGTATCATGGCCAATAAATTTCTCAACCCCATTCTCTCACTTTCTCCAGTAACCCTTGATCCCCTTGATTCTCAAGAACCCAACTCAGTCTTAAATATACTCAATAACCTGGTCTCCACAGCCTTCTGTGGCAATGAATTCCATAGATTCACCACTCTATGGCTGAAGAAGTTTCTCCTTATCTCCATACTAAAAGGTCTTCCCTTTACTCCAAGGTTGTGCCCTCAGGTCCTAGTCTCTCCTTCCAATGGAACATCTTCCCAACATCTACTCTGTCCAGGCCATTCAGTATTGTTATGACATGGCAGTGAATCCTTCTGTTAATTAAACCAAACACTCAGAAAAGCTCACCTTGCCTTGTAATCTGTTAAAATATGAGTGACAGAGAATTCCCAAATTCCACTATTTAAAGAGCTATAGTATCAATTTATTCTTTAACTCTAAAAGTGAACATTAAACAACTATTCACAACAAAGGTGCAGGGTGGAAGTGATAAGTCAGGGGGAGGGTGGAGTTAATGGGTGGGAAGGAAGGAAGATGGACTGGTAAGACCGGTTAAGGGGGCGGTGCCAAGTTGGAGGCTTCGGACTGGGATAAATTTGGGGGGGGGGGGGGAGGAATGAGGAAATTGGTGAAATACACATTGATCCCGTGTGATTGCAGGGTCCCGAGGTGGAAGATAAGGCATTTTTCCTCCAGACATTGGGTGGTAAGCAGTAGACGTTCAAGGAGGTCCAGGACCTGCATGCCCTTAGTGGAGTGGGTGGGGAATTGAAGCGTTCAGCCATGGGGCAGTGGGGTTGTTTAGTGCAGGTGTCCCAGAGATGCTCGCTGAAACGATCCGTAAGTTGGTATCCTGTCTCCTGATGTAGAGGAGACCACATCAGGTGTAATGGACGCCCTGAAGCTCTTCAGCCATGCATTGCAACCCTCAGCTCTGGAGCTCTTCAGCCACTGGATTTCACCAGTTTCCTCATCTCTCCTCCCCCAACCTTATCCCAGTCCCAAGCCTCCAATGCAGTACTGTCCCCTTGACCGATCCTCCTGCCCATCTTCCTTCCTTCCCACCCATCTGTTCCACCCTCCCCTCTGACCTATCACTTCCACTCCTCATCTTCATCGACCTATCACCTTCCCCCCCACCCCATCCCCAGCC
>NC_057734.1:13654070-13658249 GCF_004010195.1 Chiloscyllium plagiosum
ATCCCCAGCCCCACACCCCTCCCATTTATCTCTCAGCCCCGCAGCCCACAAGCCTCATTCCTGATGCTCGAAACATGGATTCTCCTGCTCCTGGGATGCTGCCTGACCTGCTGTGCTTTTTCAGCACCACACTCTGAATTCTGATCTCCAGCATCTGAAGTCCTCACTTTCTCCTAACTATTCACAACACCCAATTACTTATTACCTTCCTCCAACTCTATAACAATATACTGTGCAATAAAACACTTATTAAAATTACATCAACTTCATCTCAAAACCACACAGCGGCTGTTATCTCCAGAGTCTGTCTTTCTTCTGGCGAAAGATCTCCCTGGATCATCTTCATTCTTTTTCCTGTGAAGATGTTTCATACGAAAAGGTACCTTTGATAGAGAGTGCAAAATGCATGACATCACACATTCCCATGCTATATTCCATCTTTGCCCGCTTTCCTAACCTGTCCTTCTTCAGCCTTCTACCTCTCCATGGACATCTGAAGAATGTGTACAGAACAATCTCGGTTATCCAAACATCGATTATCCGAATTTCGGATTATCCGAACAAGTTCTCAAGGACTAGATGCTTGGGTAAACTGTGTTATCCGAACATTCAATTATCCAAACAAAATACTTCCCATCCGTGTCGTTCGGATAATTGAGGTTGCCCTGTATATGTCACCCAGTTTTCCTTTCATGCAGAAAGGTGCAAAGTGGAAGTAAAATTACTGGTTTTCCATGAAAGGAAAGAAAAATCCATGATTCGTCATGTGTCTGAAATTGATAGTCAGATTAAGACACAACGGTACATATCGTAACACTTAAAGATCGGTCAAAATAGTAGAGAAGACATTTAAACAGTTTTAAGTAATTAATTGGCCAAACGCAGTACTCGCTTTGATATGTGCACCACTGAATGGGGAATTGTGAGAAGTGAGCAACATGTAGCTTTATTTGCCAGCAGTATATAGCAACAAATTGTCCATATGTAGCATGGTGATTGTAGAAAAATATTTCTAAATACCTTAGTAGCACAAGACAAAAAAGGTATTGGAAATTGTTGTGGGTAAATCACAATTTGGCTACTTATTAAGAAATCTCACAGAGAAGTACCGAAACAATGATTTAAAGTTTATTGCTTACAAAATATAAACAGGCTACAATTTGAGGTCCAGTAGAATCGGTGGCAACAATGCATCCCTCCCCGATGAACTCAATGCATTCTATACTTGTTTTGAACAGAACATCAGTGAAATGATGTCACCTGCCCTGAAAGCCTCACATGCACCTGTACCCCCAATCACCACTGTAGATCAGCCTTCTTGAGAGTGAACTTACGGAAAGCAACTAGCCCAGATGTGCACTCAGATCCTGCGTGTTTCCACCTCTCCGTACTCCGATTGCAGTTTCCCACCTGCTTCAAGAAGACCATTATCATCCCAGTACTGAAGAAAAAATAACCAGGCAGCATGCCTTAATGACTACCGCCTAGTGGCTTGAACATCCATCATTATGAAGTGCTTTGATGGGTTAGAAATGGCACACCAACTCCAACCTTCCAAATTGCCTTGATCTACTACAACTGCTTACTGTTGCCAATTAGTCGACAGCAAATGCCATCTACCTGGCCCTAAACATCCTGGAATAACTGGACAACAAGTCAAAATCCTATTTATTGACTTTGGCTATGCCTTCAACACCATGATTTAAACAAAACTCATCTCCAAACTCCTGACTAGGACTCTGCTCCCCTCTCTGCAATTGCATCCTCAATGACCTGCAGACTGCAATCAGTAAGTTTAGGTGACAACACTTTGTCCACCATAATCCTCAACACCAGTGCCCTGTAAGGTTGCGTACTCAGCCCCTTGATATGCTCTTTATATACTCATAACTGTGTAGTCAAATTCTGCTCCAACTCCATTTACAGGTTTGCTGATAGCACTACTGCAGTACAGCAGATATTAAACAATGACGAGACAGAGTACAGAAAAGAGATAGAGACCTTAGTTGCATGGTGTAAAGACAATAATCTCTCACTCAATATCAGCAAAACAAAAGAGCTGGTCATCAACTTCAGGAAGCGGATTGGAGAACACACCCCTGTATCAGTGGTGCTGAGGTGGAAATGGTCGACAAGTTCAAGTTCCTCTGTGTAAATATCACCAACAATTTCTCCTGGTCCTTCCATATTCATGATATGGACAAAAATTTAACTACAATTCCACCAATGGTTTCTATCTCTGGAAGTGTCCAAGGTTTGACCCTTGTGTAGTCTTGTTCTTCAAAGTTCTGCTGTTAAATTGTTCTGATATTGGATTCTTATACAATTTTCTCACTTTCAAGTCTGTGGCATGACATTATTGATGACTCTTTAGATTCTTTCATCCCCAACATTGATTACACTGGAGATATCAAGTCTTATCAGAAGTAGCTCCTCTGTTCCTTGTTACATTTGGTGTTAGCTCTCTGTTTGAAACAGGCTGTCCACCAATTATGCCTTTATTTCAGGACATTCCTTCTGCAAGCAGTCTTAGTTTCCCATTTGTAATGAGACAGCGGGTTTTCTCATCTAATCTTGTGTATTATATTCTCTGCACCCAATGTGGCCTACTTTACATTGGAGAAACCAAACACAGGCTGGGTGACTGCTTTGTGGAACACGTCTGTTCTCTGCGCAATCATGACCCCGACCTTCCCGTATCGTGCTGCTCACATACCCACATGTCTATCATTGGTTTTTTGCAGTGCTCCAGTGAATCACAGCACAAACTGGAAAAACAACAACTCATCTTCAGACTAGGCACCTTGCCACCTTTTGGACTTAGTATTGAGTTCACCACCTTCAAACTGTGAACCAATTCCCATTTCTTCCTTTTCCTTTAGCTTGTTAAATTCTGCTATCATGTCCTCTCTCCCTCTCCCCATTCCAGTGGGACTGTCTGTCCTTACCAATCTGGCAGTTAGACACATCGTTGTCCTGCTATCTTCATATTCCGATGACTTAATCTAAACTATCAACATCTTTTCTCCACCAACACTCTGCACCCACTCCCCCTCCCCCGCAAACTATAGCATAAATACTGTCCGCTCCACACTTCAATTCAGCTCTGATGAAGAGTCATCTAGATTTGAAACGTTAGTTTGCTCTCTCTCCATGGATCAGTGGTGCTGGAAGAGCACAGCAATTCAGGCAGCATCCGAAAAGCTTCGAAATTGACGTTTCGGGCAAAAGCCCTTCATCAGGAATAAAGGCAGAGAGCCTGAAGCGTGGAGAGATAAGCTAGAGGAGGGTGGGGGTGGGGGTGGGGATAGACTAGCATAGAGTACAATAGGTCAGTGGGGGAGGAGATGAAGGTGATAGGTCAGGGAGGAGAGGGTGGAGTGGATAGGTGGAAAAGGAGCTGGGCAGGTCGGACAAGTCCGGACAAGTCAAGGGGATAGTGTTGCTGGAGGTTATAAACTAGGATGAGGTGGGGGAACGGGAAATGAGGAAGCTGTTGAAATCCACATTGATGCCCTGGGGTTGAAGTGTTCCGAGGCGGAAGATGAGGCGTTCTTCCTCCAGGCGTCTGGTGGTGAAGGAGCGGCGGTGGAGGAGGCCCAGCACCTCCATATCCTCGGCAGAGTGAGAGGGGGAGTTGAAATGTTGAGCCACGGGGCGATTTGGTTGATTGGTGCGGGTGTCTCGGAGATGTTCCCTAAAGCGCTCTGCTAGGAGGCGCCCAGTCTCCCCAATGTAGAGGAGACCGCATCGGGAGCAACGGATACAATAGATCATCACTGAGATAAACAGCCAGTGATACTGCACACACATACCATTACAAGGATCCAGAGCATAACAGGCAAGCCGCACAACTGGCACTGGGGGGATTCAAACCTACGCTTTCCTTAGAGACTGTTGCCTTAATCCAGTGCCTTAGACCACTCAGCCACGCTACCAGCCTTCCACAACCATCAAAGTTTCACCTGCACACCCACCACCTTCCACATCCATCAAAGTTTTACCTGCACATCCACTAATATCATCCATTGTATCCGTTGCTCCCGATGCGGTCTCCTCTACATTGGGGAGACTGGACGCCTCCTAGCAGAGCGCTTTAGGGAACATCTCAGAGACACCCGCATCAATCAACCAAATCGCCCAGTGGCTCAACATTTCAACTCCCCATCCCACTCTGCC
>NC_057734.1:13658517-13679434 GCF_004010195.1 Chiloscyllium plagiosum
ATCCACTCCACCCTCTCCTCCCTGACCTATCACCTTCATCTCCTCCCCCACTGACCTATTGTACTCTATGCTAGTCTATCCCCACCCCCACCCCCACCCTCCTCTAGCTTATCTCTCCATGCTTCAGGCTCTCTACCTTTATTCCTGATGAAGGGCTTTTGCCCGAAACGTCGATTTCGAAGCTTTTCGGATGCTGCCTGAATTGCTGTGCTCTTCCAGCACCACTGATCCAGAATCTGGTTTCCAGCATCTGCAGTCATTGTTTTTACTCTCTCCATGGATGCTGTCTGACCCACTGTGATTTCCAGCATTTGTTATTTTCAGTAAATTTATAGTCAATGAGTGATCATAGCATCATGGCCACAATTGTGTGAAGTGAATGACAGAAACAGAACAAGTGCTTAATAAAATGAGCAATCAGTGTTCACACCACACACATGAAGGTTTAGCAGGGACCCCAGCAAGGAGAATCATGGAATGTTTCTCTACAGACCTTTGAAATAGGGGATCTTATTTTGATGTAGGCAGTACAAGCTGTGATAAACAAATACAGTAGGGAATTGAGAGTGTGGTAGGATTAGATACTTTGTTCCCACACATCACCCAAGAAAGAAGTGCAGACAAAAACATGTTGATAAATCCTCCCAGTTCAAGGTAAGAAGAAAACAATGCCCTTGTTGACCTTACGAGATCTTGGACTGTCTTTGTCAATATAGCCTACAATTGAGGTTTTTAAAGTCACCTGTGATTACTTCACAGAGATGACCATCTTCAATGTGTAGTGACCAATGACATGTTCAAGATTCAAAGTTTGGGAGAAGATTTGTAGCTCGGGTGCTCGTTGTTGTGGTTCTGTCCGCCGAGCTGGGAATTTGTGTTGCAGACGTTTCGTCCCCTGTCTAGGTGACATCCTCAGTGCTTGGGAGCCTCCTGTGATGCACTTCGGTGATGTTTCCTCTGGCATTTATAGTGATTTGTATCTGCTGCTTCTGGTTGTCAGTTCCAGCTGTCCGCTGCAGTGGCTGGTATATTGGGTCCAGGTCGATGTGCTTATTGATTGAATCTGTGGATGAGTGCAATGCCTCTAGGAATTCCCTGGCTGTTCTCTGTTTGGCTTGTCCTATAATAGTCGTGTTGTCCCAGTTAAACTCATGTTGCTTGTCATCTGAGTGTGTGGCTGCTAAGGATAGCTGGTCATGTCGTTTCGTGGCTAGTTGGATGACCAGCTATCCTTAGTAGCCACACACTCAGATGACAAGCAACATGAGTTCGACTGGGACAACACGACTATTATAGGACAAGCCAAACAGAGAACAGCCAGGGAATTCCTAGAAGCATGGCACTCATCCACAGATTCAATCAATAAGCACATCGACCTGGACCCAATATACCGGCCACTGCAATGGACAGCTGGAACTGACAATCGGAAGCGGCAGATAAAAATCACTATAAATGCCAGAGGAAATATGACAGAAGCGCTTCACAGGAGGCTCCCAAGCACTAAGGGTGTCACCTAGACAGGGGACGAAACATCTGCAACACAAATTCCCAGCTCGGCGAACAGAACTACGATATGTTCAAGATTGCTTGTGACCAGGATTTGTAACCCACAATTTGGACAATGAGTAGCAGGGTACTATTACAAATGTCTTCAATCTGTGCTGTACAAGTGCTTGATTAATTAAATTACATAGAACAGAACTGCACAGTACAGGCCTTTGGCCATTGAAAGGCCTGAAATCCACATGCACAGACAGGAGGAAAATACAATTATTCTTCCCACTTTGTGTGTGGTCATATTCATTTTGCATTTCAGTTACACATTCATGATTTTGCACAAGGATGAAAGGCAAGGATGTGCTTGGCAGAGTCTGGCAAGAGAAGGAGAGACAGCCAGCCAGCCAGCCAGGTAATTAAGGGCACCCCATTCTACTTCTACCTTCATGTTCCTCACTTCCCAGCACTCCTTATTAAGCCCATCAGTACTGAGATTCCAGACATTCTCACACAATGCTTTCATTTACATCTTTATCTCCCAACATTGTTTCAAGCCCCATCCTAAATTGTGACAAGACCCTCCTGCTCTTTTCTACACCATGGATAATTAAAAACAGTATACCTTCCCGTCCCCCGGGAAGGTATACAATTCTATGTATTTTACAATTTGTGTTCAATGCATGGTGTGTTCTACCAAAATGTATTCCCCACACACCTCTAAATTAAATTCCATTTGTTACTTTACTCCCTTCTAATTTGTCCTTGAGTATATTATTGGAAGCCTACAGGTTTTTTTTCTGGCATTATTAATCACATGACCAACGTTTGCACATCTGCAAAACTTCTTAATCATCTTCCCTACATTTAGGAATATACGAACAGGAGAAGGCCATTCAGTTCTTTAAGCCTGTTCCACCATTTAATAAGATCATGACTGATCCGTGGCCTAATTCCATATACTTACCCACATCCCTTCGTACTTTTGCTTAACTTTAAGTCTGATAAAAAAATTATGAACAATTGAACTGCCATTTGTGGAAAAGAGTTCCAAACCTCTACCGTCCTTTGTGTGCAAGTCAAAAACGTTGATTTTATGCCACAAAAGGCACAGCATCTAATATTGTGAGAAGCAGTGGAAATAGACTGCCAGTTACAAAAAAAAGTTTGATAACATTAACTTTTGCTTTTTGTAACTGAACCAATGTTGGTTCAAAATTGCTACTTGCTCTTGGATCCCATGGTTTCTTACTTTCCAGGTGAGGCTCTTATGAAGCATTGAAGCTCTTCAACCATGTCCTGAAACAAACTCGGTATCTCCATGCTTCAGGCTCTCTGCCTTTATTCCTGATGAAGGGCTTTTGCCCGAAACGTTGATTTTGCCTGTCCTCGGATGCTGCCTGAATTGCTGTGCTCTTCCAGCACCACTGATCCAGAATCTTATGAAGCATTGTTAAAATCCATGTCAATTAGATCTCATTGACTTTCTTTGTTACTTTCTCAAAACATTAATTTTGATTAGTCAGACATGGCATTCCCTTAACGTCTATGCTGACTAATTAAATCCACACCTTTCTATAAATGACTTATATCCCTCTGAATTTTGTACAGTAGTTTTGCAACAACAAAGTTCCTAATGCTGCCAGGTTTACTGTGTTCTTCCAGCCTCCTGTCTGTCCACTTTGAATTCCAGCATCTACAGCTTTTTTGTCTTTTAAAAGTGTACAGCAGAATATTTCAGTAATGGTCTCAGAAAAGCTTTAGAATTGGGGAATTGCACAAACCGCTTTTTTCGAATGGGTGCAATAGCAATTCGGGATAACGAAAACTGTTGACAAGAACCCAACAGTACTGATGCAATTGGAAAGCAGTCAACAACATAATGGAGCGTGGAATAAGAATTCTGTGAAGTTACCCAGCCTCTGTGTCCTTGGATTGGGACTTCAATCAACATCTTTATGATAAAGCCCCACATTCTGACCCTGCTTCTCCATTCTTAACGGGTTTTTTAATAGGTACATATTTAATGTGAATTCGCTCTTTTATTTTATTCTGTTCAGCTCCGATTTCTTGAGAAAAATCTATATTCTGTTCCAAGGCCAAATTCTCTCCGAATGACAGGCCTTCCTTTCCCAAGATGGCGGAGGAGCGATTTGGAGAAGCGTCAGCGCCGATGTCGCTGTGTGGCGGAGCCAGCGGGTTTGTGGCGTTGCTGTCGCTGTGATGACGTTTGCAGACCTCCTTGTCGCAGCGTGATGATGTCAGTGGGACGTTGGCGTTATCGTCGCGAGCAGTAATGTTGGCTGAGTTGTTTTCCTGAACTTTCCTCAGGGGCAAAGGTGACAAATCCCAATTTAAGTACAAATGCGGAATTAAACAATGAGAGACTTCAGTGAAAAGCGAACGTGGAGTTGCGATTGTACACCATCGTGCTGCAACCTATCTGTTTGAAATTAGAGGAACAGAAGTTTCTTTAATTTAAAACCTTATCTAGTGACAAGTAACAATGACAACTAAATTCTCAACGTGAGATCTGACATTGGGAAAAAAAAACGTGAGAAAGGTTTCAGTTGATTTTGACAAATGCTGTTGCATTGATTTTTGTTTTAATAGCAAGACGAATGAAAATAAGTGAACCTAACAATAAGTTAAAGACTGTTTTAGATAAAAGCAAGTGGTGTGCATTATTGGCAGAAAAAGTGGTTGGGAGATTGGTAGCAATTCAGGGTGTGGCAAAGGGATGACCAATAAATTGATAAGGCGAAAGAGAATATAAATTTTGCACCCTAGTGCAAAACTGAAAGATGGGACTGGAAAAGCTTTTTTAGCTCATAGAAAGGAAAGCATTAGCAATGATTATGTGGATACATTTGCAGGTGGAGGCAGGAGAATTTATAATCGAGAATTCTCAAACTAAACAATACCAATGTCTTCACAAAGGAAGATCTTAGCAACAAAGGACTTGTGAAAATGAAGAACTGAAAGAAATAGATATTAGTAAAGAGATAGTACTCAAAGAAAAAACTGGAAGGTCCAAGTGAGCTATATCCTAGGATAATGAAGGAGGTGGCCATAGAGATAATTATGCTTTGGTGGTTTTCTTTTAAAATTATATTAGATTCTGGAATGGTTTCTGCAGATGGAAAAGTAGCAAATGTAATCTAACTATTTAAGAAGGGAGTAGGAGAGAAAATGGTGAACTACAGATCCATTAGTTTCAAGTCAATTATAAGAAAAGCATTAGCATGTGTTATAAAGGATCTTATAAATAGGTACTAAGCAAATAATGATATGATAGGGTATGGACAACATAGATTTATGAAATGGAAAGCATGTTTAATAGACCTGTTGGAATTTTTGAAGGTTTTAATTGTAGCAAAATGAAAGGTTTTGTGTATTTGTATTTTCAGAAGACTTTTGATAAAATCCAGAACAAAATTATAGAACACATGGAATTGAGGTGATATTCTTCATAGAATCCCTACAGTGTGGAAGTAGGCCAATCAGCCCATCAAGGCAACATCGACCATCCAAAGAACACCCCAGCCAGACCCACTCTACTTTATTCCTGTAATGCGGCATTTTCCATTTCTAATCAGCCTAGTCAGTACATCCCTGGACATTATGGACAATTTAGCATAGCCAATTCACCTAACCTGCTCGACTTTGGACTGAGAGAGGAAACCAGACCACCTGGAGGAAGCCCATGCAGAATGTGCAAACTTCTCCCAAGGGTAGAATTGAATCTGTGTCCTTGTCACTGACGCAGCAGTGGCTACCCTGTTCTCAATTTTAAATCCTCATCCATCAATTCTCAATCCATAGAACAAACAGACAGGAGAAATAAATGATTCATTTTCAGGCTATTTCTAGTGGGTACCACAAGAATCAGTGCCAGGATCAAAGCTGTTCACAATCAGTATATAAGATTTGGTTACGGGGACCAAATGTAATGTTTCCAACTTTGATGACACAAACTAATTGGGAATATGAATTGTGAGGAGGATTAGAGGAGACTCCAAGGGATTTGGACAGGCTCTGTGATTGGGCTAGAGCACAGCAACTGAAAGATGATATGAACAAGTGTGAACATATCTGCTTTGGAACGGAAAAAAGACAAAAGTGTTTTTAAATGGCAAGAAGTTCAGAATTCTCGTTGTCTAAAGAGAACTAGATTATACATGTGTCACTAAAAGCTAGCATGCAGGTGCAGCCAACAATTAGGAAAACAAATGGTACATTAGCCTTCTTCACAAAGGAATTGAGTACAACAGTCAAGTTGTTCTTTTGCAATCGCATGTTGCCATGTTGTGATCAGATCTTGAAAACTTGAAAATTACATGAAAATTTGGTCTCCTTATTATAAGGAGTAACGTAGTTGCCAAAGAGGGAGTGCAACAGAGGTTCAGCAGACTAATCTCTGGGATTGTGGAATGTCTATGAGAAAAGATTGAGAAAAACCAGACCTGTAATTGCTAGAGTTTCGAAGAAAGCAAGGTAATCTAATTGAAAATTACAAAATTCTTACAGGACAGGACAGGGTAGATGTGGATAGATTGATTCCCTTGATTAGTAATTCTAGAACTGAGACATAGACTGGCCATTTAGGACAGAGATGATGAGGAATTCCTTCTCTCAGTAGTTGGATCTTTGGAACTCTCGCAGTCATTTAACTGGTTCAAGACAGAATTTGATAGATTTCTGAATTTTAGGAACATCTAGGGAGATAATGTGGGAATATCGTATTAAGATAGGTGATCAGCCATCATCTAATTGAATAGTACAGAACGCCCCTGGTGCTCACCTTCCACCCTACAACAGAACGCACCTGGTCCTCACCTTGCACCCTACAATAGAACGCCCCTGGTGCTCACCTTCCACCCTACACAGAACGCCCCTGGTGCTCACCTTCCACCCTACAAACCTCCGCATAAACCAAATCATCCACCGACATTTCCACCACCTACAAAAAGACCCCACCACCAGGGATATATTTCCCTCCCCACCCCATCTGTGTTTCAGAGAGACCATTCCCTCCACAACTCTCTCGTCAGGTCCACACTCGCCACCAGCCCACACCCCACTCCTGGCACCTTTCCCTGCCACCGTAGGAAGTGCAGAACCTGTGCCCACACACCACTTCCCTCACCTCTATCCAAGGTCCCAAAGGATCCTTCCACATTCTACAGAAATTTACCTGTACTTCTACCAATGTCAACTACTGTATCCATTACACCCAATGTGGTCTCCTCTACATCGGGGAGACAGGACGCCTTCTTGTGGATCATTTCAGAGAACATCTCTGGGACACCCGCACCCACCAACCCCACCGCCCATGGCTGAACACTTCAATTCCCCCTCCCACGGTGTTAAGGACATGCAGGTCCTGGGCCTCCTCCACTGCCAAACCGTTACTACCCGATGCCTGGAGGATGAACGCCTTATATTCCACCTTGGGACCCTGCAACCACACGGCTCTCCCCACCCCCACCCTCCCCTAGCTTACCTCTCCACGCTTCAGGCTCTCTGCCTTTATTACTGATGAAAGGCTTTTGCCCGAAACGTCGATTTCGGTGCTCCTTGGATGCTGTCTGAACTGCTGTGCTCTTCCAGCACCACTGATCCAGAATCTGGTTTCCAGCATCTGCAGTTATTATTGTTTTTACGGGGCCCAATGGCCTACTGCTGCTCCTATGTTCCTAACTGTGAATAAGTGAGGTGGGGAATTTCTATATTTTGTTTGAACCACAAAGTTGTTGTGGTTCTGTTCGCCGAGCTGGAAATTTGTGTTGCAGATGTTTCACCCCTTGTCTAGGTGACATCCTCATTGCTTGGGAGCCTCCTGTGAAGTGCTTCTATGATGTTTCCTCCGGCATTTATAGTGTTTTGTATCTGCCGCTTCCGGTTGTCAGTTCCAGCTGTCCGCTGCAGTGGCCGGTATATTGGGTCCAGGTCGATGTGCTTATTGATTGAATCTGTGGATGAGTGCCATGCCTCTAGGAATTCCTTGGCTGTTCTCTGTTGGGCTTGTCCTATAATAGTCTTGTTGTACCAGTCGAACTCATGTTGCTTGTCATCTGAGTGTGTGGCTACTAAGGATAGCTGGTCATGTCGTTTCGTGGCTAGTTGGTGTTCATGGATGCAGATTGTTAGCAGTCTTCCTGTTTGTCCTATGTAGTATTTTGTGCAGTCCTTGCATGGGATTTTGTACACTACATTGGGGGCGGCAAGGTGGCGCAGTGGTTAGCACTGCTGCCTCACAGCGTCAGAGACCCGGGTTCAATTCCCGCCTCAGGTGACTCTCTGTGTGGAGTTTGCACATTCTCCCCGTGTCTGCGTGGGTTTCCTCCGGGTGCTCTGGTTTCCTCCCACAATCCAAAAAATGTGCAGGTTAGGTGAATTGGCCGTGCTAAATTGCCCGTAGTGTTAGGTGAAGGGGTAAATGTAGGAGAATGGATCTGGGTGGGTTACGCTTCGGCGGGTCGGTGTGGACTTGTTGGGCCTAAGGGCCTGTTTCCACACTGTAAGTAATCTAATCTAATGCTCATGCTGGGTATCGGGTCCTTCATCCTGGTGAGTTGTTGTCTGAGAGTGGCTGTTGGTTTGTGTGCTGTTATGAGTCCTAGTGGTCACAGTAGTCTGAACCATAAAGTTATATTTATTATGAAAACAGGAAAGAAAATCAGGTCAGAGGATGAGGGGTAACCTTACAGAGGTTTATAAAATCATGAAGGGCATGGGTAGGTCAAAGAGATGATATCCTTAGGGAGATCAACAGGCTTAACATTTCAGGTTAGGATCTAGAACTATGCTCTTATGATGCGGTTTATGTGTACAGGTTTGAGATTTTCTTCTAATTTGTAATACTAATATCAAGTTTGACTAATTCACTGACTCTTTTCATGGTGCGCTTCAAAGTGAATGCCTGAGGGTGATGCAGCATACAAGAAAGCTGCCACACACTGAATTCAGCCATTGGTTTCAGGTTACACTGTATGAAATGATGAAAATATACTGAAAAGCGCATTATAATGTTGTATTGTGACTTACCAAGTTATGATACCTCAAGATATAATTCCAGACATGAGCAAAAACTAGAATGATATTTTTGTAAAAAATATCGTTCATGTGATGACAGTGTCACTGACTAGGCCATCCCTAATGGCTGGGGATCTAGAGTCACATGTAGACCAGACCTGGTAAAGATGGCAGGTTCCTTCCCTAAAGGATATTAGTGAACCAGATAGGGTTTTCCTGACAGTCAACAGTGGATTTATGATCATTATTTAACTCTTAATTCCAGGTTTTTTAAAAATTCAAATTCCACCATCTGCTGTGGTTGGTTTCAATTCTGGGTACTCAGAACATTACCTAGGTCTCTGCACTAACAGTCCAGCAATAATACATGAGGCCATCACTTCCTTTTTTTATTATTTTTAAGAAAAACGTGATATGGTGTTTGTATTTTAGAAAAAGTAATTAAAAATAACTGGGTAGAATAGATGGGCACAGATGATTTCCTGTACGTTATCCTGATTGCATTGTAAAGAATTACTACCTGTGAAGATTGTGCAGCAGTGTTTCACTTGTACATGCTGATCACAGAAGAATCAGTGGATGGTACACAGTTTATTTGTGAATTTGTAGAAGGAAGTGGGATTATGAGAAGCTGAGAGCCAGGCACAGGACTGTCAACATTGAACAGCAGCACTTAGAATCAACAAGAATGGTTAGAGATGATGACCCACCCCTCTAAAAAATAGAGGGACCTCCTTTTACTTTTAGTTATAATGTGCATTTCCTACAGCTAAACAGTAACTACAAAAAATATTCCATTGACTTAGAAGAAGTTTACCTCAGAGTATAACAGGATCTTGATCAGACGGGCCAGTGGACCGAAGAGTGGCAGATGGAATTAATTTTGATAAAGGTGAGGTGCTATATTTTGGAAAGGCCAATCAGGGCAGGATTGAGACACTTAATTTTAAGGTCCTGTTGAGTGTTACTGAACAAAGAGACCTTGGAATGCAGGTTCATAGTTCTTTGAAAGTGCAGTTGAAGGTAGATAGGATAGTGAAGAAGGTGTTTGGTATGCTTTCCTTTATTGGTCAGAGCATTGAGTATAGGAGTTGGGAGGCCATGTTGTGGCTGTAGGACATTGGTTAGGCCACTTTTGGAATATTGTGCAATTCTGATCTCCCTCCTGTCAAAAGGATGTTGTGACACTTGAAAGGGCTTAGGAAACACGTATGAGGATATTGCCAGGGTTGGAGGGTTTGAGCTGCAGGGAGAGGCTGAATAGGCTAGGGCTATTTTCCCTGGAGCATCGGAGGTTGAGGGGTGACCTTATAGAGGTTTATAATATCATGAAGGGCATGATATGGGTCAGATGGGTAGGTCAAATAGATAAGGTCTTTTCTCTGGAGTAGGGGAGTCCAGAACTAGAGGGCATAATTTTAAGGTGAGAGGGGAAAGATTTGAAAGGGATCTCAGGGTTAACTTGTTCACACAGAGGGTGGTGCATGTATGGAAATGAGCTGCCAGAGGAAGTGGTTGAGGCTAGTACAATTACAACATTTAAAAGGCATCTGGATGGGTATATGAATAGGAAGGGTTTAGAGGGATATGGGCCAAATGCTGGCACATGGGACTAAATTAACTTAGAATATCTAGTCGGCATGGACGAATTGGATTGAAAGGTCTGTTTCCATGCTGTACGCCTCTATCACTTTAAAGTACCTGGAGACTTTGCTGGTTGTGAAAGATCATATGTAAAGGGCAGGCAAATTTAAAGGCTACATTTTAAAGCAAATATATTGCTGGCATGGGCATTACTCCATCTGAATAAGATAATACACATGCATCAAATCACATCCCTTTGGGTGGGGTACCATCATATAGTGTACTTTCACTCAAGGGATCAATTTGTGAGAGGCAGGTACTACTACAATTGCCATTCAGGTGATGATATGGTTTGTTATTATCAGTGGGTTATTGGTGCCTGATGCCAAGATGTTCTAGCCACGGTTGGCATGGTGGCACATGCTAGCCCACAGGTGCTAATGCCATTTCCCTGCCATAGGCTGATATCTGCTAGCTGTAATAATCGATTTTTAGAACAATCATGTCATATTTGAAACCAGCTTTGAAAGGGAGCTTTGGACATCACACTGATCATCTAGTTCAGGTTATTTCACCTTACAACCAATCCTAAATTAAGTGACCAATGAGATTATGGCTGATCTGAGAATCCTCACGTTCACTTTGCTGAATTTTCTCCATAACCCTTGATTCATTTACTGTTTAAAAATCTGTCTGTCTCAGCCTTGAATATACATAATTACCCAGTTTTGACAGCCATCTGTGACAAAGAGTTCCACAGAATTCACTGTCCACTGAGAAAATAATTCCTCCTTATCTCTGTCTTAAATGTGTAACCTGTTTCTTTTGAGATAATGCCTTCTGGTCATAGTCTGTCCCACCACAAGGGGAAATAACCTTTCCACATCTATCCTGTCAAGTCCCCTAAGAATCTTATATATTTCACTAAGGTCTCTTATTCTTTTAAGTTCCAATGAGTAAAGGCCCAACTTACTCAATCTTTCCTCATAAGACAGACCCACGAAAGAGCATTAAAATCCCTTCTGAGAGATTACATCTTGAACAGTTTACACAGCTGTTTCAACCTAGATTCTGTGGGAAAATGGGGATTGAATACCTAACCTGAATCAGGAGAGGAAGTATCACAAAGAGCCAGGACTGACGTGAGAGTGTCATTCAGCATGACTGTTGAAGGAAATAGACATTTTAATCCAGGTTTGCTCCAAAATGTCTTTCTTCAGTTAAACATATTTTGTGTCTATGGTTATAGTGTAACATCTGGGATAACTGTAACAAAGTTCACTAAAAAAATTGATAGTGAGTTTTGGGAAGATTTGTAGCTCAGGTTGAAGTTCTGGATATAGGTTTGCTTGCTGAGCTGGAAGGTTCATTTACATATTAAGAATATGGGTAGGCCATTAAATGTTTTGAAATGTTTGGCTGTTCTTGGATAATGCTGATCTGTATCTTAACTCCATCCACCTGTCTTGGTTCTGAAATCCTTTAATACATTTGCCTAAATAGAGTCATAGAGATATACAGCATGGAAACAGACCCTTCGGTCCAACCCATCCATGCCGACCAGTTATCCCAACTCAATCTAGTCCCACCTGCCAGCACCTGACCCGTATCCCTCCAAACCCTTCCTATTCATATGCCCATCCAAATGCCTCTTAAATGTTGCGGTTATACCAGCCTCCACCATTTCTTCTGGCAGCTCATTCCATACACATACTACCTTCTGTGTGAAAGAGTTGCCCCATAGGTCTCTTTATATCTTTCCCCTCTCACCCTAAACCTATGCCCTCTAGTTCTGGACTCCCTGACCCCAGGGAAAAGACTTTGTCTATTTACCCTATCCATGCCCCTCATAATTTTGTAAACCTCTATAAGGTCACCCCTCAGCCTCAGAGGCTCCAGGGAAAACAGCCCCAACTTGTATAGCCTCTCCCTTTAGCTCAAATCCTCCAACCCTGGCAACATCCTTGTAAATCTTTTCTGAACTCTTTTAAGTTTCACAACATCTCTCCAATAGGAAGGAGACCAGAATTGCACGTATATTCCAATAGTGGTCTAACCAATGTCCTGTACAGCCGCAACATGACCTCCCAACTCCTGTACTCAGTACTGTGACCAATAAGGGAAAGCATACCAAATGCCTTCTTCACTATCCTATCTACCTGCGACTCCACTTTCAAGGAGCTATGAGTGGCACTCCACTGGTCACAGGCCTCCAGTCTGAAAAACAACCCTCCACCACAACCCTCTGTCTTCTACCTTTGAGCCAGTTCTGTATCCAAATGGCTAATTCTCCCTGTATTCCATGAGATCTAACCTTGCTAATCAGCCTCCCATGGGGAACCCAATCTCAGTTTCAGATTTTCCAATTGATTTCATATCAACAGTTTGAGAGAAGAGCGGTCCAGATTTCCATTACCCTGTGTGTGAAGAAGTGCTTCCTGATGACATGAAACAAATTACTGCGGATGCTGGAATCTGAAAACAAAAAGAGAAAATGCTGGAAAATCTCAACATGGCCTGGCAGCATCTGTAAGGAGAGAAAAGAGCTGCCAGACCTGCTAAGATTTTCCAGCATTTTCTCTTTTTACTTCCTGACATCATGTCCATGTATTATTGTAGTGCCATGGCTAAAAGCTTCATGGGGGAATTAGATTTTTGGGGAGCAATGCTGGTTTGGGATTCACTTTGCTAACATTAGTCAGTGTTATCCTGGTATAGGTGATAATGTAATTCATACTTCATAGTTCATGAATTGCCACTGTTAACTGATGTCAGAGTATGATTGGGATTATAGCTTCTGATATTTGCTGCTTCATGTGCAGTGCAGAAAATGAGAACACATAAGGACTCCACCTTTAGTGTTTTGTCCTTGTCAGTTTCGTGTTGGTTCTTTTTCTCCTTAATTCTCTACTCTCTTGCCCTGATATTCCTAAGTATGACCTAATCCAGTCTTTGAGGTTTGGCAACTTCAGCATTCTTAGACTGTTTCTTCAGGAATAATTGCGGTGAATTGTTTTGCAGTACCATTTTTACAATCTCTGTTCCTTTCCACAGCGGTTCGGCCAGCATGTGTGTCTCTAGAATTAGCCATGCTTCGCAATATTTCTTGGCGAAAGCATGGAGTGTTGTGTCCCTGTGCAGATGTGCCCATGTACCAGTGTGGGTCTCATCTCGATGGAAACACACCAACTCTCAGCAGTATACGGCTGTGATTTTTGATATGGATGGAGTTCTGATTCCTTCTCTAGCCACATTGGCAGCAGGTGAGCAATGTGAAAAAATTCTTTGTCTTCTCTTCAATAAATCATTCAGAAGGGAACTTCTACACGTTTCTGTTTTAAATGGTGCAGCAAATTTTATCTAAAAGATTACAGATGCCTCATGGCTTCGTGAGAGCACAAGGGTCACACTATTACTCAATAAATGCCTAGTTAACTGATCTGATCTGGGATGACAGGGCAGTATAATTTGCCTCAGTGCTGTTCAGCTAAGGAAATGAAAAGTTGCTTATCCTGAATATTATCCAATAATCTCTGTTGGAAGTGGACATGTGTAGAAGTTTGGAAAGATACAACTCTGGGCACTGAGAAACAAAGACATTTTTCAGGGAACACTCAGGCGACTCATCTCTACCAGTTAGTGTTAGAGTTATGAAGAAAATCTGGAAAACCTGAGTTTCTCTAGTTGAACAGAGTGACTGATTACGTGATTTTATAGAATTCAAGTTTCTTAGGTAAAGAAATGAAAAGGTTAGTCTAGAATAGAGTTTTAAATAACTTGTGTAGCGAGAGGGTTAAAAGTCAATTTTGGCATGATCTTTAAGAACTAAATCAATGCTGTGATTAAAGACATTTGGAATATTTTTCAGAAAAGAATTGACAGCCATGGACTGATTTAAGAAAAAAATTACAAGGTGAAATGTAATCTTTAGTCCCCTTTTAAATGAATTAGGGTAGATCAAATAATTTTTTTTCCTATTATAATCTTTTGTGCATTAGATATGAATAGCCTATGAATAATTGCAAGCTTTAAAAAAATACATAATAATAGGAATAAAGCAAGACAGAATTGAACCCAAACTTGCATTTATATATACATTTATATATATCCTTGAATCATCTCACAGATGGAGGGAGGACAAAGGCTTGCATCTGCAAATCTGTATTCCTAATCTCATCTGTTCAGAGTTTTTTGAAGAAATGAGCTGATACCACAAATTGCTTTGAAGGGACCAAAACAGTCGGAAAGACTTAATTATTCTTTGGCTGCTTTTACATCTTTCCAACTAAAGGCTTTTAGTTTTAGTAAGGAAGAACCAAAAACAGGTTCTTTGCTGTGTTCATTGTGCAAGATTTGGAGAGTGGAATGCCTGCAAGTAAAGTATTTGTTTGTATATGGAAAATATTGAAATATGGTAAATTCTGCAATTTGCTAAATTCTTTAGTTATTTAGTTGAAGCAGCTATAAAACTTTTTATACAGGATTTATAGCACCACCTCCGCTATTCTACATTCTATAACCTTGGCTTTTTGTATTCAATAGAGTGGGAACTTAAAAATAGTCTTCAGCCTGGATGGATATGGAAAACCATTTTAAGTGGAGAAAATCATGTTGCCTGGGACCGCTGCATGCTTGGAGAACTGACATTCGAGGAGTTTGTAGCAGTGGTTAGTAAAGAGGTGAGGGCTTCAGTATTATACATTGAATATGATGTCTCAAGTTGAACTAACAATTCTCTTACTAACCCCCTCAATTAATTTCCTTCAAAAGCCCTTCATCAGGAATGTAGAGAGAGGAGGAGAACTTCTTCAAGGTAGACATCCTTGGAAGAGTCTTCACAATGAGATTAAAATCAACTAAGTGAAAGTGAGGACTGCAGATGCTGGAGATTAGAGTTGAGAGTGTGGTGCTGGAAAAGCACAGCAAGTCAGACAGCATCCAAGGAGCAAAAGCCCTTCATGAGGAATGTTCTGTTCAATCTGTGATCTGGCTCTGAGGGAGTTGGATCAGTGTTAAGAATTTTCCATCTGTAAATAAAGGGTGACTTGGTGACAGGATAGTGGCTTCTGTGCAGTTATTTTACTGGCAATGAGAGTAAAGCGCGCTCCTGAAGAAATTCACTTGCAACAGTCATCGTTGAGTTGGGGGATAAACATTTCTGGCATCATGGCGTTATTTGGGAAGCTTAACTCATTCAATCTTGCTGTTGAAGACTGGGCTCAATAAGTGGAAAGAAAGCATAATTTTTTCTGGGCAATTGATATTGGGGCTGACGAAAAGCAACAAGTTATTGTCCTGACAGCTTGTAGACCAGCAGCTTCTTTAATTATTAGGAGCCTAACTTTCCCAGACGTACCAGATACTAAAACCTTTCAAGACCTGGCAGATTTAGTTCAGGAATATTACAACCCCAAGCCTCCTCTAATTCTGAGATGCTGTTGGTTTTACTTGGCAATTTGAGAGCATGGGGAATCCAAATCAGGATTTTTGACTAGGTAAAGATGACTGACAGAGATGTATGACTTTTGTTTAACCGTTAATGAAATGCTGAGAGACTGTTTGGTATGTGGGATTAATAATGTAACCATTGCAAAAGAGCCTACTACATGAAGCCCAACTGGGCTTCAAACAGTTGCCAAAACTGGCTTTGTCATTGGAAAAGGCAGCAGGTGGAGCAAATGAGTTGCAGAATATTCTGATGGAAGTGGACACATTCGCCAGTCCGACTGAGCTTGGGCAACATCACTTGAGTGAAGGTAATTGCATAGCCTCATTCAGGACATATCCTGAACTGAGGGATTCTAAGTCAGTCCCACTGCAAAATCCTGAAACAAAGCCAAGCCTCGGCCAAATGGTTAAAATTTCTTTCAGGATCTGGGCTGGCAAGTTATTGTACTTGCTGACAATTTGTGGACTCGAGACAGCAAAAGAGTCCCACTAAACCTAAATTGAGTAAAATAACTCATATGCCGGTATCTAAGAGAGTGCACACTTAGAAAGTCCACCTACATCTGGTTTGGAACAGTTAAATTGTTTAGCAACATCCAGATCAGAACCAATCACAATAAATGTCCGGTTAAATGACCACCTGGTTCTAATGGAGGTCAATACTAGTGCAACCATTTCAGTGATCATGGAACCAGTCTTTAACAAAATTTGCACTGTACTCCAACCTTTAAGTTTGTGCAAGACCTTGGCTAGACTGAGACCCTATACCGGGGATCTTCACGGATTAAGGGTACAACTTTAGTTCCAGTCTTGTATGAGAAGCCGCTGGTTCATTTACCAGTGATTGTAGTAAAAGGCTCGGGCACAAGATGAATGGGGCAAAATTGGTTGAGAAAGATTCACCTTGATTTAATATCTTTTGATTAGAAAGTGACTGCCTGAGTGAAGTCCTAATTAAATAATCAGATGTTTTTCAGGAAGATCTAGGGATTATCAAAGGTTACTTTGCATGATGATCAGGAAGCAATTCCACAGTGCTGCAAGGCCTGCCCAGTGCCATTTACCTTATGGGCAAAAGCAGAGGCAGAAAGCAGAAGGCTGGAAAGCGAAGGAATCATCAAACCTATCCAGTTTTCTAAGGTGGGCTTATGCTTTAGAAGGGAAAAATGTGTGTTCCAAACTCCCCCCAAGTGACCTACATGGTCTACAGAGTTGACAATACTGGGTTACATCCATTGGGAAGATAAAGTGAGAGCGATCAAATGTACCCTGGCACCCACATATGTACCAGAGCTTAGGTCTTTCCTTGGATTGGTCAATTTATTGCTGGAAATTCATAACATAATCTGGCCTGCATCCTGCATCTTTGCATCAACTTTTTACAAAGGGTCAGCCTTTGAAATGGTTGCATAGACAAGCTATAGCTTTCAAGCAAGTGAAGAAACAGTTATCATCCTCAAAGATGTTGGCACACTATGATCCCAAGCAAGATCTGGTATTGTAACCCCATACGGCATCAAGGTTGTATTGGCTTATAGGTGGCCCAATGGAGAGGAACACCCTATAGTGTTTGCATCCAGGCTAATGCAGAGCGTAAATATGCCCAGAGAGAGGAGAAAGGTTTGGTGGTCATGTTTGTTGTCAGGAAGTTCCACCAATAACTTTACAGATGTAATGATAATACCCCTGCTAGGTCTGTCAAGAGGACATAGCTTCAGGCTGAATTCAGCATTGAGCTCTAATACTAAGGGCATACAATCAGTGTCCAGGAGCCAAGTAGCGAATGCAATGCATTGAGTTGCCTTCTGCAGGCAGGTACAACACTGGTGGTACTCCCAATGGAAGACCGTAATAGTTTTACATTTTCTGGACATGCTTCTAGTCACAGCTGACAATATCAGACTTTGAATACAGACAGATCAGGACCTGGCAAAACTGAAGCAGCTGGTGGTGATGAATGAAACCAAAGGGGCATCACAGCCAAAATTGAAACCTTTCTTGACCCAGAGAGAGTAGATCACAGTAGAGGTCAGCATATTATTATGGGGAGCAAAAGTGATTGTCCTAAGCAAAGGTTGCTGCTGGATACTGATTGAACTCCACCACGTCATTCAAAGGTTTCCAAAATGAAGACATTGGTGAGAGGTTATGTCTGATGACCAGGATTGGTGGGACAGTGCCCCGAGTGCCAAGGATCAAAATACCACTAGTAGCTTCCCCACAGTCATAGGAATGACCAGGTAAACCCTGGATTCAGTTACACCTCAGTTATGCCGATCCTTTCATGGACACCCACTCAAAGTGGCTAGACGTTCAGAGTTATTCATCAAACACAGGGACAACAATAGAAAAACTGCGCCCATCTTTTGGAATACACTGAAGTGTTGGTCACAGATAACAGGCCATCATTTACCAGCAGGGAATTTGAATATTTCCTGAGGTCAAATGTCATTCAACATATGAGAACAGCTTCATACCATACATCATCCAATGACCAGGCAGAAAGAGCAATCCAAACTTTGAAAGCAGGCTTAAAGAAACAGCCTACAGCTTCAATAGATATCAAACTGTCCTGTTCTGATTTGATTGTAAGACCACTGTTCATGCAACTGCACGGATAGCAGGGTGGAGGGGGAGGGCGGGGGGGCGGGGGGAAGAGTGAAAAGACCTTAAGAACACCAATGCCAGTCATGACTCCGCTAAGTGAGAGAGACAGTTTACTTCAGGGGACGACATTTGGTGTAGGAACCATGAAAATGGCCCTACATGGGGAAGAGGCATGATCAAGGTGAGGTCGGATCCAGTGACATTTTAAAGTTCGGATAGGTGCGATGGTCCTGAACAAGCATGTGGACCGTGTCAAAGCTGCAAATTCACAAATGGATGGGAGCAAGATGTGCCTAGGTCCTCAAAACAGTTGGAAAGGCTGTAGGAATTCATGGATTCTCCCTCCGTTCAGCATTGAAGAGACCTCGGAATATGAGATGGACATGGCGGATGTCGCTGCCTTGGTATCTTTGCTGCCTGAATATTTCTAGGGCCAGGTTATTTTCTCCGTGTGAATCAATTGTCTGAACCCTTTTAGCCAATAACTATTGGTCAACTGTTCCTGACATCACATGACCATTGACCCCTTGCTCACTTCCATTTGAAGGTTAGTATCATTCCTTCTCAGAACAAAGCCTTATTTTTGAAAACAACAAACTGAAAACAGAGTACATTTGGCACCAGATGAACTGTTGATGGTAGTTCAAAATGTATTGCAACCTCTGTCTTTCTTGTAATTCTGCCCTTTCATTTTCCCATGTTAGAATTTTGGCAAGTTAATTACTGCTGTAACGCTGTTAAATGAAAGCTCATGCTACACGATAAATACCAAAAAAATTAAAGTTTTAAGGGAGCCCAATATCCAGCAATAATAAGGGAGTTAGAACATTGCTCTGCATATGGATGTTTAGAGATAATTAGAAAGGAAGAACAATTAATAAATACCCTTTATGTAACATTTTATCCATTTCTGATCATTTTAATTCCAAAGAACATTGGTCTACTCTAAAGAGGGTACAAGGGAAGCAGTAAACCTTCATTGGCACGAAGTAGGAGCAGCATTAACATCCATATAATTGGCCTCACTGTGCCTGGGCTTAGAACAAGGAAAAATTATTAGTCAGAGTTTCCAGTACTGGTGATTTTGTAGCTAGAGATGTTAGGTAACAATAGGATTCTGCAAGGAATTCATTTCTGTATGTTTAAATAATCACATGATGAAGGTTCATATTTAATGATCAACGATTTGTCAAAAGCTACTCAGTGACAGCGTTTTCAGGAGAGACAGGCAAAAGATTGGGCGAGAAGAAATGCATCTTGCATTTAGTGTATGTTTTGCTTGCTTATCTGAAGTGTGTGTGTGTATGAAAACAAAGACATCTAGTTCAGAAAATATCTTCCTATATCCAGTGCAGAAATAGAACATTTGAAAAACGACTTGGACTATTCCAAAAACCTTTGCTTGTGGAATTGTGGGACCTTCTGATTGCTTGATATTATGATTTATTGTCCTGGTAAATTGTTCTTTGCTTCCATTGTTTATTCCTGGCCACCCTATTTCCCCTTACATCTTTCTTATTTTTCACTCACTGCCCTTTTGCTGTCTTTTCTTCTGCTTGGTGAGCATGAATGTAGGTTTCACTGCAAATGTTAGTGACTAGGGGAGTTACCTATATGTTGTATTGCTTCCATTCATATTCAGTGGTGCAGACCATGTTTTAAAGTCATAGAGTTGTACAGCAACGAAACATGTCCTTCGGTCCAACTTGTCCACGCCGACCTGATATCCTAAATTAATCTAGTCTCATTGGCCCATATCACTTTAAACCCTTCCTATTCATATACCCATTCAGATGCCTTTTAAATGTTGTAATTGTACCAGCTTCCACCACTTCCTCCAGCAGCTCATTCAATATATGTGCCACCCTCAGCCTGAAAAATTTGCCCCTTAGTCCATTTTAAATCTTTCTCCTCTCACCTTAAACCTGTGCCCTCTAGTTTTGGGCTCTCACACCCCGGGAAAAAGACCTCAGCTATTCACCCTATGCATACCCCTCATGATTTTGTAAACTTCTATAAGGTCACCCTTCAGCATCCGATGCTCCAGAGAAAATAGTTCCAGCCTATTCAGCCTCTCCCTATAGGACAGGCCCTCCAACCCTGAGGCAACATACTTAGAAATCTTTTCTGAACCCTTTCAAGTTTCAGAACATCTGTTGCTGAACAAAGAGACCTTAGAGTGCAGGTTCATAGCTCCTTGAAAGTGGAGTTGCAAGTAGATAGGATAGTGAAGAAGGCATTTTGTATGTTTTCCTTTACTGGTCAGAGTATTGAGTACAGGAGTTGGGAGATCATGTTGCAGCTGTACAGGTCATTGGTTAGGCCACTTTTGGTATATTGCGAGCAAATCTGGTCTCCTTCCTATCAGAAAGATGTTGTGAAACTTGAAAGGGTTCAGAAAAGATTTATAAGGATGTTGCCAGGGTTGGAGGATTTGAGCTATAGGGAGAGGCTGAACAGGCTGGGACTGTTTTCCCTGGAGCGTCGGAGGCTGAGGGGTGACCTTATAGAGGGGAACCTTGATTATCCTAACGTGATGGGCAGGCACTATTTCATTCGGATAACCGATTATTCGGTCAATCGATTACATTTTTTTCCTCTGGGGCACAGAGTTTTTAAAATCTGCTCTTCGTTCAGGAGACTGCAGTAGCACACCGTGTGAGAGGCACTGCCCAACACCTCCACCCTCCCCAACCCCGTGCAACACCTCCCCCCGCCCCCAACCCCGTGCACCCCCGCCCTCCCT